>NW_020175821.1:6200272-6396509 GCF_003031525.2 Neophocaena asiaeorientalis asiaeorientalis
GCAAGAAGAAGCTAAAGACCTGCATTGAGAGACGTGAGGGTGACAGCTACCCTGACAGGTCAGAAGATGACTGCAGAATTAGCCTTACTTTAATTCGCACTAAAATTCACAGCTCCTGACGAGGAAATGGGAAAAAGAAATTTCCTTACACATTTTCTTTTCATTTCATGTGCAGATTATACATATTCTGCTTCCATTAACAAGAAGGAGATTGTACTTTATGCAGCTCTATAGTTAAGGGCAAAAGACCAAGAAGATGACAAGAGTGACCTCTCTCTTGTCTTATGATCACTGCCAGTTTGACATGACACTAATTAGACTGCCTTAATCTAAACCCAGTTAGTTCTGCATGCTTGCAGCAAAACCATTGTAAATCCTAACGTAAATTGCCTTAGGCCTTTGTCTTCTTAAATCCCGCCTCTCTCCCTCCACCCCCCCCCAATCTTTACATACCCACATGTATACATATGAAGAACCAGATCTTTTATAATCCTATCCCATTAATCTTAACAAATAAGCCCACGAGTGTCCCCTTAATATTCCTCTTCTGTAAATGTCACCAATTTCCACTAGGCAATGCTGTCTGGTATGACTCGCTGGACATGGTGGGGAGTTTCCTTTCACTGTAAAAGCCTTGAAAGGATTAAAGGTCTGAAAAGGGCAAGAGAGATTCTTAAAGTACATGATGATGCTAGCACTGTGAAATATGTTTAAGTGTGAACTGAATATAATTCTCGTCTTAAAAGGGGGGTGGGTGGGCAGAGAAAAGAGAAAGAAAAAATGAAGAAGGTACCTTCTTGACCAGCTGATTAAAAAAGGAATTAGTTAATTTAGCAAGAGGTCATAACAATATTGGGAGGAGTCTGGAAGAAGAATCAGTAAATCAACTTTTTCTTAAACACACAAGGGAGCTCTGAGTATAAAGAAAATATAAGGAAGGAGAAGAAAAGATGAATGAGCTAAGACCTAATTAAGAAACACTAACTTTAAATATGTATAATGATACATAAACATCTTGAATGAATACACTGATGTCCAACCAAACTATCGTCATATGAAGCGTAATCTGCTAAATGCAGGCATCCGGAGCCGGCCATGCTGGGTGTGACCTCAAAAGAGGAAGCTATAGCTGGACAAGCATGTCTGCATTCCAGAGCTCTTCTTGCTTCTTGGAGAACCAAGGTTGTATTTCCGCTATTGGTAAATCCTCTAGGATGCAGCAGCTGTATTACAAGAACACACTATTTCCCTTAAAAAGTATATGGACAAAGATACATGCTAATGAGATGATACTTCCATTCCTTTCTATACTGTGTAAAATGTAAATGTGCACTTGAAGATGGAGTTAGGAAATGGGCTTCTTCCGTTAACACCTGTGATGTTTTGGGTGGGGGTAACACTGCCTGACATCTTCTATGCAGCAGGCAGTAGGGCCAGAAATCCTCCCCACAGTGTTGACTGACTGCAAAGATTCTCAAACCTATTCCCACATCGTTTATATAACAACCTCATAGTCACTTAATTGTCACTTAATACCATATACTGAGTACCTACTCTATGCCAGGACCTCATAAACATTGTCTCATTTTATCTTGACCAAAATCTTTCAACGATTGTATTATTTTCCCATTTTACAGAGAATGAAATTGAGGATCAGGGAGTCTAAGTACAGTAGCTTGCGTAGGGTCAAACATCTTGTATGGACAGTGCTAGGATCAAACCCACGTGGTCAGACTCCAAAGCTACTTATTATGCAAATAAAGAAATGTGTGGAAAGAGGGTTGCATAATACAATAGGTAGTGAGAGGGAGTGTGGTCGACCGAAGATAGCATGATCATCTAAACGCTAAATAAAATATGTCTGTGCATCAATTATGCCTGCACTCTGCAACCTGGACAGTGTTCTACTGCCTCACTTTAGGGGTCTTGCAAGTAGCCACTCTCCAGTAGCAAAGTTACAACCCATATACACCAGTGGGAAAAAGTATGGGTTTCATTTATTTTCTACCCTGCATCTCTACATGAATATCATGATTAGGGAGAGAGACAATTGTGTAGAGGTCACTCAACACAGCCACCTTAGGTCAGAATCTAAGTTGACCTCAAATTGTTGTTATTATTCTGTTGTTAACAAACAGCAGAAGTTGTTTGTGAATTTCAAGCAGCAATGTCCTTCTCTCTCTTGGTTTGTGTACAGATTTTCTTGGTTGAATAATGGAAAAGTCACTGCTAATGAATATTAAAAGCCTGTAATTTAGTCAAAAACAATGTTGTCCACACTTTTTTCCTGAGTAATTTCAGTTTTTTTTTTTAACTCAAGCATAAATGGTAGATAATGTTCCTCTGAATGGAGCCCTTAGGCTTTCTTAGCTGAGGCTTGTTTAGCTTTTGCCAAGTTTAAATATTTTCCGAACTGATCCCAGAACTGAGGTGCCTTCATCACAGCACAGCATTAAAAATGATGGATGTGATACATATTTAATACAATAAAATGGCCATTTATATGCCCATACTAGACACAGGGGAAATCCTCACAGGAAAGATTTCTAAAATCAAAAGAGGCCTATTCTCTAATCGATGTGAGGGGATTTACTCGATAACTCCCATTAATGCTATTGGGTGTTAGGAGCTTATATCCTCCATGCACCATTGGAAAGATACACTCAGTGCCGCTCGAAAGGAAGCTGTTGCACCGATGAAATTCCGTGAGAGTATTCTGGGGGGAGAAAAATTTGAGGAAGAGCTAAAATAGTAGTAAAGCTGCAGTCATATTTAGCTTCATGAAGACACAGTTTTCCCCCTGCTCAAAAGGGCTGGGTTCAAGGGCAACTATCACTAGGAGAAGTCTTTTGACCGTGGGTCATGGTGAAGTGTGGTTGTAATATTCAGACTCACAAGCTGTATTTTTTTTTTAATTTATTCATTTATTTATTGGCTGTGTTTGGTCTCCCTTGCTCCGCGCAGGCTTTCTCTAGTTGCAGCGAGTGGAGGCTACTCTTCGTTGCGGTGCGTGGGCTTCTCATTGCAGTGGCTTCTCTTGTTGCAGAGCACAGGCTCTAGGCATGCAGTCTTCAGTAGTTGTGGCACGCAGGCTCAGTAGTTGTGGCTCACGGGCTCTAGAGAGCAGGCTCAGTAGTTGTGGCACACGGGCTTAGTTGCTCCGCTCATGTGGGATCTTCCCGAACCAGGGATTGAACCTGTGTCCCCTGCACTGGCAGGCAGGTTCTTAGCTACTGCGCCACCAGGGAAGCCCCAAGTTGTATTTTATGATGCTTTTAATTCTTAAGCACAATGCTTGGTTAGATGCTCAGGTACGTTCGGGGAAGTAATGAATAAGTGATGCTGGACATAATTATAACATGTAAAGTCTGAATCACATTATAGCATTTGCTTCCTCTTACTGTAGGGAGAGAAAAATAGCTGACTCTACAGACCTGGCTACCCACTGCTCCAACCTCCAAGAAAAAGAGAGACAGCTCATCTGACTTGCTTAACTAAGATGAGTTTAGGACCTTTATCTCTGAGGCTAGTCAGCTAGTAGTTTTTATGCATTATGTGACGAATTTGAGGAATGATGTCCTCTCGACTGGGTTGATTTCACCCAAAGGGGATTAGTAAGAATGGTTATCAAGTAGTTGTAGCTAAATTCCTCTTAGGTATATTTTGCAGCACTTAAGTGGTCCATTGATTATATAGATACAACACCTTAAATTCGCACTTCAACGCGGAGAAATTTACCATTACTCACAGATAGCATTTCATATTTAAAACAGCTGTCTTTCAGAATTCCCTGGCCTTCCAGTGGAGGGCCCAGGTTCAATCCCTGGTCTGGGAACTAAGATCCCACAAGATATGCAGTGTGGCCAAAACAAATAAATAAATAAATAAAAATTAAAACAGCTATCTTTCCCTAATTTTGCAGCAGAGAAAAATAGAAACACCAAGGAACCAGATCAGAAGCCACTCAGAGAATGAGTAGAATGGCTGATTTTATGGCTCACCAATTTTCCTCCTTCTCCTCTGAACACTCTTGTCTTGTTTCTTCTGTGGCTTTCTTGTGGCACCAATCACTCTTTATTTTGTATTGTAATTATCTATGGACTTGTCTCAGATGTCCTAAGCCACAAATTTTTGAGGGCAGGATCCATTTCTGATTCACCCCCATGCTACCTAATTCACAGTAGGTTCTCAATGAACGCTGAATGAAATAATGAGCAAATCACCAATACCCATCTGTGGCCCACTGTACCTTTCCATCTCTCATTTTCATTTTCATATGCATGCCCATTGCTCTATTCCTATGGCATTCTTTCCAGAATACATGTAAACTTTTTTGAGGAAAAAGGGCAGAAGGTGTTCAGGAAGTACGAGGGTAACCTTGGAGCCTTTGAAAAGAAGGGGAGATAAACTGCCTGTGTCTGTGTTAGATTTTTTCTGGTTGGACACTTCTGCGGAACCTTCCTCCCTCGCTCTCCAAGTGGGCTTGGTACCCCACTACACTTCTTTATGACAGCAACAGACCACACTGTGCATGCATTACAATGCCCCCTAACAGCATTCTCTTCTATTGAATGTTTTAAATTACATTTTTTTAAGAGGAACACTTTTGGAGAGCCTCCTATACTTGCTGTTTGAGAGGGGAATTAGGTTCCAATTGAAAAGAGATAAATGGCTTCATCCCTTTTTTCTATACTTGTTTATTAAAAGTCCCAGGAGACTTAGCTGAAATGATAATACCTGAACTCAAGAAACAAAATCTAAAGTAATACAGTTGACTATATAATACTTGAAACTCTGAAACTTAAGGGAGATGCTTAAGTCTCTTAAGTGACATAAACCAAGACAACTGCATTTGAGAGTAAGTCACTTGAAAGCAGAAATCTGGTCGTGTATGGTTTCTGTTACAAAGTCTGGCCTTGAACTGAAAACTGATGGGGCTCAAGTATTGATATTATTCTAATAATCACCAAAATGACTGATTGATTTACTCAGTTTCACAAATAAAAGTGAGCCAGCCTGACTTCTAGGTACCAAGTAGGCAAAATAACTGCTTGATCTTCTACACGTCCACTTTTTATTCCTTAGTCCTAGCATCATAGAGTCACGTAGATTTTCATTTATATACTTCTCAAATAAAAAATAAGCTTCTTAAAAATGTGAACAGTGCCCCTTTAGTTTATTTACACTATTTTGTTTCAGCAATTGAATAATTTTAAAGACTATCAAATAATTGTACAGTTAATCAGGATGCCCCAAAAAAAGTCAGTTTTACTTTTCACTCCTGAACACTTCTTTTCTACAAAAGTCCTCCACTGACCTCCACCACTATCCCCACTGGTGGTTGTAAGTTTGGCCTGATAAATAGTTCAGTGGCATGCAGTAGAGGCATGGCGTTAAAATGAAAATTAAGCACTTTATTGACAAGAAGAATTAATTTCCCCACAAAAAAATAAAATCCATACGTACTTTCTTGCTGAGGAAAAAAATGATGTGCAGACAACACAGACCTATTGATTTGAACCAATTGAAGTTAAAGCAGAATATTTATTAGGCCTTACAGTATTAAATGCCCCAAATTCCACTTAGTACCACTAGCTGCTAGCACTGCAGAATTCTATAATTGCACCCTGCAGTTTGTACTAATTGGTGGGAAATGTAGGCCTGATGTCAAAGACAACTATAATTGTCTGATGAAAATAACTTGCTTTTGACACCATATATGTTGCACCCCGTATATCACATCCTCCTTGCATAAGGACGTGCTGTTTTATATTGCCAAGGTAATTATAATTGGCTTTAATGTATCTGAAATAACTATGTAGAAAAGAGGGTTGTAAGAAAGAAGAGGCTTACAATGACCTAGTAGCATTTATGACAAAATTGTTCCTCAAGGAATGTAAGAAAAAGAAAAGAAAAGAAAGCCTAACTAAAAGCATAGGCTTATATTATGAAGGTTTTAGAATGTTAGAAAGCTACGATTTAGAGATGGTCCTATTTTGACCATAATGCATTTTGTCATGTGAAGATTAAATGTGGGAGACGCTTACATTTCTCCAACTCACTGAGCTTCTACCTCAGGACTTGCATTTTTTTTTTTCTCACATCAATAGACATCTTTTCAAACATTGTATTCATGTCTGTCTCTCTTGACAGCAAATAAAATTTAATAAATAAAATCCTGTATGATAAATACATTAGATTTAAGGAGCAGCCTTGATAAAGTGTGGACACTTTCAAAAATGATTTGTGAAAAACAAATAAATTTAACAGGGCTAATGTCTTTCTGGCTCTAAATATATTATCAGTGATGCTCAGAGGATAATGACCCAAAAGAGTATTTGCACAGGTTTTCACACTGCTTACATTACTGACAAAGAGGAAAAAACGTCCTCCAGAAGTTGGGCCCATTGCCTCTGTAGATCAGCATCTGACTGGAGAACATCTTGGCTTGTCACTAACTTTCAAATCAACAGCAGCCACCAATAACTTATAACAAGGGTGTATTTTTCACTTCATAAGCATCAAACCCTGTGACACATTTTTATAATGTGCAGCTTTTCCTCCCATCCCCTCTTCTAACCTTCTGCCAGGTTTTACACCTCCTGAGTCACTCCTTTTCTAGCTGGCCAAACCCCACTCCCATTACCTCTGAAGCTTAACTCTTACACAGACGGATTTGGAAAGAAGTGATGACCCCTCCTCCTTTCTCCTCTCTTCAGATGTACAGCATTCATTATACTTAACACCACAAAACGTCTTTCACACCCCTTCATTTCCCCATGCAGGTTTGCGTAGGTAACATTTACTTTGTGTTAAAATAAGGCAAGCAGTATGCTAAACGCTTTATGTGCATTATTTCATTGAATCTTTACAACAATTCTGTCAGGTAACTGTTGTTAATTATCTCCATTTCACAGATGAGAAAACTAAGTTTTGATGTCAATATCTGTGCTCTTAACAACTTAGTAATACCACCTATTCTCTATGAAATTGATGCGTTTATACCACATTCACATTTTTTTTAGATTCATTATGTTTACCTAACAAGAATGAACATCATATAGCTTCTACCACATAAGCCACAATTGTGAGCTTTTGATAATGACAACAAAAACATGCAATATTTAATAGCTTCAAATTTCATAATTTTTATATATCATTGGATATGACAGTAATTACACTGGGGAATGGGTATGTCAATGCTGTGATGAAATCATAGCAAATCCTCTACCAAGATACTGTAATAAATCTGAATTAAGTAAAAATTTACTAACAAGATGCATTTATTCATACTGAGTAAAGTAAGAGAAAAATGTTACAAATGAACTTATTTACAAAACAGAAACAGATTCACAGACTTAGAGAATGAACTTGTGGTTACCAGGGGGGAAGGGTTAGGGGGAGGGATAATTAGGTAGTTTTGGACTGACATGTACACACTGCTATGTTTAAAATGGTTAACCAACAAGGACCTACTGTATAGCACAGGGAACTCTGCTCAATATTCTGTAACAACCTAATTGGGAAAAGAATCTGAAAAAGAATAGGTACATGTATATGTATAACGGCATCACTTTGTTGTACACCTGAAACTAACACAGCATTGTTAATCAACTATGCTCCAATAGAAAATTAAAAGTTTTTTTTTAAAAAGATGCATTTATAGTGATGAAAATAGGATACAAGAAACAGGAATATCCCTTGGAAACATCTGCAAGTTACAAAACAGTCTCCTTTTGTCAGTTACGTGTATAATGTTTAAAAGTTCCCAACTTTTCTTTTTTGTGTATATGACCAACCACACATTTACACAGTTCTTACTTATTAAAGTGTGTGTGTTTTAATTTTTGAAAAATACTGTGAAAGGGATTTATCAACTGTAACCTATTGCTTTTAGCACATTCAGTTTCTCTTTTTAGCAATAGTATTATTTTTAAATGAAAAAAGTGAAAAGTAACTTTTAACATTGAATTAGAGTAGAATTAAGAAAATCAAAGAGAATAATTACTAGCAGTCTCTCTAAATACATTATATCAGAGCCAGCCTGCAGAGCATCCAGTTGTTTTCACTATGAAATTTTGTTTATTACAGAAAATGCACTGAATTTTTATGGGGCATTTGTATTAGCAAAAGCATTCTAGTGCATCATACCACCATTTAGTGGAGACCTACTTTGTATCAGACGCTGTAATGGGTATGACATATAGATGCTAGAGATAGACGCCTATTTCGCACGCGCTCTGCTAAGTTATTCATTAGTACGTATTTATTGAGATGAATCTGATTCTAGGTTGCAGGTAGGAGAGAGAAATGAATAGAACAGATAGGACCTAGATAAGAGTAAGTACTATCGTTAGCCTCTGTTTTCCAGATAAGAAAATGGAGCCTCGGAAGTATTTAAGAAACTTATCCAGCATCATAAGGCAAGGGAGTTATGAAGCTAAGATTTAACTTCTACATCCATTAACCTTAAAAAGTTTGTTCTTACCCACCCAGCATCCTCTGCAACAAGCTGCCATGCTGTGTTCAATTTGGACTCACTACTGTTGTAGTCACGGAGGACTTTTCATACTGTTTGGGGAAGAGAAATTTAAGATTAGTACTTGCTTAAACTTAACTCCTGATATAAATTCTTATAAAATAAACTTCCAGGGAGTTATCAAAAAGAACTATTTTAGTCATTAAATCAGAGATTTAAAAATATGAAAAAAATTATATATATGCTACTAAGTGGTGAAATTTAGAACCACCATTCCTTCATGATGGAGCACTTTAGTGAAGCTTACATTCATAGATTTTCATGGAAGGCTGTCATTGTGGGGTAAGAATGTGAGTAAGAATAGAAATCTTAGTTTCAAGGCATAGTTCTGACATTAACTAGCTATTTTAATTTTTTGACTAAATTTAATGGGTACCTATTAAGCATTAGGCACTGAAATAAGTGCTAGGGATACAATGGTGGGAAAGAAATATTTCCTGACTTTACGTAGCATACACTCTAATCAGAGCAATAGACATTACACATGTAGTTGAAGAAGGAGAATCGTGAAGAATAAGAATAGGGTGTTTTAAAGAAAAATTAACTTGAGAGAGTCATTTGGGGAAACCAACTTTCGACTGAAGCTTCAGGGGATGCCACTTGGAGGAAGTGAAAGTTAAGTTGAATCCTAAGGGGCTAGTAGGATTGGCACAGGTGAGGAGTGGCAGGAAGAGCCTTCTAGAAGATACACACAAAGACCCCAAAGGCTCAGGAATGGGAAATAGCTAAGCATGTATTAGAACAGAGATAAGGCCAGTGTGACCCAAGTCAAGGTGAGTGAGTCTGGGAGTGGGGTGGGAAGCAAATGACATTGCAGAGCAAGCAAAAGCAAATCATGAAGGCCTTGTTGACAGTGGTGGGCATTGGAAGGCAGGGACGTAAAGCCAGTTTTGTGAAGCTTTTCAGTCTCTATCATAAGTAAAGTGAGGAAGTGAGCTTGGATGGGATATGAGATCGCTTCCAGCCACTACATTCCACAGGGCTACATTATTCAACTAAATTCAACTCTATGTGATCAACTATGGTATGTCAAGTTCTGTGCTGGGGATACAAGGATGCATATTGCAGAGTGATAACCCATGGAGTCTATTTCCAAGGTGCTTGGAATCCGATAAGGAAAAAGGAGATGAGAACAGGTAGTTATAATGCAATGTAAAAAAAAAAAAAAAGGTATCCCAGAGGAATGCATATTGTATAAGAGCTTAGTAGAAGGAGTACTCATTATTTAGATCATTTACCTATAAAAACGTATGGAGAAGAATTGCATTTTAGGATTTCATATGATTAGCATAGCCTGACTAAGAAGGTTTCCATGAAATTCTCTTTCAGGAACATCAGTTTGTCTTTATGCTTAGCATTCCTCTCCATTCATTTGGGTTTAATCATTGCCATCAGAAGCCCCTTGTTAAAGTGTAAATATAACGAAGGGATGCAATAAACATGAACTCAGAGAAATTGGTTTCAATTTGTGAGTCAACTCAAATCATTTGGAAGTAGCTTTTTGGAATGCTGTTTCAAAAAGACGTCTTTGGCCTTATGCAAGCTGGACAGCAGGAATGATAAGATCAATTCTCATGTTTCAGAGGGTGGGAATGGAGAGCACCATGTATTGGCCACCTGTGCTTTTACTCACTATTGAGTTTGACAAGTGGCATTGTGATCCCTGGATACATGAACCTGTAGATTCATGGTTAAATTCTTCACAGTTTTGTGGGGTTTTTTTACCTTTTACTTGCACAGTTAAATTCTGCCAGAGAAGAGATCTTGAAAGAATAAAAGGCAGGGTGGATTTGCACTTTTAGAGTGCCGGTGGAAAACCCAGATCTCCACTAGATGTCATGGTGTCTCAGGCAGCCACAGTCCTGCTGAACTTAGACTGTGTGAAGTTGAGAAGGATGAGGAGATGGTGTGTAGGAAACTTCAAAATCATGCTTTGCCTTCTGCATCACCGTCTGCCAAAGCCATACACATAGAATACCAGTTTGTGATGCCCAAAATGAAGCTAAAGTAAGGATTCCCGGTAGTACCACGAAGAAAGGTACCACTGACCTTACAGATAGTTTCATTCTGATTCCATTTCTGTGTCCTGTGTACAAAGATCCCGAAAGCAGTCATTGAGGTAAGCGAGCCTGAGGAAAAAGAGCCAAAGTGAGCGATGCCAGGAAGCCTAGAGCAGTGTTTCCAGAATTTCATCGCTTCAATAAGAGATGAGCTGTCCCAGGAACAACTGATGTCTTCTGACACTTTTCCCCTGTTGCACATGTTCATTTTGTGTGTGATATTGTGCACAAAATAATTACATTTGATTGATAACTTCCATGCCACACTTCAGTTTAATTGGCAACAGCCCAATATTCTCTCGTAAAAGAGGGAAAAGAATGCAGAAAATGTACAAGAGGAAAATATTCTCTTTGTAGTTTTCAGCCAAATTAGCATGATTATAAAAGAATCAACTTCTGGGCTTCCCTGGTGGCGCAGTGGTTGAGTCCGCCTGCCGATGCAGGGGACACAGGTTCGTGCCCCAGTCCGGGAAGATGCCACATGCTGCGGAGCGGCTGGGCCCGTGAGCCACGGCTGCTGAGCCTGCACGTCCGGAGCCTGTGCTCCGCAACGGGAGAGGCCACAACAGTGAGAGGCCCGCGTACCGCAAAAAATGAAAAATAAAAAAATAGGGCTTCCCTGTTGGCGCAGTGGTTGAGAGTCCACCTGCCGATGCAGGGGAAACAGGTTCGTGCCGCAGTCCAGGAAGATCCCACATGCTGCGGAGCGGCTGGGCCCGTGAGCCATGGCTGCTGAGCCTGCGCATCCGGAGCCTGTGCTCCGCAACGGGAGAGGCCACAACAGTGAGAGGCCCGCGTACCGCAAAAAAAAAAAAAGAAAAAGAATCCACTTTTTCTTGTTAAAAGCATTATATCCTTACATAGATAAATATTTTTTATCAAATAATAATTTACTATAGACTTAAGAAAGAACTTTTTATTTAGTTAATATTAAGATAAAATTATATTTTTTACACAATATTAAACATAATTATGGATTTTTATAAACAAAATATTCATTGTGAAATAAATCTTCGTAATTGGCAATATTAGTAAAGAGAAAAAAGGATTGAATAAATAAAGTTGCTTGTGTTTTAGAGCAATTCAAAAGTCTGCTTTACTTTGAAAAATAATATATCTTCATTCATACTTAATTACCCTTCATTTGCTCATATACTTCTGGTGAAAAATAATAATACAGGAGCATAAACAGACTCATGATTATATTCATAAGGTCATATTAAAAGAAATTATTTCCTGTTTTATTACAGATACAATTAATAAGATTACACATATTTTGACAATTTTCCTGAAACAATGAATAACAGAAGCTTCACTTCCTGAAAAATTATTATGCAAATAATTAAAATATTGAAATGAACCTAAAAATTGATACTGTAACAGATCTGTCCTGTTATAATTTGTTGACAATGAGTAATCTATTTGAGACAAAGTGAAAGCAGCTGTAGAAGAAAATTTAATACAAAAATTATGCCTACAGAGCATTTAAGTGTAGGGGCTGAATAAATTAGCTATACATTAAACGGTTCATATATTTCAAAGAAATGATGAAAAGTTTGAAAAAATGTGAGCAAATTTGACAAAAAGCAATAGAATTCTAAATGTGATCAAAACTACAGGAGAACTCTATTCAATGTATAACCTTGTTGCACACAAATTACTCTTTTCAGAGCCTGTTCTTTTATTGGATTGCTCTGCCATTTTATGGAATATATTTTAATGTTGTACAAAGAAAATGAATTTCACGGATTTGATTTAACAGTTCAGTTTCTCCATGTTACTATCTTGTGCTATGACAGAAGTCACTCTTTTATTCAGTTATCTACTCCATTATAGGTTTGACAAGGTTTCAGTGTGTGTGTGTCTGTGTGTGTGTGTTTGTGTATATGTGTGTTACAGCTTAAGGTACAAACCATGTATTATTCAAAGAGAGTCTATCATTTTATCAGGAATGTTCAGCGCAAGCTCCCTAAGCAGCATCTGATCGATAAAAGTTAGATTCAGCAAATCATTTGACCTATACCACTCTGACAAATGACTAGATTAGGAAGCTTTCCAGGGCTTGTAGAATATTGCAGACTAGACCAGGGAGCTGATTTGTGGAAACCGCCTTCTACTTTTTAAATTATCTTCATTGATTTTGATTCTTTTGAAATTTGGTTTATTTTGAAGTAAACTTAATTATGGTGTATATGCTGTTTCTGGAAAGGAGCCTTTTAAATAGTAAAAACAAAATGATGATATAAATACATTGACAGGGACAGACATTATGTCTATATTTTAGAAATCCAAAGCTTTATGATTATAGTGGCTATTATTATTATTTTAGAGGAGGGCATGATAATATAAGGCCACTGAAATTCAAAAGAGAGTGCATGATTTGCCTTGCCCTGCAATCTTGGGGCAGGTGTGCACTAGCAAAATATAGTCTAGATGAAGTGGATTTTGGTACTGAATAATCTGTTTTTCCAGAGTCCTCTTCTTATCTTGGGATTCTGTTGGGAAGAAGACCAAAATCAAGAATTAATGGAGAAAAATAGGGCATCTTATCTTGGGATTCTGTTGGAAAGAAGACCAAAATCAAGAATTAATGGAGAAAAATAGGGCAAAGGCAACAGAAAATTTGTCTCTGTGTCCATTTGCAACTCTGCCTCACTCTCCGGAATTCACCGTTTTAAATTATACTGCCTTTCCCCCTCAGCCATGTCCATAATCGTGTCTATATTCAGCTGTGTCATCCTTCAGGAAAAATTAAACATACCAAACAAACAAATAAAAGTACTGTATCGAATGCTGAATTTAGTGAACCAGAAGAGATTCTACAGACCATCAAATCTAAAACACTCTTTTCACCCATGAGGAAACCAAGGCTCAGAAACTATTAGTGAACTCACCCAAGGTCACTGAGCTAGCTAATAAGAAAATCAAGATCAAATCCAAGCTCCCTGAATTTCCAAACCCTCTACCATGTTGTATTCCATTTTGGAAAGTCAGCAGGAAGACATATCTGCATGACAATAAGACTAGAGGATTACTTTAAAGACATTATTTGATTTACAATATAGATCCAGTTAGAGTTTAGAAAAAGATGTATTGGAAAAGAAAAAAAGTATTTACAAAGTTTTCCCTTTTTTTGGTTAATCCCTACCATTCTTTCACAAAGACAGGTGAATGACAAGATTAAATTTTCTTTTCTGTATTGAAAATGATTTATAAGCTGTCTGACAGAGGGAGTATCAGTAATCTAAGAATTGCCCTATATACTTAAAAAATCAATTTAATTAGTTAATGCAAGAAATTTTTTTTTTTTAAGAAATGCTTTTGTTAGTACAAACACTTTAGATAGTAATTACCTTCTGTATCAACCTGGGATACTTTTGACCATAACAACATCATCAACGCACAGAATTTGACAGAAAAAAGGAACAAGTGATTTTCCTAATTACACAGAAAATATAGAGCAAAGCTGAAACCAAATCACCGTAAGCTGGTGGAGGAAAAATATGAAAAATGGTTACCCTAGTCAATTAAACCTGCCTATAAGTAGACACTCAATATAAACCAGTGATTTTAGAAAATCCAACCTGTAGAATCATGAGTAGGACCTATTAAGGTATATCGGGGAAAGGGATTGTTGAGTACGGCTACTGGTGATAACGGTAGTAAAGAATATTTTAATGACAAGTAGATGTTTTTAAACAGAAAATACATTTGACATGCAAGAAATTTTCAAAAAGCAGGAAAAATGGAAGGCTTTATTATATCCGCACAAGACATCTTTAAGGGCAGTCATCTAATTATTTGAAGTTCAAATTAATTACACTTGGCTTCTGGGAGAAGTAAGGGTGGTTAAAGTTTTGGATGTTATCAGGTTAACGAGTAGGAAATTAGTGTATCCATTTGGGGTCTTATGTCTGTGGTTACACTAAGTAACATTGCTGTTGGTAAACAGAGATTGAGTCAAGACTTTGTTTGACAAAAATGCATATCATAGAATTTTAGTTTTATTATTTTACTCATGCAACTGTAATGAAACCTGGAGAAAATATGGAAATTGTTTCTGGCATGAGGGAGTCATTTTATGAAGTTTTTTTTTAACATCTTTATTGGAGTATAATTGCTTTACGATGGTATGTTAGTTTCTGCTTTATAATAAAGTGAATCAGCTATACATATACATATATCCCCATATCTCCTCCCTCTTGCATCTCCCTCCCACCCTCCCTATCCCACCTTCTAGGTGGTCACAAAGCACCGAGCTGATCTCCCTGTGCTCTGCGGCTGCTTCCCACTAGCTATCTATTTTACATTTGGTAGTGTATGTATGTCCATGCCACTCTCTCTCATGAAGATTTTTTAAGAAGAAAAAAATACGAATGTATGTCTAATCCATGCATTTCAAAGCTGCCATTACAGTATTCTGAATTGTCTTGTAATTAATTCTCTCTGTTTCATATTATTCTGAGACTAGTCATTTGGAGAAAATATGTAGAACCCCTTGTCTGGCCTTTCTGAATCTATTTTTCACAGTTGCAAAGTACTGGTCAAACAAATTAAATTACTGCAGCAATATGTAACTAATTTTATGTAAATTAAGGTGTTAATGTTCTGAATCAAATTCCTGAAAATGGTCTGTTTTCTCTTGCAGCTTTTCTTCATTAATGATGCTATGAATAGTCAAATCAAAAAATTAATTCCTACAAGACTAAGTGGATAAATTGTCACCCTTTGACCCCTCATAGAATTAGGCCTAAATATAGTTTTATGGTCAGCTCAGTCTACACTTGTCAGTAGCCCAACCAAATAAATCAACATTTTAAACTTAATGCAACTAGGGGTGAGATGATGTGAAATAAATTCCCTCTTGTTTATATAGAGGAGGATCTTTTAGAGCTAATGGTCAAATTGTGTGATGCAGTATAAGTGCCAAGCTTGTACTTCTATGGGCAGTTTTTCCGCTCCCAATAAAAGCTACCATCATACTCCTATATTTATTCTTGATTGAACTTCACAATCTCCACCTCAAAAATGACCCATATGAAATCATGGAATATCAATTGAATAAAATATTTATAATTGGAAATACCTAAGAGAAATTGAAGTTGGAAGAATAAATTTATCATCTATTGAAATACTTTCCAAAGCATATAAAGGAAATCAAGGGGTTTTCTAATTACTTGGCAAAGTCATGTAACACATTGATTGAATTTAAACTGTTTAGTAAAGGCAAACACTTAAATTATTTATCTGTTGAGGTTTTTATCTAGGATAATAAATGTTTCTCTACTTCCTGCAGTGCAGCACAGAGTTCCAGAAAGGTAACCAGATCGTAAATATTGTTTCTATGATAAATGGCAGTTTGAATTTCACAAGAAATGGCTTTTCCAAGTCCCCATAGTTGGGACAAAATTACTACCTTCCCAAGTGCCAAAAGATATTTTTTAATTTAAAAAAAATCAAATATATTTTTGTCTGTTAGCAACTGTTTCCTAACAACTTTTTTGTCATTCTTTTTAGATCTTCCAACAAGTAAATGATCTAGAGTTAACCCAAGCCTACCTAAACATACATTCAGATAGAATGAAAAATAGTCTCTCATTTTCCATTCTCATTTTGATCCTTAAATCCGTTCCTAAACTTACAAATTTAATAAGTGGAATAGCAAACAGCATACTACAAAGTTTAAAGAAGCCTCTCAAAAACAAAATACTGGGACTTCTTTAGCCAGTTAATACGATGAGTTCCAAACGGTGACCCCACTCAGGCATCAACAGTTAAAGTACTTCCTACCATTAGCAAACAGATGCCATGTTATGTAACTGGACAGATCAAAAGATAGCAGAAGAATTAGAATGAATTGGGGGATAAGTAAAGTGATGTCTACAACTCAGGCTGATCTGGTAATTTTACAGTTAATGCAGTCTAAAGAGTCAGACCCTGCCTGCTGCAGCCTGGGCTCAGGATAACCCCAACTTGAGGAAATGGGTAAAAGGAACCACCAGCCCAGTTTTGTTGGGGATACATGGAGTAATGCTCTTGAGAGAAGAAAGCATGGGAGCTGTCAGAATTAAAATGGGAACTATGTAAAATCAAGGTTGTATTATTTTTCAGCTAAGTAATTCATGCCTATTTAGTAACCTATGAGCATCACTATGTGTTATTCCAAACCCTCAATAATTTAAAAATAATTAATATCCTCCAAATGAAATGAGTCACAACGAATTCTCCTACTTCCTATTGCTTTATTACCAAATTCCTGGAATTTTTCAAAGCCAGCTGCACAGGGGCTGGTGGGACATCAGAGGAACTACCCATGGAGCTATGTGGAGAGGCAATCAGCTCCTGGCTCACAAACCAGTCCTGAGTTCTAACTATAAATCTCCAAGTACTTTTCATGCATTAAATATAATAACCTCTGAGACAGGCTGGTTGACTACTCTTTTTTCTTTAAATATATTTACTTCTTGTAAAATCAATAATGCCTTTTTAGCACTTAGTATTAATAATACCTTATATTTCCATCACACCTTTTTGTTCCTACTGTGTTCAAAACACATTCTTTCATCCTCTGACCCCCGGGAAGTAGATACGATTATATCTCTTTACATACCCCACATTACCTAGCATAGTGCCTTAATTAGAAACATCTTTTTCTAGTGAAAAAGACACTGGAAACAAAATCAAGAGACCATATCAAATCATGGCACCAAGCCATACTGGTGTAACTTTGGGCAAATCATTTAACCTCCATGAGCCTATTTACCCATCTTACTGCTCTGAGAAATTAAATCAAAAAATAAATATGAAAGTACATTTCTGTTATTAAGGAATGAATTAATTCATTTGTATATTCAAAAAGTATTATAGCACAAATGTGCCAGCCATGTGCTAGGTGCTGGGGATGCATCAGAAACAAGTGTTGGTCTCTCTTTCCAAGGAACTCATGATCCAGCTGAGCAAATAGATATTATATTGTGCAAGTAATAATATGCATGATGATGGTTATGAAAGGAAAGGTCAGAGCACATAAGCCCCGTCTATATGGTCAGAGAACAGGCTCAACAAAGGTGAAAATCAGCTTATGGCAGTTACTCAAATACATGAGAATAAATAAATGATAATGCTGGGTCAAGATAATCAATTTTCTAGCACTGAGAAGTATATAAGAACATTAAAAAAAGGAATCCCTATAGCTGGTTAGCCAAATGCCATGCATCTCTATTCAATAGTTGAGTGGCCATTTCCTTGAAATAAAGTCTGTGATAATAAATCTTGTTTTTTGAGCTGATATTTGAACCACACCCACACATCCCTACACAGAATGCACATGTTCACATTCACACAAAAGAAATAGCTAGCTAAACACGTAATTTTAAATTATTGTTAATTCCTAAGAAGTATTTTTCCCCAGTTAACAGCAAACCAGAGGGAGTCACTCATTCATCAGGTCTTCCTTACTTTGTAATGTCTGTATAGGCAAATAATATGTAAACTCCTTATTTTTTCACTGTTTAGATAAGATGTGTTAAAATCAAAAGTCACCATATACATACACCATTCATTCATTCATTTCCAAAAGAAACTAAATCTCATGCAGTGCTCTCAAATAAATTTAAACATCATCATAGGTGATTTGGGTGGTGTTACAAACCCAGGATTATGCTGTAGATGATCTAACAGGTCAGAAAAGACATTTCCGCAAAGGAGACAGCATAGGACAAGCCCAAAAACATAAAAGTGGAGGATCTGTACCAGAATCAGCAACTAGTTGGTAGAATATTTAAATGTTCAGATGTTTAGAACTCTTAGAAAACAAAGGTCATTCCAGAAAGTTTTATAACCTAAATAGCTCTGCTTCTTTAAGGCAGATAATATGTCATATATTTTAAACTAATATGTATTCATTGGTTTATTTAATAATTCTAAGTCTCAGAACATGTTTATCTTCTTCATGAAAATGCCCACTAATTTGGAAAAACCAATTGTTACAAAATATACCGATGCTATCTGTGAAATTAAGTTTGGTAAAAATGCGGTTAAGAGTTCATGCCCATGCTTGAACAAGTCTAGGGAACTGGTAATTTTATCAACATTTTATTTTTTAATTGTGATGATGAATAATGAATTGTCAACTCTGGAAACTTTATAGTAGCTAAAGGACCATCAATATTGCCAGATGCAAAGTTAAACCAACTTTTACAGATGAGAGATGCCTTTAGAATGGCTGTGATGAAATGTATTCCACCAGATGAATTCCTGTGATATGATTACAAAATGAACCTCTCTTTCTCTTTTTTTTTAAACGGGCAAGGGAAGGGGCAGTCAGTCTGAGATTTACACCTGATTTGTGTTATAGTAGTCTTTGAAATGAAGACGTGTATCCTTGCATTTCATTAAATTCTGGCTAATGAGATAACTGTCTTCCCAAGGAGGGAATGATAAAGTACTCAGGCCATAAAGCATAAATTAATGCTGCAAGGTTAAACACTGGAACTAACTCATGTTTCAACAAAAGCCCCTACCAGCAGTTAAATTAACTGACATAAATACCATAAAATCTGTCTTTATTTTAGTTTCAGATGATGCTTCTTTTTACACCCCTGCTTTCAGTTTGTATAACTCATTTTTGCACATTATTGCATGCACCATTTCCCATTTAAAGAATCAGCTACAGCCAGGAAAAGATTTAAGGAATCAAATACTCAGAAAGGAAAAAGAAACTGGTGAATCTGGGGGATATCATATTGAAGATCGTTAGTGCCTTTGAAAAATACTACAATAGACAACAGTAGTTCAAAGAAACAGTTAATCATGAGACGACTAGCCCAAAGAAATGTACTTTTTAAGCTTTTGATAGACATTTTGAAAAAAATGCTAAAGAAAACCTGTGGTGATAATAGGTTTGATATATATTCTGGCAAAAATTATATCACATTAATGAGGTGGCTTAAAGGGCTCATGCATTTTGTAGGAGGCATTTCAATGTATTAGTATAATTAGCAGTGATGAGAAAACTGTTTGGAACTGAATTACCTCTCACGAGTTCATTTGAGCTATATGAAATTACACCATGCAAGAAGGAAAATTATGGAGCCATCCAGAGAGAGTTCATGCCTGATTTGATCATAGCCACTAATTGGATGATCATTTTCGTAAAGCTTTTCAAATGGTTGACAGTTTCTGCCTCTCATTTTTTTTTTAATGGACGAGCTCTTTATTTCTTGTACTAAGCAACCAAACATAGGTTTGTTAGAGATTTGGGTGTTTGTACAGGGACCTTACAGGTGTAATTGTCACAATCTGAGCAACCTTTGTCCCTTAATTAGCTGCTTTTGGGGAACCCCTAATGAGAGTTGCTGTTCTTGTTAACAATCTTAGAGAGTACCTGATGAGTGAAGCTCTCTGGGCCTGATGTGTGTCAGCAGCCACCGTATGACAGCAATTTAATGAAGTTAAAATCTGACCCAACTGGGATGGATAGAGGAGCATTTGTGTTGTACTGCTTTTGATTCCTCTGCATGTGTGTGTGTGTGTGTGTGTGTGTGTGTGTGTGCATTTAATATAAGTGGGTGTTCTCGTGAAGGACAACAAAGACATGAGGGGTAGAGGGTAGAAAAAGGAAGCTTTATTAGTGCATATGCTTTATGAACTCTATTTACAAGGCAGTCGATAACCAATATCAGAGGAGAACTGAAATCATGGAATTAGCTTTCTTTGTACAAATTGCTTTATGTTAACTGTATAATACAGCAAGGTCTTATAACTTCACATGTTGAAGTTCTAAAGTGTTATTCTTTCTCATGGCCAAATATTGCAAGCATTACTTTCTCTATTTGGAAGTTATACCCTATGTGCAGCTAATAGATGTCACAAGACACTTGCTCATAAACACTGCTTTTGGCAATATTTGCTGTATATATTATAACCACAAATTGGAAGGTGAAATATTAATAATCTCAAAGTTTTAATGACTCCTCTGACTCTCCCCTGGCCTTTCTGTGCCTCCGATTTGCTTAGGTATATGGAGAAGGTTCTAAATTTAGTCACTCTGAAAGTTGAAATCAAACATCTTTTTACTAGGAACAGAATATTTTATAAATGTGCTTGCTACACTCAAGGGGAACATAATTTTAAAGCATCTGAAACTGAAATTTCAAGGAATCAGAACTCAGAGATATTATTGTTCTTAGATAAGTAAGTTAAATTATTTCAGAAGGCAAACATGCTACTTAGTAATAAGTGAACCCCATTTTAACTTTTTTTCAGTGCTAGAAGGGGTCATAGAGATTGGTGAACAAATTGGAGGATTTAAATACAAGACGTATTTACAGTCTACACCCTGTTCCCCCACTGATGTGTGTTTGTTCAAGTCACCAAAATATAAAATAACCAACAAGTTTCTGAATGAAAAATCCAAAGAACATTTTTTTTAATTCATCATTCTAATGGTTCTCCCTAAACCATTTTTTTGGTTGGGTTTGTGGAAAGTCTCCTTTCCTTAGCTTCTTATTGTACCAACTTCCCATGGATACCTAATTTACACTCTGCTTATTTTCATTTTGATTTATTTTGTTCTCGAACAGGAATTTGGTTACCTCTAGTTTTCCTGTGTTAATTACTTCTTTCTTACATTTCTTGTCAGCTTTCTTGTATTCATGTTAATTTTCTGAGTCCTTGTTCTCATATGTGATTGTTAGTTCAGCTGGGTATGGAATTCCAGGTATAAAATCATTTTCCCTCAGAAAATGATGCAATGCAATGCTGAATTATCTTCTGCAATTCAATGTTGCTGATGAGAAGTCTGATACTAATTTCTTATTCCTTTATAACTTACTGCTTTTTTCCCTAAGAATGTAAGAATATTTTGTTTCCTTAGCTCTTGTGCATTTAAGATTGTCTTTCTGTTACCACCATACATTAAAAGAAAGAAAACCTGGCTGGGTAAAATCCTTGGGATATAACATTTCCCAACCAAATTTGTAGCTTTACTTTGCAGAGTAGAAATCTAATACTAGTCAGTTAGATTGTATTTTTGATATGAAATTTATTTATTCTGCCTGTACACTTGCAGGGCTTTTTTTCTTTTCTTTTTTTTTTTTTTTTTTTTTTTTTGCGGTACACGGGCCTCTCACTGTTGTGGCCTCTCCCGTTGCGGAGCACAGGCTCCAGAAGCGCAGGCTCAGCGGCCATGGCTCACGGGCCCAGCCGCTCCGCGGCATGTGGAATCTTTCCGGACCAGGGCACGAATCCGTGTCCCCTGCGTCGGCAGGTGGACTCTCAACCACTGCGCCACCACGGAAGCCCAGGGCTTTTTTTCTTTTATCTTGGCATTCAAATATTTTTTGAAAAACATAATTAGATGTGGATATTACTACATTAATTGTTTCTGAGACATATGAGTTGCTTATATATGACTATATAAGTAAATGTACTTAAATATAAAACCACAAAAAATTTTTCTTCAATCATATCTTTGATTATTGTTGCTATCCTGATTGTTAGGCTTCATCTTCAGGAACACCTGAGCACTGGACTCCCCTTTGTCCATCTCTCTTGTGCATTATTTTCTACCTTACTATTTTCATGTCTTTGTTCTTTTACATTTAGAGAGAGAATCTCAGGGTTTTTTTCCCTTACATTACTGAACTGATCTTCCATAGCAATAATTCTAATTTGTTCTTTATTAACTCCCAAATGAACTTGAATTTTCTATTACATATTTTAGTCTACTTAAGTCTTTTCATTCTTCTCTTTTTTGTTTTATCTTGTTGTTTCGATATATCAGACTCTTCTTATGACTTTTTCTTTCTGTTTGTGGGGGCCAAGTATTCTTTTATCATATTAAGAATGTCAAAATTTTTAGAAAAGGAGGGTTCCTGTAAACTGATATTTTCAGTGTTCAATGATTTCTTCACTGTTCTTTTCACAGTCCCTAAGATGGGTTTTTTTCATAAAATCAATTGGAAACTACCTCAGCTTCCCTCTACCAAATATAAAAATGTACCTGTATCTGCACCCATTCTTTTTACATCATTACTAATTTTATAAAGTGTCACAGCTCTTCTACAAGGTGAAACCCTCACCTGTGATCCATAGCCTATCTCCTCTCATCTTCTCAGAAACTTGCATAACTCTCTATATTCAAAACAATTGCCCTGCCTACAGCCAACATCTGTCACATGTTGACGCTTCTCTTCTTTCACCTTCACAGGCATTTTAGAAACATTGTCTGTCCTCCCAGTCTGCATTTAATCAACCACCACATGGTCCTTAGTCTACCTCAGGTTGGCTTCTGCCCCCACCCCTCCACTAAAATTGCTCTCATCCAAGAGAGTAACAACCTTCTCGCTCCTAATTTCAGTGGTTATTTTTTACTCCACATCTCCCTTGACTTCTTAGCAGAATTTCAAATGTGGTTGACTGCTCTCTCCTTCTTAAAACAATTTTTACCTGTGCCAGAGAATTTTCTGCCTCTATTTTTCATCCTTTTATCTATTTGGGCCCTTGGTATTTACATTATTGATTTCTATAAGCTTTATATATTACAATTATTAGCATTTTGCCTGTGACAGGAGGCATTTTAGGAAAGAGACATAGATCACTTAAGTCAATATAATATGGGTACTTATTTAACAAACTCAGAAGGAAGGTACTGAAGAAAAAATTTCAAGAAAATAACATTCTCCCATTTCAAAAGTATGTATTTCTCTAAATTTCATAGTTCTGCAAATTAAATGAATTATATACACAGACATAAATTTTTAATATTTCCTCTTGGGAAACTAAACCATTGACAACTTATCATTTTATCATACTAAGTATACTAGAAAAATTCTTACTTAGCCATGTAACTTATTTAGACAAAAACATGTGGAGAAAATTTTTGCCAAATGTAATCAGTTGAGAAATGTTAATAAATGTCCATATTGTTGTAATGAATATTATGATTCAGTTGAATGGACAGGACTCAATACTGGAATAAAATCAAGGTTTTTAGAAAGAATGAATAAGGGAGATTAATGCTGGGTAGACCATCAAGCATTCTCTGCTGTAAAAGCTCTACATGAAAACTGCTTATTCATTAGCACTGGTCTCTCATAAAGTTGTGAAGTAGAGAAAGTTTGCATTCAGGCTTTTAAACTCCCTCCCTCCTCTGCAAAACCAACACCTTTTCTGTGGCATCCAATATTCTGGTTGCTATCTACTCTAGATAAGTTTTTATTTTCATTTAATAGAGATCAAAGTGTTAATACTTTCCTCCTGGATTCTCTGGGATAAGCATAAACAACCTTAGAGATCATAGGATTATGGAATAATTTTACTGATGTTTTTCTTTCACAGTCCTCTTAGCTAATGCAAATACTTCCAAACTCACACATAGGTCAATAGCAAAATTATAACTGGTATAAAATGAACTATTTTTAAATCACCATCATTTATATTATCATCTCTTTCATTATAATCTTATAAAATAAGTGTTACCAGAACCTCCATCTTAAAGATAAGACATTCATAAATAGTGATATGCCAAAGTGATGTGCCTTGTAAGGGGCATGCCCAAAACTTGAAGTAAGTTTTGCTGACTCCAAAGGCTGTGATCTTTTCATTATAATACATGGTAAAAGGATTCAGTGGGCTGGAACTTGAAAAGGTAAATGTGTTATGGGAGAAATTAATAGTCACCTATTCTGTATCTGTTCTCCCTTTAGGTAACAGAATCCTCATTATTTTCAGAATGTCAATGCACACAACTCAAAGACTGCATTTCCTATTCTCCCTTCCCACTGAGAAGCAAGTAGAAGTAATGTGTGAGAATGCCATAATGTAGAGGATTCCAAGAAGGCTAACTCAGCTGAGAGATATACCTCTTTAGGCCCCTTTCCCCTTCCTCTTTCTAGCTGCCTGAAATAATCCAGTTGGCAGCCATCTTGTTCTGTGAGGTAGACTTCAGTACATAAACCATGTGCTGAGGATAAAGTATAAAAACATAGAGTCATCACAGAACCTCTGGCCTGCCTATCTCTTGACTTCTTTTATGTGGAGACTAAGTCCTTGTGTGTCAGCCTTCATTATTTGGAGGTTTCTGTTCTATGCAACTGAAAGAAGTCCTAACTGAAACAGATGTATAGTACTTCATTAAATCACACACACACCAAAAAAAAACATTTATGGATTGTAGATGAGCAGTATCCAAAATAACCTTCTGCAAAATATTGCCCAAGGCTGTGTGTTGTAGAAGCAGGAAGCACTTTCAGGGGTAACAAATTAATAGAATTACAAAATTTAAAGTTTATTAGGAAAAGAATTGAATGGTTTGTGGCAATTATCCAGCATGGGGAGAGCTTATGTATGGCAGTCATGCTGCTCACAGAAAGCTGGTGGGTGGATTGACAGACTTAAAATACTTATTTCAGAGTGAGACTGCTGTGAATGTAGAAATAGCCTCAGACAGCTCATGCTCCTGAGAACAAATGCTGATTCGTTATTATGCTTGAACTATGATGAAATCAGTGAAGGCATCATAGTTAGAAGCAAAACCATGGGGATGCTATTAAGAGTTTAACAGTTCTAGTTTGTGTAGGAATATGGATTCCACTTACCAAAAATAATAGCATATAGGGAAAGAAGAAAGAAGTTACTGTCATTGTTTTGAATTGCTCCTGAGCTATTCCATTGTGTCATGAATTTCAAGTCAAATTTCATGTTATTAGTATTCATTTTATTAGTGTGATGTATGTGTAATGCCACAGTATTACTATACTTATATAATATGATATTATGAATTGTCTTCCACAGGTCTAAAGTAGTGCTTGTAAAACATGTAGTGGAAATGCACATCAAAGTGAGAGGCAGAATGAGAGGAGAGGAAGAGATTGATTCTAGCCTATTAGCTCCAGTTCTTAGGTACCTAAGTTACTTTCTTGGTTAATAGCACACTTTTGTATCAGTGCTCCTTTGCTTACAGGCCATCATTTTGGTGTTCAGTTTTAATCTGTAACATATCCAGTCATGAATAAGTCTTTCTAACGTAACATTATACTTGTATTACTGCTCACCTAACTGAGCACCTGAATCTTAGTTACAATAGTCAGACAAAATCCACACAATCCAGATATTTATCTATAAAAATACCCAGAAGTGTTCTTTAATTGACGGCGTTACGAAGAAAACCAAAGAACTATCTGAAAATGACTGAATCTGAATCTATACTCTGGAAGAAGAACTACGCACTTATTTCTAGACAATTAACTTAGGCATACTTACATATAACAAATTACAAATGGCATAAAATGGAGTTCTCTTAGGAATTTCTACTTCCTCCTTATCAAGGACCTGGAAAACCATTTTGCCATAGGAATTGTCTGTGTCCTGGTTCAGTGTGGATTCTTTTTCAAGGTTCAGCTGACATTCTTTTGGTCAGCTACCGTGGGCTTGGGTGTTAATGCATTTTGTCCGTGTGATACAATGAATGACATCTGAGGTCTTGAAATAAGGGTAGGAAGTAGATACACTGAAGAAAAGGAGAAGGTATTCCAAGCAATGTGAGCATCTTAAATTTAGACAGCTAAAAATGAGAGTGGCATGGTTATTACACAGAGAGCTGACTGGCCAGACTGTAACGCATGCTCGTATTTTGTGACTGTGGTAGCAAAGTGTGGGTAGGGCAAGAATCTTGGACAACAGATGTTGTAGGTAAATTTGTTATTCCAAGCACCAGAAGCCTTCCTTGGTGTTAGAGAAAAAGGTCCCATGACAAAAATGGTATTTTTCAAATGCTATCTTGCTTGTGCAGTGGTTGGAGTAAAATGGAAAAGACTGTTGTGTTGTTGTTGTTGTTGTTTTTAATTAATTAATTTATTTTATTTTTGGCTGCATTGGGTCTTTGTTGCTATGTGCAGGCTTTCTCTAATTGCGGTGAGCCGGGGCTACTCTTAATTGCGGTGCACGGACTTCTCATTGTGGTGGCTTCTCTTATTGTGGAGCACGGGCTCTAGGTGCGTGGGCTTCAGTAGTTGTGGCACGTGGGCTCAGTAGTTGTGGCTCACGGGCTCTAGAACGCAGGCTCAGTAGTTGTGGTGTACACGCTTAGTTGCTCCACGGCATGTGTGGATAGGAACTGCTAAGTAGATTTAGATACAATGCAAACTACATCCTCTACTTTAAGGTTCACAGTGCATTTTAGCACTTTAAAATGATCAATTATCAATAATTTTACATTGTAGTATAATATTCTCTAACCTAGTGTTTCCAGAACTTTTATGACCTCAGAACTCTTTCATAGAACTCCTATTGATATCCCAGCAATGGCGTGTTATTTTGAAAAAGAAAAAATGCTGCTGTTATATAAATTTCTGAATCTCCATTCATGTGAGATTGACTAGTCTAGAATTTTCCTTTTTTGTCTGACTTTGTTATCAAGGTTAAATTAGTTTTAAAAAATGAGGCTATCTTTTCTTTCTTTGCCCTCTGTTTCTCCTTTTCTTTTGTAGGGAATAGTTTATATGGCATAGGAATTTGTTCCTTGAAAGTTTAAATTAACTCATTTATGAAACTAAACTTTGCTTATTTTGATGATAATATTTTCAAAATATGTGCTCATTTTCTTCCATGATTACTGGCAGGTTCACAAGACATTTTCATTAATCAGTTTGAATACTGTCTGCTTTCTTTCAAACAACCCATTTCATCATGATTTTCAAATGTATGTGCATCAGGTTTTAAGACAAACTCATACATATTATTTCACAGAATAACATTTTATTTTTTGAATCTTAATAAGTGTTATAAATAATTTTTTATTTGTAATCTTTACTTATATGTTTCTTCCTCCTACTTGGACTATGCAGAAGATTATTTCCCAAAGTAGCTTCCAGGTAATATTAAGTTGGATATAAAAAAATTAGGGAAAAGATCTATGTTCAGAAGTGGGGGGTGGAATGGAGAATTGAACAATTTAGACAAGGTTTTAACTACCAGTTTTCTTTAACATGTTGATTTACCTTGTGAATCTGAATGTAACATCTGCAAAATATATTCGACAAAAAGCTCCTTATTTTTTCAATTTACCATTTCAAAAAATGCTGTTGTGGAGGTTCATCTAGTTAATTTTTTTCATTTAAAAATCACCTCTAAAGTGGTTCTGAGACTCAATTTCCATTGTGTAGAGATGAGAGAGTTGTTCCCACACAGCACCAATTAATTCTGCAGACACCAGCTGGGTGTCCTACAATTCAATTTAATTCTGACACTGTCTTCCCAAAGATCACATCAGATTCTACAGGTTAAGGGTTCAGTTCTATAAGACTGCCCCAACTCCCACTTCAGACTCCAGTCACAAGCCCAGGTTGTTACCTGTGCTTCTGTCTGACTGGCTATAAACCAGAGACTCCCACAATCCCCTCCTTGGGTTCAATTAATTTGCTAGAGTGACTCATAGAACTTAGAGAAATATTTTACTTACTTGAGCACTGGTTTATTATAAAAGGATGCAACTCAGGAATGAGTGGTAAGGAATGCACAGGGCAAGGCATGGGAAAGATTTGTATGGGTGTCCATGCCCTCTCCAAGCTCACCACTCTCCCAGCACCTCCATGTGTTCACCAACGCAGAAGCTCTTTGAATCCAGTCCTTGGGGCTTTCTTATGGAAGCTTCCATACATAGCCTTGATTGACTAAATCATTGACCATTGGCAATTGATTCGATCTTCATCCCTTTTTCCTCTCCCCTCCTCAAGGGTTGCAGGAGGCAGGACTGAAAGTTCCAAACCTCTAATTACTGGGTTAGTTCTCCTGGCAACCAGATCCCTTCCATAGGTGCAGTCCAAAAGTCACCGCATTAAAATAACAAAAGACACCTTTATTGCTTCCAGCACTTAGAAAATTCTAAGGGTTTTAGGAGCTCTGTGCCAGAAATGGGACTAAGACCAAATATATATTTCTTATAAACCACAATATCACAATGTCTCAATTCATGTATTTTTCTTTTTTCTAATACATTACATTTGTTTTATCTATGCATGTTTCTTTGCCCCAATTTCCTTAGATTTATTTCGTTTTCATTTTTCAAACATCTTGAATTGCAATAACTTGTTCAGTTTTTACCTTTTCTCACTTAATAAATAAAGCATGTTATGAGGTGATGGAATGTTAATTAGCTTGAATGTAATCATTACATAGGTATACTTATATCAAACACAACATTGTACACCTTAAGTATATACAATTTTTTATTTGTCAGTTACAGTAAGTCCCCTACATACGAACAGGTTCTGTTCCGAGAGTGCATTCGTAAGTCCAGTTTGTTCCTAAGTCCAACTAAGTTAGCCTAGGTACCCAACTAACACAATTGACTGTAGAGTACTGTACTGCAATACGTTTATAATACTCTTCACACAAATACATAAAAAGCAACCAACACAAAAAATAAAGAAAATATTTTTCATCTTATAGTACAGTACCTTGAAAAGTATAGTAGTACAGTACAACAGCTGGCATACAGGGGCTGGCATTGAGTGAACAGGCAAGAAGAGTTACTTATGGAGGAGGGAGAGGAGGTGGGAGATGGTAGAACTGAAGAATTGTCAGCAATAGGAGATGGAGGGCAAGCTGCAATTTCACTCACACCTGAGGCTGATGAAAAGCATGTTTGTATATTTGAAAGTTTGCACCTTGAAGGTTCATAGGTAGGGTTCTTACTGTATATCTCAATAAAGCTGGAAAATATAAGCATGTAAAGCTATGAATTTGACTCTGAGTACAGCTTTAACTATATCTCATAAGTTTTTATAATTTGTAGTCTTAGTATAATTTTCTAATATTTCATAACTATATTCCTGATTTCCTCTTTGGTAACAGAATTACTAAGTAAACTGTTTCTGTTTTTAAATTTCCAGTGATTTTAATGTGATGTTTGTAAATTGTGTAGTTATACTGCTTTGCTACAGGAATATGCCTTCTAAATTTTTTGCACTAGGGAACTGAGTGAAGTTTTTCTTATGATTAGTCATGACCAACTTGTGAAAATTCTGCAGAACTATTTTGCTTCTGTCAATCTTACATATTTCTAAAAAATTGTACTTTATTCATTCATTTTGCACGTAACAATTCATGACTTATACATATTCATTGTGCATTTTACCTTTTTATCATTAACATGACTCTTTTTTCCATTATTTTCTGCCTTGGATTACACTTTTTTGATATTACACCTACTACTTTCTTTTTGCTTGTCTGTTTAGTCATTTTATTTAAAGGAAAGATCTTACAGAAAGTACATTGCTTTTTTTTTTGAGATAGCTTTTAACTTGTGCATTTTACTGCAGTAGCTATACATTTATTTCTGTCATAATGTTTTCTGATGTTATAAAAATATTTATTTTATTTTTTATTGTGTACTGTATAAATCATAGTATCATTTGTTTTTATCCCTTAATCTTTTTATTTTCTAAGCCATACTTTAAGCAATTTTGTTCTAATCAGTATTTTAAAGAGTTAAGCAATAGCTATTAGCTCTCCTTCCTGACCACTAAGGACATTAACAGCATTGGTATAATTTGTTTTCTTCCTCTCACCTTCTCATTCTGTGGTGATTTTTGGCATTATCCAGTATTTATTATATCTGGTTCCTTATTATATTTTTACCTTATACTTTTCTTTTAAAGTAATATTTAGAACTTCAATTGAGTTTTATAATCCTCTTTGTGAGATATTTAATCTAAATTCTATTGTTTCATGGTTTTAAAATTCATTGGTAATTTTTTTTTTTTTTTTTTTTGCGGTACGCGGGCCTCTCACTGTTGTGGCCTCTCCCGTTGCGGAGCACAGGCTCCGGACGCGCAGGCTCAGCGGCCATGGCTCACGGGCCCAGCTGCTCCACAGCATGTGGGATCTTCCTGGACTGGGGCACGAACCCGTGTCCCCTGCATCGGCAGGTGGACTCTCAACCACTGCACCACCAGGGAAGCCCCATTCGCAATCTTTTTAACAATGCAGTTTTCCTATTACTGAATTTTTCATCTTGAAATATCCCTCAGTCATTTGAAATATCTCTTGGAGTAATATTTTAAGAAGAGTACATGAGTGGTTTACTTACCAAGTCCTTCAGGTATGAGACTGTATTTCTGTTACTATCACACATAAAAGCCAACTCTGTGCAGGTACAGAAGGGGCTGAGAAAGTCATGCTTGCAAAATGGTTAGAATACTTTACTCCCACGAGCATCTTTTCTAACATTTTAAAACTATGTTTAATTATCTTCTGTTAACTAACTATATGAGTCCTTAGACTATTGAGAATTATATCTTTATTGCTGCTGTATAAATAGTTCTTTCAAACATAGTCTTTATTTTTTATGATTCAAGCTTCAAAAGGTGTTCTTAATTTTAATTATATGAAATTTGGTGACAATTTCCATAATTTCTTACAGATAATATTCACACTATATAGATCTCAATCAGGCCAATCAATAGTTGGCTTTTGCTTTTAAGACTGAAGACCCCTAATATTCTTCATATTCATATCTCTTCATTTCTTTTATTTTAGTCTTTTCTTCCTAATATTATTTATTTTTTCTTGATTTACCTCAAATGCATGTCAAATTCAAGGTAATGTAATACCTATAAATCGAAGTTTTGTTTTCAATGGGTTTCTTATAGATAGGCAAATTATTTTGGCCCTTTCACAATAGATAACATTGAGACATGTATACTTGGGAACTGTTCATAATGGCTCATTGCCAAGACCCCTTTATTTTATACATACAGTTATGGTTTCAAGCTCTAAGCCCATTCATCTGCCATTTTTCTGTCAATTTGTAAGATTCATAGGATTCATCCATAATTACATCATTGTTCACTTAGATCTAAGTCTCACTGGTTTGACTCTTTGTTTAAAAATAGGAAATGAAACAGTACACTTACTCCAAAGGAACTATCTAAAAGTGGCAAAGAGAAAAAACAAGTGATGTACCATATACTATAAAGTCTTCACAATTGTGGACTTTTGAAGTGAAAAATTAATATAAATAAATCTCTAAGGACTTGAAACACACTAGCTGTTTTGGTATTCTCTATTATAATGAAATTATTAATTAGACTTTTCTAATGTAAAGTTTTGTAGCGTCATTAAACTGGGAGATATGGGAATTTTGATAAAGCTTTTGTTAAATTAAACATTGATATATGATAAAAACTCCAGAAAGTGGACATAGAGGGAACATACCTCAACACAGTAAACACCATATATGAAAAACCCACAGCTAACATCATACTCAATGGTGAAAAGCTGAAAGCATTCCTTCTAAGATCAGAAACAAGCCAAGGATTCCCACTCTCACCACTTTTATTCAACATAGTTTTGGAAGTCCTAGACACAGCGATCAGAGAAGATAAAGAAATAAAAGAAATCCAAATTGGAAAGAAGTGAAACTGTCACTGTTTGCAGATGACATAATGCTATATAGAAAATCCTTAAGACACCACCAGAACACTACTAGAGCTCATCAATGAATTTGGTCAAGTTGCAGGATACAAAATTAATACACAGAAGTCTGTTACATTTCTATACTAACCAAAAAATATCAAAAAGAGAAATTAAGGAACAGGCCCATTTACCATCAAATCAAAAAGAATAAAATGCTTAGGAATAAACCTACCAAAGGAGATGAAAGATCTGTACTCCAAAAACTATAAGACACTGATGAAAGACATTAAAGATGACATAAGTAGATGGAAAGATATACCATGTTCTTGGAGTGGAAGAATCAATATTGTTAAAATGACCATATCACCCAAGGCAATCTACAGATTAAATGCAATCCCTATCAAAATACCAATGGCATTTTTCACAGAAATAGAACAAATAATTCTAGAATTTATATTGAAATAAAGATCCCTAATAGCCAAAAAAATCTTGAGAAAAGGGAATGAAGCTGGAGGGATCAAGCTCCCTGACTTTAAACTATACCTACAAAGCTACAGTAATCAAAGCAGTATGGTAGTGGCACAAAAACAGACACATAGATCAATGGAATGAGATAAAGATCCCAGAAATAAACCCACACACTTATGGTCAATTAATCTATGACAAACAATGCAAGATTATATTGAATACAATGGAGAAAAGACAGTCTCTTCAATAAGTGGTGCTGGGAAAACTGGACAGCTACATGTAAAAGAATGAAATTAGAACATTCTCTAATAGCATATACAAAAATAAACTCAAAATGGATTAAAGACCTAAGTGTAAGACCTGATGCTATAAAACTCCTAGAGGAAAACCTAGGCAGAACACTCTTTGACATAAATCGCAGAAATATTTTTTTGGATCCATCTCCTAAAATAAAGGAAATAAAAACAAATGGGGTCTAATTAAACTTAAAAGCTTTTGCACAGCAAAGGAAACCATCAACAAACTGAAAAGGCAACCTACTGATGGGGAGAAATATTTGCAAATGGAATTAGCACAGTTTTTCTCAAACAAAATTTATTCATGGCCCTAGTTTTACACATTTCAGGGAAGTTTTTCCTGTCTTATAAATTTAATAACAAGCAATTGAATTATTTTCCCCAAGTTCAAACTTACTTGTTTAAAAGTCCTATTTTATCTACACTTTAAACAATTACATGTAACTACAAGAAATATTTTGCTATCAAAGTTCTCACTTGAACAAAAAAATCTCCCAAATATGTACACTTGAAAAATAATTTAATACAACATAATGAGTAAAGGGAAAATGAAGTGCAAGATGGTAACAATCTGAGTCAATAACTATCATGGGAGAGATAGTCTATAGATCTGGAGCCTGATGTAGCACACAGTTCAGTAAGACCAGCCTTTTATATATATTTTTATATATATTTCTACACAAAAAGGCTATTTTATTTTATTTATTTATTTATTTAAATTAATTAATTATTTATTTTTGGCTGTGTTGGGTCTTCGTTTCTGCGCGAGGGCTTTCTCTAGTTGTGGCAAGTGGGGGCCACTCTTCATCACGGTGCACGGGCCTCTCACTATTGTGGCCTGTCTTGTTGCGGAGCACAAGCTCCAGACACGCAGGCTCAGTAATTGTGGCTTACGGGCCCAGTTGCTCCGCAGCATGTGGGATCCCCCCAGACCAGGGCTCAAACCCGTGTTGCCTGCATTAGCAGGCAGATTCTCAACCACTGCGCCACCAGGGAAGCCCAAAAAGGCTATTTTAAATGTAAATCATTTTTGAATGTCAGTAAGTTGTAAATATCTCATTAATTGCTCTAATAAAATCTATATTTTCCTCAAGAAACTTCAACCTAAACAACAGAATAGTCCTTCTATAGGATAAATATTTATGAGCTACAACATGTGAAATAATTCAGATATTAAATTTATTAAACCTTGACCTCACAATATCCTTTATTTTGACTAAAGGACAAATAAGAATAGCTATAAAAACTCGAAACTATACACCATAGTGAAATTATAAAATACAGATTTATTAGCTATTTAATGAGAGTAAGGTTATAAACACAGGAGGTAAAATTGAAAACATTAGCCTCATTTGAATTTTGTACAAATCAATTTTTACTTCTGAATAAAGATGATCAAAAAAGGAAAAAAATAGTTGTCACTTGAAAGTATTTCTTATTGCTAAATTTTAAGAAATTCAAGGTTTCATTTTTATTGCAGTTTTTTTTTTGAAGGCTTGTCAACATACCCAGAAGATTAAACCAGATCTAAAGAAACATCTACTAGGCCATAATATATTATCTAAATATTTAAATGACTTAATAAGATAGACTATAATGCCTCCAAAGTATACATTAAAGACGTATGGGTGCACTTTAAGTTCCCTCTGTGGATTATGATTACCTTGCAGGGTGAGTGGCATGATATCAGTGTGGCCTGCCTGGTGCATAGCAAGGAAAATCTGTGGAAAAGAAACCATAATAACAAGACCTAGGACTATTCTATAAGCCTTTAAGAGTCTCGAACTATGGACTTTGAGGGATACCTTCAGTAATACTGGGTGAATTATGACTTCAGTCATTACAGTATTGCTTGGTAATTCAGGAAAAGAAACACCAATGTCCAAACTACTTTTGATCTAAACTATTTCTCTTAGCAAAACGCCCTTCACCAGAAATCTTTCTCAGTGATGCACCACTGTAAGAGGTTGTTCATCTACCTTGTCCTTAAAATCTATGTGCTCTATTATTCTAACTAAGCACAACTTTCTAAATTTCCCCAGCCTTTGATTAGAAATTTGAACAAGAGAGGTCAGACCTCCCAATGGTGAAAGGATGGATTGTTTGATAACTGCCTTACTATATGAAGAAAATGATGTCAGATGTATACTTTATATCACATATAAAGGCATATTACAGGTAAATACCTAAATGTGAAAAGTAAAACTATAGAGCTAATATACAAAATTATAGAAAAATATTTTTGTAAACTTGAGGATGGAAAGAACTTTCTTCAGTAAGCCAGCATTATAAGGTAGGACATGGATGGTTTTGATTGCATTAATAAGTAAGTATTCTATTCAGAAATGATACCATATGCAAAATTAACAAAAAATAGATTGGAAAAAATACACTGTCAAAAACTAATTAGGAACCAGGACAGTGAAATGGGGAAAGAACAGTCTTTTTTTTTTTTAATTTTATTATTTTTTATTTATTTTTGGCTGTGTTGGGTCTTCATTCCTGCGTGTGGGCTTTCTCTAGTTGCGACGAGTGGGGGCTACTCTTTATTGCAGTGCATGGGCTTCTCATTGCAGTGGCTTCTCTTTGTTGCGAAGCATGGGCTCTAGGCATGTGTGCTTCAGGAGTTGTGGCTCACCGGCTCTAGAGCACAGGCTCAGTAAATGTGGCACATGGGCTTAGTTGCTCTGTGGCATGTGGGATCTTCGCAGATGAGAGCTCGAACCCGAGTCCTCTGCATTGGCAGGCAGATTCTCAACCACTGCGCCACCAGGGAAGTCCCAAGAACAGTCTTTTTAACAAATAGTGCTGGGACAACTGAACATCCACAGGCAAAAGAATAAAGTTGGACTGCTTACTCATACCATACACAAAAATTAACTTAAAATAGATTATAGATCTAAATGTAAGAGTTAAAACTACAAAACCTTTAGAAAAAACAGTGGAGCCAATCTTCATGACTTTGAGTTAGGCAACGCCTTCTTAGATATGAAACCAAAAACACAACTGAAAAAAGAAAAATAGATAAAATGGACAATTAAAAACTTTTATTTTTCAAAGGACACCAACAACAAAGTGAAAACATAACCCATAGAATGGGAGAAAATATTTGCAAATCATATAACTGATAAGGAACTTATGTCCAGAATATATAAAGAATACTTACAACTCAACAATAAAAAGACAAATAACCCAAGTTAAAAATGGGTAAAGATTTTAATAGACATTTTTCCAAAGGGAAAAAAAAACCCTAGTAAATCAAAACCACAATGAGATACTGCTTCACAGCCACAAAGACAACTATAATTTAAAATATAGGTAATAATGTGTTGGCAAGGATATGGACAAATTAGAACCCTCATACCTTGCTCGTCGGAATGTATATTGTGCAGCTGCTTTGAAAAACTTTGATAATTCCTCAGAATGTTAAACATTGAGTTATCATATTATCCAGCAGTTCTACTTCTAGGTATATATCCCAAAGAATGAAAACATATTCACATAAAAACTTGTACATGAATATTCATAGTAGTGCTATTCATAATAGGCTAAAAGTGGAAACAATCCAAATGTCCAATAACTGATGAATGGATAAACAAAATTTAATACAATGGAATATTATTTGGCAGTAAAAAAGAATGAAGTAGTGATACATGCTACAACATGGGTGAACTTCAATAATAGCATGCTAAGTAAAAGAACCTAGTCGCAAAACAACATTTTTATGATATCATTTATATGAAATGTCCATAATAAGCAAATCTATAGAGATTTGTGTGGCATGTGAAGTATATCACAATAAAGGTTTTTTTAAAACACGAACTAGGAATTTTTTAGTTTTCACTAACGTAAGATGTTAACATTAGGAAAAACGAGGTGACGTGTATATTGGAACTCTCTATATTGTTTTCAAATTTTCTGTAAATAGAAAAGTATTCCAAAGTAAAAGTTAAAAATAAAAACTAGGGCTTCCCTGATGGCGCAGTGGTTGAGAGTCCGCCTGCCGATGCAGGGGACGCGGGTTCGTGCCCTGGTCCGGGAAGATCCTACATGCCGCGGAGCGGCTGGGCCCATGAGCCATGGCCGCTGAGCCTGTGCGTCCAGAGCCTGTGATCCGCAACGGGAGAGGCCACAACAGTGAGAGGCCCGCGTACAGAAAAAAATAAAAAATAAAAAAAATAAAAACTAGCTAGAGTTTAACATCTAGTACATTAAAGAATTCCTCAATGCAACAACATAAAGATTGAAAATCTGGTAGAAAAAAGGAAATTAATAGATAAATCAGAGAAAATGAAACATTAATGACTAAAATTTTATGAAGAATTTCTCATGATTTAAATGAACAATGTAAAATAAAATAGAACAATGGCATAGCTCTTTATGAGATGACAAATATCACAAAGTCAGATATGTCAAGTTTTATTGAAGAGATGTGGGCAAATGAGCACTGTCTTGTTGGGAGTATAACCTGGTGCAGCCATTCTGAAGAGCAATAGGGCAATAGCTAACAAGATTAAGTATGCAAGCATCCAATCCCATCCCCAGGCATGTACCCCAAAGTCACTCGTGTGTAATTTCACAAGGGGGAAGATGTTAAAATGTTCACTGCCATGGTCTTTGTGATGGTGAGATGGTGGAAGCAACCTATATTTCCATCATAGAAAGAGTAGATACGTAAAATGTGGGAGATGTAGAATATGAAATACTCTTGAGAAGTGAGAAGAAATTAAGAAGAGGTTTTTTGTCCCCCATCAAAGACAGATTTGTGAAAAAAATGAGTGATGAAAATGAGATAAAGCAATATTGGCAAAATAATAGTCTTTATGTATACAAAAAATATGCATTTTTTAAAATATGTACATATTCAGAGACATTTTTGAAGTATTTTGTGTGGAGGCCACTGAAATACTGTTAGGACATAGTGAAAGGTGTACGTGTTAAGGTCAGGAATAATGGGAACAAAACAAAATAAATAAAAAATAATATTAAGGAAGAGAAGTGTTTTAAGTACTATTACTCAGCCTTCTGCCCTCGAGGTCCAAAAGGAAAGAAAAGGCATAAACACAAATGTAATTCTAGAGCATTAGGCACACAAAAATGTTGATTAAAAAATATTCATTTCCTTCAAATGATCAAACTAGATATAATAGTTTTATGTTGTTTGTAGAGGTAGTGATTAATTTTATTATTTTTCCTTCACTGCTAAATTTTTGAAAAGTTTTTCCCTACTGCTATACTACATTGATCTCCAGCAATTTGAATTCTGCATCAGACCCTTTGAACACCACTCTTGCAGGAGGTTGCAGTGACATCCTGTTTTGTCACTTTACAAGATCTCTGAAGGTTTTTTATATGGCTTCTCCTCATATCTTGGATTCAGAAAAAATTCACCTTCAGTGGATAAAGAAAATGTTATATACGCACACGCACGCACGCACACACACACACACACACACACACATTGGTATAAGATTCTGCCTTTAAAAAGAAGGAAATTATTTCATTTGTAGCAGCATGGATGAACCTGAAGGGCATTGCCCTAAGTGAAACAAGTCAGACAAAGAAAGACAATATTGTGTGATCTCACTTGCATGTGGTATCTAGTCCACTTACAGGAGTACAGGATGGTGATTGCTAGTGGCTGGGGAAAGGGGTAAATCGGGAGATGTTGGTTAAAGGGTACAAAATTTTAATTATGCAAGATAATTATATGAGTTCTGGAGATCTAATGTACAGCATGGTGACCATAGTTTAAAATACTCTATTTTACGCTTGAAATTTGCTAAGAATTTAAGTGTTCTTACCAAGGAAGGAAGGAAGAAAGGAAGGGAAAGAGAAAGAAATTAGTAACTAGGTGGTGGATATGTTAATTAGCTTGATTATAGTGATCATTTCAAAATGTACACACATATCAAAGTGTCAAGATATACAAATTTTAATTGTCAATTATATCCCAATAAAACCAAAAAGAAAGAACTCATCTTCTGCATTCTCCAGGGACTTCCCATCACCTGACAGTCTTTCTCACAAAGCACAGCTCTTCTTCCTCTGCCTACCATTAACAGGAGATACTTCCAAATGTTCTCACCTTGGCTGTCTTCTCTTCCTCTTGATGTCCGTGTCCAGGTAAATAACTTCAGATATTAGGTCAGTATGACTGATTTCCCGAAAAGCAGACCAGAATTTCCAAAATTTCGCCTAGCAGATGTGCAAGCACCAGCAGCACCTCAAACTGAACAGGCCTCAAATTGAATTAACTTCCCTCACCGACCTCCTCCTCCTATTGTATTCTCAACCTCAGCGAGACTGTTCTAGTCACTTAGGCCGGTGGCCATTGCTAAGATAGCCTTTGCTTCCACAGCCCACATTCAGTAGCCAGCGAGTCATTTTTATGATACATCCTCAGAGACTTCTAGTATACAATCCTTCCTCTTCATTCCCACTGCTACCACTAACTCATATCTGCTTTGCCTTGCAAATGGTAAGGAATTCTATTTTGGTGTAACTTTGAGCCAAAAGATATAAAGTATACTCCTGGAAGAAAAGTAGGTTGGTAAAGTAGGAATCAGAATAGGAAAAAACCCTAAGGCAAAGGACAAAATTAGGGAAAAGACCTACAAATCTCTTTTTCAGGGAGAATAAGTTTTAAGAGGCTTTTCTGATCACACATTGGCCAATTTTGTGCTTTATTTTCATGGGCATGTCATTCTCTAACACACCTGTTCCTAACCCATTTTAATTCTATTTCCTGGTGTGAATGTTCTGCTTCACATAGCCTAACTCCTTACTGTCTTGATTGACTCTGTCATATTAGAACAGTCGTTTCCCAAAGAAATTTTCCTGGCTTCAGTTTCTTACCTGTCATTCAAATTTTAAAATCTCATTCTTGAAAGAAGAGATATCATTTTTCACCTACTAGATTGACAAAAATAAAAAGAATGATTCTATGCAGGTGTGGGAGAAAGAGTTTGGTCTCCAAAGAGCTATAAACGGGGGCAATTTTTTAGAGGCTAACTTGTACATCCAATAATGCTTTTTAAATGTGCATATAATTTGAACCAGGGATTCCACTTTAGAACCATATCCTACAGAATTGCTTGCATAGGGAAGTAAGGATGTTCTTTGCAGTATTCTCCATAGGAGAGGAAATTTGAAAATCCACTTAAAATGAGCGTCAATGGCGAATATTTAAATTATGGCATATCCATTTTATGTGATTCACATTTTTAAATAATTTTCACATTTTATTCACATTTTTAAGTAATGAAGCTGATCTATGTACACTGTATGGAAGTATATCCATGTAAAAAATTTAAAGAATCATCTCATTTCTTAGTAAAACAAAGAACAACAAAAATATACAAATTGGAGTGCATGTGTGTTGTGTGTGAGGATGTGAGGTATAACTATCATATAATTGTATGTATATTGCTTAAAAATTTTTTAAAGGGATATGTATTACCAACCCTACCTTTCACAGTGTTTCCAGCTTATTTTTGCTCCCCCTTTTCTGAATTCCTCTGCCATGTTACAAGGCCCTCCCATATGTCTTGTTGGAACTAGCAATTCTAAGTTTGTTGAGTAGCTAAATCAAACCTTATATATGTTTTACATTTCCTGCATTGCCTATGTAGGTACTCGAAAATACTTGCTGAATTGGGTTACCTAACCTAAGTGAGAGTAGAAAGGTATGTTAAAAATATGTTCCGGGCTTCCCTGGTGGCGCAGTGGTTGAGAGTCCACCTGCCGATGCAGGGGATGCGGGTTCGTGCCCCGGTCCGGGAAGATCCCACATGCCGCAGAGCGGCCGGGCCCGTGAGCCACGGCCGCTGAGCCTGGGCTCTGCGACAGGAGAGGCCACAACAGTGACAGGCCCGCGTACCACAAAAAAACACACCAAACAAAAATATGTTCCAAAATATATATGTTTATGCTTGACTTAGCTTAGAATGGAGTATCTAATAGGATCCTCTGGATGTATTTCAAAATCCACTAAATTACAAAAGAATTAATGGCTAAGGAAGGGAACTAATTAGCAATCAGTCAAAAACTAGACATGTATTGGGTATTCAGCAAGTCAGCATAAATCTTTCTAATCTTTGAGTCATAGTTTGATTCTGTTAAAGAGCCTAACAGGAACAAAAAGAGAGAAAGTGCATCTTGTTGGCCATTAGGGGAGGGGGAGAGCTCAGGATCTGATAAAGTAGTGCCAAAGGAAATTTGCTACCAGGGATGATATTTACTAAGTCAACATAAACCAAAAGCTTACTCCTACCTGAAGAAATAGAGCATTGGACAATATATGTTTTCCTAGGAAAAAAAAAATGGCCCTGGAAATCTCCAGTATTACCACTACTTCCCTTTTCATTATACTAAGTTCCACAAGTTTTCCAGGGCAAATACAGCAAATAACACATAAAAAAGAGTGTTAGCACTGTGTAGGCATTTTCACAACTTAACATTTTAAGAAATACTTTGTATTACCTAAGTCTGTAATTCTTATAACGTGCCTACAAATAAATAAATACAGTATACATTTATATTATACATTATATATATATAAAAATTATTATACATTATACATTATATATTATACATTATATATATATTATACATTATATATACATATATAAAAATATTATACATTATATATATATATATATATATAAAATACTCATATACCCATTTTCAGATAAGGACCAGAGAGGTCAAATAGTTGTTCAGAGTTACACAGCTGTAGGTTTCAGTACTAGAATTCAACCTGGATCGGTATAATTCCAAGCTCTTTTCCAGATTCCTTCTCACTCAACAGTGTGACACAACATATTATTGAAATCGATGAAAATTAAGTGCCAAGCTATTTCAAATAAGAAGTCCCATCAATTTACTTACCTATAAAGTGAAGATTGCAATATTACCTGTCTCATAAGTCATGTGTATACAGTGCCAATTTCAGCAGCTGGCTTATAGTAAGGTCTCAAGAAATATTAGCCAGTGTTACTGAGGACACTATAGATCAAATCATTCATGTTTTATTGAAATTTGTTTTAGAAATTAGTGTCAGAAAATAATTGTGTTGCTCTCTTATACCCCTACCCCCATAGAACTAGGTTGTGCTTTCTCATCCTTATAAAGAAGTCTAGGTCACCTAGGGCAGTGATTCTCAAATTGGGGGTGGTATTTGGAGACATATTTAGTGGTTACAACAGAAGGGGAGGGAGGGAGGTACTACTGGCATCTAGTGGTTAGAGACCAGGGATGCTGCTAAACAGACAGCAATGCACAGCACTCTACAACAAAGAATTATCCAGTCCAAAATGTCAAAATGAGGTTGGCCTAGGATATTTCTCTCCTTGCCAGGACTGCAGAGAAATTCACAGCAAAACTTTCACTCTCTCATCATTCTACCCATTTCTTACATTAGTACAGATATCTGTCTTATTTTTATATTATAACTTCATCACTTTTTGCCATAAAATGCTTCAAGTTATTTTTGAAAAGAAGTGAGTTATATATAAATTCAATAAATTTAATTTAAAATGTGTGGGTGAATCCTCCAACCCCATGTGCCATCTTTCCTGATTGATTAGTGGGTAAGTCAACGTGCATTCAGTTGTTCTTATACTTATAGAACTCACTGCTAAATTTTATGTAGCACCCAGAACAGTGTCATGAACAGATAAATGAGGTTTACAATGATTATGATAATGACCTTTCAGCACCTGAAATATTAAAAGGAGTCACAAAGCAGAATGCTGACAATCAATCAATACATGCACAGTATTTATTGAGCTCCTGTAATGAACTCTACTCTGTGCTGGATGCTACGAGGGAGAACTGTGTCTTAAACTTCTTTTACATCCCTTGAGGAGTGCTTAGTCAAGTTCAGAAGAGAGAAAAAGAGTGATACTTTAAAACATGAAATAGATATAAAACTATGTGTCCCTAGGTGCTAGGTTGCGTAGAACAGTTAAGTTGCAGTGGATTTCTCTTAAGGTAATTAGATACAATGATTAAAAATATTTATTATTAGAGTTTTGCCTATAATTAATGTTAAAGTCATTGAAAATGTAGGTAACCCCTTTTTTATCCAAAATTAAATTATTTTAATTTCTAAAAATAGATTACACACAAATTAAGATAGTGATTTTACTTCCTGAATGTAATAGAGGAGCCTCTGGCTTGTGGTCTCAGCCTAATCTAAGAACAGTTGAGGGGCTGATATTGCATTTAATAAATCCTTAGCATATCTGAAGTCCACCCTTGTAATTCTTAAGCTGGTTTAATTTTCAGATTTTAAACATCTATGGGATCCAAATAGAATTTATAAATTTGAGAAGCAAGAGAACTGTTTCTTTATCATATTAAATCAATGATACTATTCAGGCCAGAAACTGAACTGATTATTCACAACAAACTAGTTTATGAAAGCCAACAGACCTCATCAAAGAAAGATCAGGTGTTCTCCAGAAAGACTGCATGTTAAAAATGAAGATGCACACAAGTTCCCTGGACTTTTTCTTTGGATGCATAATGTGAATGAATATCTGGCTCTGAGATAGTTCAGAATGTAACTGTGTGTTACATGGGGGACACTTGGCATTCTTTACCTTCAGGGTGGCAATTACCTTCACAATTGCATGCACATGGAGAAGAAAATACACTCCAAATTACATTGTGCACTCTGGAGATTAGTGCATCATTTCATGGACAGTTGAACCTGTGTCCCATATAAATGTTTCCATAGCAAAACAAAGAACATCATTATGCCGTCTTCTAGATTTCCAAGGAGTTTGCATTAGGGTTTTGCCACCTGACTTCCATTACAGGGAATGGGAGTCAGGGGGCTGAGACTGCAAGCCATGCTTTGAAAATTTAGGGGGATGTCTCAGTGTCTGGACTTAAACATTCATCTTTGTGCTCTTTGGTGGCAATTGAGTTAAGATACATTGCCTCTTCCATGCCTTTTGGGAATGGAATTATATACAAATTGTGTCTGTGTAGTCAAGTATATATACCATAACATATGTAGATGTAGAGAACTTTAAGCCTGCCAAAGGAGTTTAAAATGCTTTATAGTTTGAAGTCAACCTCTGAGTCCTTGACCCTGTAGGAAAATTTGAATAATGACTTCCTGCGTTATTGAAATTGTGAATTAAGGCAGTGTTTCCCATTCTGAGAGTCGTATTGTCAGGGTGAAGAAAATCTCTAAACTTGGAGCTGTTTGATCAAGTTGGGAAGATTTCCTTTGGCTCTTAACTATCAACACCACCCCTCCCCATCTTGTCTCACCTTTACTCATACTCACTGGGTCATGCCCTTCATTTATAGAACATAGAGTTTGTTTATAGGCTCAGTTTCATGGTTTCTGTTCCATTGTACCCAAATTGCTTGCAATGATAGTTTTTCAGAGTTTCAGTTATTTTGCACTCTTCCCCCCGAATTCTTCTTTCTACCTTACTTTCTTTCCTTAACTAAGCTCAATCTATTCTTTGCATAGAAATTTAAATATAGTTCTGACACATAAAAACATATAAAACGTTCAGTAATGCTTATAAATTATGAGCGTTTTTAGAGAGGGCACAATCATAAAGCAGTGAGTAAAGCGAAATACAAAGATTAAAGAACCAAACGCAGAATTCTGCACATATACAAAGCCATGACACCCAGATCCAAAAATCTCCACTTACCAAGATTCCCCAGGCCTCTACCAATCTTACTTCCCCACTCAGCCCTGGTTATCTGGTAGATGCTCAGACAAGTCTCAGTTCCTGAGCCTATCAGATACTTACCACTGAAATGATCTCAGTCACAATTACTAACGGACTTGTTTCCTTTAGTCCAATTCCATTGCTTAGAATTCAAAATGGGATATTACAATTAGGTCTTAATAAGATAGGTCAGTATTCATGAATTTAGTCTAAAGAATCTGGGGAGAGGGTCCGTTAGTCTGGGAACTATGTTATTGGAAATGTTCAAATAGATGTCTAAATCATAGAATATTAACAACTGATATGAAATGTCAGGAGAATTCCATGAAGCCAGCTACACTTCTGGCAATTGATCAACAGTCAGGAGAACCCTAGAACTTCAGCCAGCTTTGGAAGACCTAAAATTACAGCCGTCAAGTATTGTTTCTCAAAACATCCAGAAACTCTGAAAGGCCTATGTATTACTTAAGGCTGTAGGTGCATGGGTTGGTCTCATAGCAATAATATTTATAGCATAATAGTGCCTAAATTTATGGTACTGTGAGAAGTAATCATTTCTATTATAAACTTATTTTTAAAGCCAACATACCCTTTTAAAATTAGAATTATTTTTCAGCAGTAGCAAATAGAGCATATGGGTTAGGAGGTCCATATTCTGCAAGATTAATCTGTTTAAAAACTATTTCTCTGTTCTAAATAATGGAATCACAATTCAGATGTGCATTCAAATACAGAAAGAAAAAGGCTTCATCACTTTGTCTTTTTCAGAGATGATTAATTTTCCTCATGACTGCCTTCCTCCAACATAAGGAAAAAGTAGGCTTACAATACAATACAATAACTATAGACCTGTACAATAATTTAAACTACTTTAAGGTAAAAAAATAAACTGTGGTAGGCAGAAAAATGGTCCCCAAAGATGTTCATGCCCTAATCCCCAGAACCTGTGAATATTTTATATTACATGGTAAAAGGATATTTCCATGGAATTAAGGTTATAGACATTGAAATAGGGAGATTAAACTCTTTTTAACCACATGGGCCAAAGGTAATAACATGGGCCCTTAAAAGTAGGCCCATGTAAGTAAGAAGAGGAAGACAGAAAATTTTGCCAGACAGATATGATGGAAGAAGAGGCAGGACAGATTTAAAATATGAAATTTGACCTACCGTTGAAGCTTTGAAGATGGAAGAAAGGGGCAAGGATTGCTGGCAGCATCTAGAAGTCTGGAACAACTCAGTTTATAGCCAGAAAAGGAGCGGAGACCTCAGTCCTACAAATGCAAAGAACTGAAATCTGCCTACAACCTGAATGAGCAAGAAAACGGATATTCTACTAGAGCGTCCGGCAAGGAATACAGTCCTGCCGACACTGATTTTAGCCCTGTGAGGCCCCTGTCAGACTTCTGGCCTCAGAAACAGGAGATTAGACATTTGTGTTACTTTAAGTTGCTAAATTTATGGTAACTTGTTATGGAAGCAATAGAAAACTAATTCATACTCTCATTGTTTTTTCCTCTCCCTCTAAAAGCCTCCAAAATGTTATGGGGACATATGGAGAGGAGTGTGGCTTTTCTGAATTCAAGAGAGTGGAGTGAAGGGCCTAGGAGCCTTCTGTCAGAGCTAAAGGTGGAACTGGTGTGACCTGTGACTTCACAGCCAGGCCTTCCTGTCCCTCTCATCGTCTTCTGACTTGCTGGGCTTCAAGAGGCTTCAGGAGGCCCAGAAGCCTCTCTGAGCCTCGACCTGTACAGAAATCTCTAAGACAAGAAAATGAAGAGACTAGACTATCTGCCTGTTAATGGAGAGGGTAGACGAGTTTGCTGAGGGAGAGAAACAACACAGGGAGTCCATACACAAATGAGTATCTTCATAAATTGTCTAGCTATATAAGGTCTTCACTGCACCAATTCCCAAAATATCTGTATATATGCAGTAAGTGTGGGAAGGAAGAAGACTTTATAATGTAAGACCAAAAGCACAGGGTTCAAATCCAACCTCAGCCACTTAGGAGGTATATAATCATGACCAAGTAATATAATATCTCTGATTTTCAGTAGTTTCACAGTCCACAAAATGTAGACTATAACACCTCCTATATCAGACTGTTGTGAAGTATAAATGAATAATGTAGGTTAAGCATTTAACAAAATGTTTGTTTTGTTTGTCCCTGTTAACAAAATCCTTTTAGGCCTAAGAGTTCATATTTTTATCTGCCTCGTTTCCTTCAGGCTTTCAGTAGAAAAGGCACTATTCTCAGATGCTTTCAAATTTGATTTCAGTTTATCTCTAAAATAATTTGCTAATCTCCTACTCTACAGATTATGTTTATTCTACTGGTCTACTGATTTACTTACTTGTTTATATACCTCCTAAAATATTATTTATGAGAAAATATTTTAAATCTATTATTCTAACATCTAAATTTACTACGTAGTTATGTTAAATGCAAGAAAAATGGATTTTGTGATTAATTTTACTTGATTTTTTATTATTATTAGTCTTTCAACCATTGAAAATACCTGATATTTTCTATTGTAAAAGAAAAGTGTAGACACAGCCTCCTTAGATTTATGTATTGAAAGCAAATTTTAAAATTATTGTGTAACAAAACAGGTACATTCATAAGTCTTTTCAAAATATACCTGCACAGATAAAATGCCAGTGATGTTTAGAAAAAATTTTAATGAATTTTAACAGGCTGTGAATGAGTTTCCACAAGAGACAGGAGGGGAATACAACTGTTACTCATCAGCAGACTAGTAAAATCAAGTAATCTTATGAAAATGGTCTACATCAAGCAAAGAGCAATATATCTATAGGAAAATAGAGTCGGGTTCTTCTTCTTTTTTTTTTTTTTTTGTGGTACGTGGGCCTCTCACTGTTGTGGCCTCTCCCGTTGCGGAGCACAGGCTCCGGACGCGCAGGCTCAGCGGCCATGGCTCACGGGGCCAGCAGCTCCGCGGCATGTGGGATCCTCCCGGACTGGGGCACGAACCCGCGTCCCCTGCATCAGCAGGCGGACTCTCAACCACTGCACCACCAGGGAAGCCCTCGGGTTCTTCTTTTAATGTAATGTTTTTATAAATATAAAATGCTTCAATAGCAAATAATTTAACTGAAATATTGTAAATCCTTTCAATTCATGGTCACCCATAAATAAACATATTTCAAGGACACACAGTGACAGGAACTGTGATGAAAATTGAAGCAAGCTCATCAGGTCTTAGCCCTTGCTTTTAGAAATAGTTTTGATACACTTTTCTCTGTGTTTCTCAGTTAATACAGAAGTAACACTGCACTTATTTCTATTTGAGCTGATGTTACTTTTTTTTGGTCATGAGTCTTTAGTTTTCTTTCATAACATAATTTGATAACAGAACTTCATAAAACCATCAGTGACTAATACCATAATCTAAGCATGAAAATAGGACTTCACCAAATCAGGTAGCACAAATAATTTATATCGGTACTGAAGTTATTCACTTTTCTATTTGTTTTTATTTTTGCTGAAATCTTTGTTGATGTGAAATTATTATCCACGCTTTTTAGAATGGGAAAGAAGTAAGTAGCTGAGGACGAAGGGGTAGCATGGGTTAGTGCAAATGTGAACAATGAAAATGCAGTAGGCTAGCTAGAGAGAAGTTTTGGAGTGTAATCATTTCTGAAATGTATTTCTAAAACTAGTCTGGTCTAATCTCCAGCATTGTAACAAAATGACAAGTAATCATCCCACACTAATATCTTTCATAATCTTAGAGTTTCTACAATGGCCTTAAATAATGCATTCCGATATCTTAAGATGCTCTTGAATCAAAAGTTTCCTCATCAGTCTCTTCCTGATGTGATTGGTATCTCTCCCTTGATTTTTGTGGGGGTTTTTTTTTGCCTTCATAAAAAATGCAGAATAACTACAGCCCACTCCTAAAATCTTACCCTTTCAAATTTTTGAGAACAAAATTACAGCAACATTTCCAAATTTTACATTATTGCAGAGAGAATGCTCTACTGCTTTGTAACTCTCTCTTATGGGTGTATTGTGAAAGATAATAAAAGGACCACGTGATTAGTTTTAAAGAAAGATTGATGTGTATAGCCCATGTTAGCATGAGTTAGATACGTTTGATTATCTGATGGGCTCCTTTATGAATAACGTACATTTTGAGCCAGAACTGAATTAAAGATGCATGGGGCATCCCTGTTAAGTTAGTCAGCAAAACAGCCAGGAACATGCTTATAGTTGTTTTTTATGATCTATCAAATTGAATCACCAATCCATTAAATTTAAACTTCTAGCATGTAGCAAATCTGTAATTAAACTAAACTAATTAACATTTTATTCTCATATGAAGAATGCATTTACTCTGTTTATATGGGATTATATTTATAAGATTTTCTACAGACCATCTGCGTGGTCTCTTCTAAAGCACCATCTATCTTATAGCATATTTCCTTAGCAAAAAAAAAAAAAAAAAGATCTGTTGGTACAGGAAATTTATTCACTACTAAAAAAGCCTTTTCCAATTTAGAAACAAAAAAAGAGGTACAATATATTGTCAACTAACTCTGACTGCCTAGAGAAAGATTGATTGTGTTTGCAAACCATATGTTTGATATCTAAATCATGTTCAGAGTCTTTCATTCATGATTGCAGATTGATATAGTCCTCCTCGAAAAATGTATTTATATTTTCCAGCACTCATCAAACACTAAATACCTAACTAGGTTGCAAGAAGAATCTTTAATTCCATCATTTTACTATGGTAATTGCTTTTCCTTCCTTATGTTTAACCAGAGTAAATGAACTATAATTTTAAATTTCTCTTGACACTATCAGATGCTGCATAAAACACAAGCAAGGTGAGGAATGATGAAAAAGGCAACAGAAATAAAAATCTTTTCTGCAACAAAAAAGATGTTGCTTACGTGGGTCAGAATCATTACTACAAAGACATCCAGATGCCTTACATCCTATTAATCCCAAATCAGGTCCCAAACACCAGTGCCTCCAAAGGGTCATGTGTAAATTGAAAGGCAAGTGCCCTGCAGAAGGGGGAGCCACCTCTGAGCTGCCACTGAGTTGTTGCCAGGTGGGGAGGCCAGCCCTGTGTGCCTCCCTTCTAATTTTTTCCAGAAAGACCAAAATTCTGATAATTTTTGTAAAATCTCTTTCCTTTAAAATGTTGGCCACCTCGCCTATTTGATATTGTTGTTGTAATGCTGTCCAGGCCAAGCAAAGTGTATGTGAGAAGAATTCACTCAACCCTTGATCTCTCAGTTTACCATCTCTTCCTCCAATTTTGTTGCCAGGCAGTATTCTCAACTTCAGAATAACATCATGAGATACACTTTCTAACATTAAGAGTGAGATTTTCTGCTTTCCACATATATTTAATTGATATCATTCAGTGGGGAGCTAGTTGCAGTCGCATTTCTGCCACTGTCTAGTTTTGAGGCTTACAGTGATAGCAACAATCACAAGCACACACATTAGTTAAGTACCTGCTCTTTTGAGTTCATAGCATGGTACTATCTATCCTGTAGCATATTCACTTTCATTCTGTCACCTAATCCTCTTAATAACCCTATTAAGGGCTGTGAGTATAATAATCCACCCTATGCTTATAATAAAAAGCATTATTGAGCACCTAGTATATGCTAGACACCACATAATACATTAATTATTATTAAACAATGCACTAATTATTAATTATTTAACCCTTCAGATCTAGTCCCTGCAATCCCGGATTTTTATATCCAGTGGAGAAGATAGACCATAAATGATAAACTGTGCAAAGCAAATCCTGATAAGTGTCACAAAGTGGTTAAAGAAAGTTGCCTAAGGGCATACAACTAATCAGCTGCAGAACTAGAATTTAAAATAACATTTATTGAGCACTTACTATATGCTAGGGACTGTACTAAACACCTTATACAGATTAGCTAATTTAAACCTCAGAACAGTCATATGAGTTAGTTGCTACTACTGTTCCCATTTTTCAGATGAGCCACCCGAGGCACAGAAATGGTTAAGTGATATGTTGAAGATTGCACAGCTAGTAAGTGATGAAGCTCGGATTTGAATCCAGTCAGCTATGTTCTTTGCCACAAATCCTTCTGTCTTTGTTAGGCACGTCACTTAGTCCCTCTGCAGGCTCAACTATAAATTCCTCACCTACTTTACTGAAGTGTAAATTGTATTTGGATATATGGGTGGGAAAGCCCAAGAGGAGGAAGGGAGGACTGGACTCAATGATTTATAAGTTGTCTTTCTGATCTACAATTTAAATTTGAAGTTTTGGTAAAGTATGTTGATCAAGATTGTGTCTCTTTTGCACTGAGAAATTTTGGGGGTTGTTATTGGTATTCAAAACATTCTGGGCATAAATTTACTAAGTAGAATTTTCTTGTAAAACCATTCTTAGACCAGATATGCCTCACATTAAATCTTAATAACATTTAGTCTTGTATACTTTCAATGTCAAATCCAACTCACTGCTCTCAGATTATTAGCCAGGATATCTTCTTTTCAACAACTGTTGGTTATCTTCTAGGCTCTAGGTACCCAAGTAATCCATTTTCTTTCATTTCTTTCAGTCTTCTGGAATATAAACTTGTGATATCATTAAGCTCAAGCCCCTTTAAAAAGTAGTTGTTTATATTTAGATTAAAAATATCGGGCTTCCCTGGTAGCGCAGTGGCTGAGAGTCCGCCTGCCGATGCAGGGGAAAAAAAAAAAAAAAAAAAAAAAAAAAAAAAAAAAAATCACAAGGTCATTCCTCATTCATTGCAAAGGATGGCTATTCACCCATGCCCCAGCATCTGGATTCTTTTAGTAATAGAAATAGCCAAAACAGAGTATTATTATGAAAATTTAGATACTGTGTGAGGAAGAATTTCTATAATGTTTATTGCTTAAGAATAGTACTAAAATATAGTTTTTACGTAAAATGATTCAGTCCTACGTAATATCAATTACATAGAATGGCATTTGTCATTTGGCTACCAGGATTTTACTTTAAACCATAATCAATATATTCCAAAATGCATCTTTTCTGGCCTACCAAAATAGAATATCAAATATAGTATTTGTCAACATCACCATATCAGTAGGAAAAACACTTGGGAATAAAATTATATATATATAATTTATAATATATATTACATTAATATAAATAATAAAAGTATGATTTTACATATATGATAGGCTAGAATAAATTGCCATATAAACAATAACCATCTAATTCTAGGGGAATGAAGTATGATCTACCATCATGGTGGAACAAAAGGTTTCCTTCTAATTTGGCATGTAACGTGCTCCTGAGACAGGACACTGCAGCAGCATTTCCAAATGGCTTATATTTGTCATAGACAAGTGAGGAAATCCAGATAACATTTTATATTGATGGCTCTGCATCTATCCCAGAGAATTTATACTCAAGAACACAATCATATAGGATTCAACTGCAAAAGCACAGGTGAAAAGGAGAACATCTGGCTCTTTACAGGGCCTCAGAGGAAGTGACCTGATATGATGGAAGTCATTATAATCACAAGGTCCTAATGCACTTTAGAAAAAATGACATACTAACCTATGAACTACTATAGCTAATTAAAATAGTCTCCAGGGAAAACCATTAAACTATGCTAGATAAACATTCCTTATTAACATCTGATGTTTTGTATCTCCTCAGGATACTCCAGTGAAATGCGTTATCCCTTAATCAAATCTCTCTTTAGGAAAATATGAACGTTTTAATATGTTGCGAACACTGGTCTCTGGACACCATAATTAAATTTTGGTAGAATTAAATTATTCACCTGTTATCTGCAGGTTTTAAACAGCATCTTACATGTTACATCCCAGCATGTTATAGCTGGTAAACACCTAAGAAATCATTTAGTATATCTTGAAGAAACTACAGCCCAAAGACCTACTAATGCATTTCATAGCACTCTCCATATTATTTTATGACCAGGAAGTATCTGTTTAATTCCAAGTTTGTCATTCTATGTTCTAACCATCAGACCCTTCTGTGGGCCTGTATCAATCTCTAGATTCCCTCCAAAGGGAACGTGGACCATTTGGCGGCTTCAGAGGATAGTGTCAATCATAATTCACATGCAGGGTAACAGGTTAAGTATTAAAGGTTTATGAAGCCTTCAGCAGAAAAACTAAGATGAACATTGACCTTTTTTCTCTATGTAGTAATTTATAATCTGTATTTTGGTATTGCAGAGTTTTCCTTTCCTGCTCTTTGATTGTGCTAAATGGAAGCCAAGGACCAACCATCCACTAAAGATAGAAAAACACGTGTAGAACTTAGAGCAACAAATGCTGAACTTAGAACAACTTTAGATGATTCTCATGTTACATGTAAGAACCAAATTTCTAAGTCATTATTGTGAAGCTAATCTGAAATCCTTATTTAGAGGATTTCATAAAACAAAATTGCTTCTTAACAGTCCCAGACATCATATAGGCCCTCACAGTGTGGGCTACTGCAGTCATTTTTTGAATCCTCACTCCCTACCACTTTCCTGTGCATATTCTACAATGTAGCTGTTACGGTTAATTTTATGTGTCAACTTGACTGGAGTAATGGATGTCCAGATAGCTGGTAAAATATTATTTCTGGGTGTGTCTGTGAGGTTGTTTCTGGAAGAGATTAGCATTTGAATCAGTAGACTGAAGATCACCCCCACCAATGCAAGTGGGCATCATCCAATCCATTGGGGGCTTGAATAGAACAAAAAGGTGGAGAATGAGCAAATCTTGTCTCTCTGCTTGAAGCTGGGACACCTCTTTTCTCTTACCTTCAGACATCCAAATTCCTAGTTCTTGTGCTTTAGGACACAGATTTACACTATTGGCTCCCCTGGTTTTCAGTCCTTCAGGTTTCCTGGGTCTCCAGCTTGCAGATGGCAGATTGTAGGGCTTCTCAGCCTCCATAATTGTGGAAGCCAGTCCTTCCTAATAAATCTCTTTCTGTATATCTAAATCTATAGATAGATAGACCGATAGAATGATAGATCGATAGATAGATAGATAGATCCTGTTGGTTCTGTTTCTGTGGAGAACCCTAAGTAATACAGTAGCTATGTAAATTTCCCAGCCATGCATAATTTTTTGTGCCTCTGAGTGTTTGCACACACTTTTGCCTAGTTGCTCATTTTTCCCTTGAAAACTTCTGCTAATCTTTTAAGATATAGATCAGATATGACCAGCTTTCTGAGACCCTCTCTGATTCCAGATGCCTTCTTTTTCTTTTGTGCATAATTTCCTTCCTAATTATAACTCTATTAGAATATATGGAACATACATTATGACATTATTATATAATATATTAAAACTGTTAAAAATATAATAACTATTATGATAAACATAAAGCGTATCTTTGTTATGTGCTTACTTCTTTACCTTAATGTGATATATTTGAGAATAAAGGCCATTATTTATTCTTTATTTCAAAATCCTGACTTTTAGCAGAGTATTTAGCAGATGGTAGGTGCTGAATAGCTATAAACTGTTTCATATGTTATTATTATTCGATGCTCAATAACAATTTGGTAACAGAATAATAAATGATTGCTAAAAATAATGTTTCATATTTGCATAAAACTTTACATAAAGTTAATAGTAAAATATTTTATTTTGTACAATATTTCAAACACTTCACCTTTCTTGATATTCAAATAACACTGTGTTACCACAAGGCAAAAAGTACATTCATTTTATTGATGGAAGCTTAAGAGAGGGAAATGTAGGTGTTAACTAGATAACACTAAGATGTTCCTAGCTTGGAAAATCTATAAAGCAATAGCAGTGTTGATAAATATGGCAAGTTATATACTTATTTATCTCTTCTCTCGCTTGAAATCTCATTAAAATTGCTATAAAATGTTTTTGTAAAGTGAGTTTAAAATTAAGAAAAAGAGAAATTATGACAGTGGAGAGGGTAAAATACTGAAGACTAGATAGTAGTCTTGCTGGCTTGGAAACCTAAATCTACATTTAGGATAGGGAAAAGGAAGGGAACTAAAAAAAAGTCACTTCCCACACTAAACCTTTGGAAATGCTGGGGAATTTGAGGTTCCAAGTACCTCGGAAAGTGATGCATGGTGAGGCTGAAAACATGAAAATCTGAACGGAAGATTGTATAGAGAATATCAAGGTCCTCCAGGTTCCCTTCCTGATCCTCTATGGACTCCAGCAGAAGACTGGAGATTCTAGAATGAGAATTGAACTGGACTTGGTGATAGGCAGGCTTGTCCAAGGATTGAGTGGGATACTATTCTTAAAACAAGGAATTATGGGAAACTCCACATCCTGAAATTCATCCCCTGAAAGGGGAGACTCTGGAAGTAATTGAACAAGTAAACTGGAAGGAGAGAAAATGTAATCAGAGGAAACAGCATACTTGAACTAATAATTTTAGAGTAAAAGGAGATATGGGTAATGCTAAGATCCAGGTGTGCCAATGGAAGTACATTGCTGAGGTAGAGTAAAGATGAAGGTCCGTGGAGATGTAGAGATCATCGGTCTGACAGATAGCGTATTAGTTGAACCTTCCATTTGGACAAGAAGTCACTCAGGATAATCATGGGATTTTAACACTTAGGGCTCTTCAGTTGCAAGCAACAAGCTGGTAAACTGACTCAATTGACACTGGTAACTTAAGCAGAAAGAAGGAATTTAATATATGGATATGTAGAATAGCTTATAGTATTCTATAAAAAACTGAAAGATTAAAAAAACTGAAGATACTTTCTTCTGAAAGAATAGAAACCAGAATGCATCCAGAGTTCTAGGTAGCTGGAATTGATCATCTTTTCTGGACACCATTTTGGAAGGGACTCAGCCCCACTTTTCATCCTTTCTCAAAACTCAAAATTCCCAGAAAAGAGAAGAATCAGATTAGCCTAGTTTCAATGATGCACCTCTTGGCTAGTAAAGGGCAGAGAGCCTTGACTGACATTAAGAGTGACATTAAGGGACTTCCCTGGTGGCACAGTGGTTAAGAATTCACCTGCCAGTGCAGAGGACACTGGTCCAGGAAGATTCCATATGCTGTGCAGCAACTAAGCCCATGCACCACAACTACTGAGCCTGTACTCTAGAGCCCGTGAGCCACAATTACTGAGCCCATGCAACACAACTCCTGAAGCCCGTGTGCCCTAGAGCCCATGTGCCACAACTGCTGAGCCCACGTGCCACAACTGCTGAAACCCTTGCACCCTAGGGGCCCACGTGCTGCAACTACTGAGCCCATGTGCCACAACTACTGAAGCCCGCGTACCTAGAGCCCATGCTCTGCAACAAGAGAAGCCACTGCAATGAGAAGCCCGTGCACCACGGGCTACAACAAAGAGTAGCACGTGCTTGGTGCAACTAGAGAAAGCCCGCGTGCAGCTACAAAGATCCAAAGCAGCCAAAAAAATAGAGTGACATTAAGAAGTAGTTGCCCAAAGTAAAAGAGGATGCAACTACCAGAAAAGATGGAATCATTGCTGGACAGATAGAAGTAACATATGTCAGAATGTAACATACTACAGAATCCTATTGGTAGAGTGTATGATTTTTACTCTAACTTTATACAATAGATACTTAATTGTGTACATAGTTACCATGTAATAATGAATAAACACCTTAACTTTCTTTTAGTCTTTAATTTTAGTTGATGAAATAATCTTAAACCCAGAATTATCATATGAAAGTATAAAAATGCAAGCCTATTCTAAAAAAGAAAACTTTTTTGAATATAAGAATGCATATTTTATGAATTGAATAGATTAAAAAGTTTAAAAGTTCTCTTAAGACACCCTTTCTGATACTTCACTTGATTTGTACTACATAAGAAAAGGAGATATATATTTACCAAAAGTTAATAGTAAAAAAAAAACCTCAATAACAAAACAGGTTTCAGAGTCCATATTCCTTCGTGAACTTTGAATTTATATGCATTTTATGCTGTCAAAAACAATAGGCTCAGCTATGCTTAAGTTTATGGCTCTGGGGAAGCCTGATAAGATTGAACATGTACCAAAACTTGTGACAGAATCAGGATTATGCCCACCCATTTGTCTCACTGGCCCACAGTGACTAATTTAAATATTTGTTCATATAAACTAAACTGGTAGCAGGAACGAATCACTCTAATTGGTTTATTTGCTTACACAAAAAAACTAAACCACCAGGAGGATGAAACAGCTAAGACTGAACAGATCGAAATGTCAGCAATCTCTCTTCCATTTTTGAATTTTCACTCAAGAGTGAAGGTGATTTCTTGAATAGATCTGTGGTTCCTTACTTTCCTACCTATATCACCTAACATTTACTGAATAAATGTCCTTGAAGCATTATAATATTCTAGATGCTAGTTTAATAAGTACTTAGATAACAAAGAAAGAAAAGCAATAATGGGTATTTTCAAACATGCTTATGATAACAGGGATCCAACCTTTTATTCCCAGTCTACTCTCCCTAAGCTAATTTAGTTTCTTTATTCAAATCTGAGTGGGTCTCTTGAATATGTCGTTGTCTTAACTTTTTTTGTCATTTTTTTCTTTCTTAGTATATTTGTCAGCTTTATTGATGTATAATTTATAAGCAATAAATATATCAATTTTAAGTGAACAGTTTTAATTCAATGAGTTTTGATGAATGTAAATATTCGTATGGCCACTACCAGTCATGATCTGAACAAAAGTTTTTTCTGTATTCGTTAGCAAACTCTCCCCCAAGCCCCTGGCAAACACTGATCTGCTTTTTGTGGCCTACAGTTCTGTTTTTTAAATTTTAATTTAACATAATACTTTTGAGAGTCATCTGTGTTATTGTGTATATCAGTAGTTTATTCCTTTTTATGGTGGATGGCATTCCATTTTATGAACGTACCACAAATTGTGCATGCACCATGTGATGGACATTTGGGTTGTTTCCAGTTTGAGACTATTATAAATAAAGTTGCCATGAACATTCAACTACAGGTATTTATGTACATCTAAATGTCATTTATCTAAGGGTAACACCTAGGAATGGAATTGCTGGTTCACATGGTAAGTATATATTTAAGTTTATGAGGAACTGCAAAACTGTTTTTCAAAGTATCTGTGCCATTTTGCATTCCTACCAGCAATGAGAATTCCAGTTGTTCCACATTTTTACACTTACAGTTTTACAGTTTTAACTCTTCCAGTTAAAACTATGATTTACTTCAGGTTAAATTTAAATATAGCTTGAGGTAATGGTTGGGATTGTTTTCTTTTTTTTCTTTTGTACATGGATATCCAGTTGTTCCAACACCACTTGTTGATTAGATCATAATTTCTCAATGAAATTGTCTTGGTACCCACCCTGAAAAATCCATTTATGGACTTCTATTCTACTGATCAATATTTCTATCTTTACTGTGGCTTGATATTAGATCTTGAAATCTATAGGTAGTGTGGGTCTTGTGATTTGTTCTACCATTTCAAAATTATTTTGGCCAATCTAGGTCCTTTCCATATACATGAAAATTTTAGAATAAGCTTTTAGCAGCCACAAAAAGTCTGCTGGGATTTGATTGGAATCAAGCCAAATTTGTCAATCAAGTTAGGAAGAACTGACATTTTAATAACATTACACTTTAGTTAAAAATAAATAAATAATATTACACTTTCTAATAATCCATAGACATGGTGCCTCTCTTCATTTGTTTGGGTCTTCTTTAATATGTTTTGTAATTTTCAGTGTACATGCCTTGCATATATTTTGTTAAATTTATCCCTAAGTATTTCATATTTTTGAATGGCATTGTTGCTTTACTTTTGATTTTCAATTGTTTGTTGCTAACATATAGACATAAAATTGATTTTTGTGCATTAACCTTGTATCATGCTACCTTGTCAAATTTGGGCTTTCATAGATTCTTTGGAATTTCTCTAAAGATGATCATACCAACTGTAAATAAAGACTTTTATTTTATTTTTTCCTTTCCAGTCTGTAAACATTTATTTTCATTTCCTTATAGCACTGGCTAGGAATTTCAGTAAATTGAATAAAAGTGTCAAGAGTAGACATCCTTGCTTTTTTCCCTATTAGTGGAAAAGAATTTAGTACTTCACCATTAAGTATAAAGATAGCTATATATTTTTCCTTTATCTAGATTGAGAATGTTCCCTCCTCTTCTAAACAGGCTTGAGACTCTTTATTATAAATGTATTTTGAATCTTGTTAAATGCTTCTTCTGCATCTATGGAGATGTACATATGGATTCCTTTTTCATCTATTAATATGGAGAATTACATTGATTCATTTTTAGACATTAAGGCAACTTTGCATTCCTGGGATAAACCCCACTTAAGTCATTATTAATCACCATTTTTAATATATTTCTGGGCTTGATTTGCTAACATTTTATTAAAGCTTCTTTCATCTATGTTTATGCAGAATTCTGATCTCTGGTTTTCTTTTCTTATAATGTCTTTGTTTGCTAACATGGTAATGCTTGCCTCATAAAATGAGTTGAAATTTTTTTTTTCTTTAGTTTTTTTGGAGGAATTTTTGTACAATTTCTTTTTAAAATGCTAGTTAGAATCTGTCAGTAAAGCCACTTGGGCCTAGAGTTTTCTTTGGGGGAAGATTTTAACTTCAAGTCCAATTTCTTTAAGAGATCTAGGATTCTTCAGGTAATTAGTTTCTTGAGTGAGCTTTTTTTAAAAAAATAAATTTATTTATTTTTGGGCTGCATTGGGTCTTCGTTGCTGTGCACGGGCTTTCTCTAGTTGCAGCGAGCGGGGGCTACTCTTTGTTGCGGTGTGTGGGCTTCTCATTGCAGAGGCTTCTCTTTGTTGCAGAGCACAGGCCAAGCGCGCAGGCTTCAGTAGTTGTGGTGCACGGGCTCAGTGGTTGTGGCTCGCAGGCTCTAGAGCACAGGCTTAGTAGTTCAGTAGTTGTGGCACACGGGCTTAGCTGCTTCACGGCATGTGGGATCTTCCTGGACCAGGGCTCGAACCCGTGTCCCCTGCACTGGCAGGTGGATTCTTAACCACTGCGCCACCAGGGAATTCCCTTGAGTGAGCTTTGAAAGCTCTTATCTTTTAAGAATTTGCCCATTGTACATAAGTTGTTCAGTTTATTGACATGAAATTGTTCATGATATACTCGTATTATACTTAGGCCTGAAGGATCCATAATGATGTCCCTTTTCTCATTCCTCACATTGGCAATTTGTTTCTTTTCTCTTTTTTTCTGATCAATCGACTAGAGGTTTATCAATTTTATTAATGTTTTCAAAGAAACAGGTTTTGTTTTCATTGTTATTTTAAATTCTGTATTATTTTTCTGTTTTCTGTTTCATTGATTTTAGCATCTATATTTATTTGTTTTTCTTTTTTTAGTTTCTTAAAGTGAATGTTTAGGTCATTAATTTAAGACCTTCTTTCTTTCTTAATATGAGCATTTAATGCTATAAATTTCCATAAACATTTATTTAGCTCCATCCCACAAATTTTGATATGCTGTGATTTATTTTCATTAAGTTCAAAATATATTCTAATTTTCCTAGTGATTTTGACTGGAAGTGGTGAGAAATTATACGATTTGAGTATATATATGTACATATATATTATAAATTGAGATGAATTGATGAGGAATAAGAAAATGAAAGTCAAGCTTGACCTTCTTCACAATTTGTTAGAGGACTGGCAAGATGGGATTGTATTTCACATGATCTTGGCAGCATATATTTCCGTTTGAAGTTGCACATTTTAGAGAATATGCATCGTCTAAGACCCTCAGAAAACATGTAAAAATTTCACCTTGATATACTGAATAGTGTATGTAAACTACCATTGCCAAGAATGAGAATATTCTGATAGCTTGATGGCTCTGACAAATGGTAATATATAGACTCACTCCTTGTGAACTAGCTTAAATCCCTTCTCAGCAATATTTCATCTGGTCAGATATGAGTGCTGAACAAGGGTTTCACTATATGTATAACTTGTCCCCAACTTACCTTTGCAACATCTTCCCCATCATGTCCTCAGTCCAGAAGTCCCACTGTGTTCCTTACCATTCCCTGGTTACCTGGGTACTTTCCACATTTTTTCAATATCTCCCCTGCCTCCAAAACTCTTTCCCTTTTACTCCACCAAGAAAATACATTTTATTCTTTAAGAATTTGCTTACAAATCACTTGATCTGAGAAGCATTTCTAAATCCACCTCCTTCTGCTCACCTTCTCATCCCAGGAAGATTTTGTCACTCCCACACCCACCTCTCCACACAGGGAGGGGCATTTACTTGGTACTACAGATCACTTCTCCAGCACCACTGTCTCCCTAAGTGTGAGGCCTGGTATCCATAACACTACTTAGCATATGGTATAAAATTCAGTACTCATAATAGTAGTCGGCATTGAGTCTTTTACAGTGTTTCAGGCACTATGCAATTCATTACCTAATCAATCCCCACAACAAGCCCATAGGTAGATCATGATTTTTCTCACATGAGAGAGCCTTAAAGAGAATATGAGCAATTTTGCCAGTTACAGCTGGTATAGGCAGGGCTGAGATTCAGATCCAGGCTACCTGACTTCCCAGCCAGCTCTCTGAATCAGTAAGCACAGTGCCTCTCCCAATCGTTGCCAGATTGAACTGTCTGATGCTCTAGAGTGTGTCAAGGCAATACTAACAGTGTCTCCCAATGTCTTCTGATATTAAGAAAAATGGAAAACCCTTTCACAATAAGAGTTGAAGCTTTCTACTTCATAACCTCACAAAAATACTCAAGTATATAACAAATTTTTTTCTAGAGATTTACATGAAACATGTCAAAATTGACTATGGGTCTGTGCATTTAAATTTTTATGCAATGGCAGCATATAGCACAGTTCTTTCTAGAGGAATTCTCACCAATTTAGACTATGAGGAGATGCATATAAATACTTGAAATGTCTTGAAAAATTTGTACATAACACCATGAGGAAGGTTACAAAGTTTTTCTGGTTAGTAACTTGAGTGAGATAATCCCAGCAGAGATAAAGGTACATTTAGGCATAAAAATAGGTTGGGTTGGTCCTCCTCCCTGCCCCTGGAAAATGGGTCTTCCAATGGAAGAACACAGGTGGCACCCATGTCAGGATGCACTGCCACGGTATCTGTTATTGACAGAGAGCTGCAGTCAAACCCAACTTGAAACTCAAATGAGGTTTGAGTTTGTGTCCTAAACTGAGCCTGAATATATTCAAGAAGAATAAATTCAGTAAATAAGGAAGGTCTGTAAATTGTCAAAATACAAATGTGTGATCAAGCTTGAACTGTACTTCCAAGCTCAAGGTGAATAAAGAACCTGGAGGAACAATGGACACTACAGAAACATCTTGGAGTCGGTGGGTGGCAGCGGGTCTTTGTTTCATTGAAGCCATAGAAAATATTTGCCAAAAATAAATAAAATGGAAGAAAGAGCCGAGTCGAAAGCTTTGTCATATAGCCGTAGTAGAAGAAAAAATGACTAGTTGAAGGAAATAACCTCAAATAGAACTTGTTTGTTCCACTTCAACCTAAAAGCACTCCCTTAGGGCAGTCTTCTCTCATCTCCTGACTACATTAAATCTATTGCTGTACATTATATTTGTACTTTCCCTGGGCAGCACTTATCATAATTTTATTTATATTAATGTGTTATTTGTATGATTGTTAATTACTGCTCCCCCACTAGACTGTAGATTTCTTAGGAGCAGACATGTGTCTCTCTTACCATTGTAGCTCCTTTTTCACACATGCATGAGGTGACAGGTGTTTTAAAATTACTTGATGAATAAATGAATGACTATTCCCATGCAAACTCTAGATGATGCAGAGAAAAAAAAATAGTATGATTAACTTTTAACACTAACATAGAAACAGGCACTAAAATTAAGAGAGAAAATAAAATTTCTAAATCTAGAACCTGGGTTCACCTAGAACTATCAACACTGAGTCTGCTTCCAGTTTCTAATAAGACTTTTGATTTGAATCTGTGACAGCAACTGGGAAGAAAAAGCTCTAGTAAGAGCCTTCCAGTCTTGCTCAGAAATGTTACCATGTTGAAGCCCTAAAAAAAAAAACCCTCAGAATATTTACAATATAATTTGAATTATTTAAACTGAGTTCTCTCAATTTTTTAAAAAAATCCTGAATCCAGAATTGTATTTTTATAAAAAATGAATTAGAAAACTAAAGATATACCTAGGTAGGTATGCAAAATGAGTTGCATTGTATATGTTGTTTTATAGGCTAAACATGTTAAACATGAATGTTGCAGCTAATAACACTCTGGGCATGCTATGAATTTATGGTGTCATATACATTGCAATTATTGATTTACATAAGTATTGTAATTTCTCTACCAGTGCAACAGATTTTAGCTTGAAAGGACCATAAACGGAGAAACCCACTACAGTTTAAAGTTGGCAGCTGGTGAGGAGATGAATTCCAAGTCAGAAGAGGGAGTAGGCAGAAGGTTCCTGCTGTTTCCTAAGCAGAATGTCCCTGGGTGATACATCTGCTATTGAAACATCAAAACACATTCCATTGTGGAATCCTCCACACATACTTAATTCAGAAAGTATTTAACTTTATTTGGAAAATGAAAAGATATACACATTCCTATTTTTAAGAAAAAAGTGCCAAACTCTTTTAATAAATATTGACTTTAGTGATAGGCAGACTATGCACTTTCTAATTCCTAAAACATGTGAATATGTTACCTTACATGGCCAAAGGGACTTTTCATATGTGAATGAGTTAAGAATCTTGAAATGCAGCAATTATCCTGAATTACCTAGGCGAATCTAATGTAATCAAAAGGATCCTGATAAGAGGGAGACAGGATGGTCAAAATCAGAGAAGTCCATGTGACAGTGGAAGCAGAGGTCAGGGAATTGCCATTGCTGGAAAGGACCCACCAGCCAGGGAATGCAGGCAGCCTCTAGAAGCTGGAAAAGGCAAAGAAAGGATTTTCCTATAGAGACTCCAGAAGGAAAAACAGTCCTGCTAACACCTTGATTTTAGGCCTATAAGACCCATTTTCAGACTTCTGATCTACTATTCTGTAAAATAATTTGTCTTGTTTTAAACTGCTGAGTATGTGATAATTTGTTTCAGCGACTATAGGAAACTCATAAGATTTACATTTATGCTATTAACCTCTATTATCTCTAGCAATAATTCCTTTCTGTAGTTTTCTTTTCAACATCTTTATTGGAGTATAATTGCTTTACAATGGTGTGTTAAGTTTCTGCTTTATAACAAAGAGAATCAGCTATACATATATCCCCATATTTCCTCCCTCTTGCGTCTCCCTCCCACCCTCCCTATCCCACCCCTCCAGGTGGTCACAAAGCACCACCCTGTGCTATGCGGCTGCTTCCCACTAGCTAGCTATTTTACATTTGGTAGTGTATATATGTCCATGCCACTCTCTCACTTCGTCCCGGCTTACCCTTCCCACTCCCCGTGTCCTCAAGTCCATATTCTACGTCTGCATCTTTATTCCTCTCCTGCTCCTAGGTTTTTCAGAACCATTTTTTTTCTTTTAGATTCCATATATATGTGTTAGCATACGGTATTTGTTTTTCTGTTTCTGTCTTACTTCACTCTGTATGACAGACTCTAGGTCCATCTACCTCACTACAAATAACTCAATTTCGCTTCTCTCTATGGCTGAGTAATATTCCATTGTACATATGTGCCACATCTTCTTTATCCATTCATCTGTTGATGGACACTTGGTTGCTTCCATGTCCTGGCTATTTAAATAGAGACTTATAGTTTTCTGCATATAGGTCTTTTGTCTCCTTAGGTAGGTTTATTCCTATGTATTTTATTCTTTTGGTAAAATGGTAAATGGGAGTGTTTACTGAATTTCTCTTGCAGATTTTTCACCATTAGTGTATAGGAATGCAAGAGATTTCTCTGCATTGATTTTGTATCCTGCTTTGGTAAACCAAATTCATTGATTGGCTCTAGTAATTTTCTGGTAGCATCTTTAGGATTCTCTATGTATAGTATCATGTCATCTGCAAACAGTGACAGCATTACGTCTTCTTTTCCGATTTGCATTCCTTTTATTTCTTTTTCTTCTCTGATTGCTGTGGCTAAAATGTCCAAAACTATGTTAAATAATAGTGGTGAGAGTGGACAACCTTGTCTTGTTCCTGATTTTAGAGGAAATGGTTTCAGTTTTTCACCATTGAGAACAGTGTTGGCTGTGAGTTTGTCATATATGGCCTTTATTATGTTGAGGTAAGTTCCCTCTATGCCTACTTTCTAGAGGGTTTTTATCATAAATAGGTGTTGAATTTTGTTGAAAGCTTTTTCTGCATCTATTGAGATGATCATATATATGGTTTCTCTCCTTCAATATGTTAATATGGTGTATCACATTGATTGATTTGCTTATATTGAAGACTCTTAGCATTCCTGGGATAAACCCCACTTGAACATGGTGTATGATCCTTTTAATGTGCTGTTGGATTCTGTTTGCTAGTAATTGGTGAGGATTTTTGCATCTATGTTCATCAGTGATATTGGCCTGTAGTTTTCTTTCTTTGTCACATCTTTGTCTGGTTTTGGTCTAGGGTGATGGTGGCCTTGTAGAATGAGTTTAGGAGTGTTCCTCCTCTGCTATATTTTGGAAGAGTTTGAGACGGATCGGTGTTAGCTCTTCTCTAAATGTTTGATAGAATTTGCCTGTGAAGCCATCTGGTCCTGGGCTTTTGTTTGTTGGAAGATATTTAATCACAGTCTCAATTTCAGTGTTTGTGATTGGTCTGTTTATATTTTCTGTTTCTTCCTGGTTCAGTTTTAGAAGGTTGTGCTTTTCTAAGAATTTGTCTGTTTCTTCCAGGTTGTCCATTTTATTGGCATAGAGTTGCTTGTAGTAATCTCTCATGATCCTTTGTCTTTCTGCAGTGTCAGCTGTTACTTCTCCTTTTTCTTTTCTAATTCTATTGATTTGAGTCTTCTCCCTTTTTTTCTTGATGAGTCTGGCTAATGGTTTATCAATTTTGTTTATCTTCTCAAAAAAACAGCTTTTAGTTTTATTGATTCTGCTATTGTTTCCTTCATTTCTTTTTCATTTATTTCTGATCTGATCTTTATGATTTCTTTCCTTCTGGTATCTTTGGGGTATTTTTGTTCTTCTTTCTCTAATTGCTTTAGATGTAAGGTTAGGTTGTTTATTTGAGATGATTCTTGTTTGTTGATGTAGGATTGTATTGCTATAAACATCTGTCTTAGAACTGCTTTTGCTGCATCCCATAGGTTTTGGGTCATTGTGTATTCATTGTCATTTATTTCTCGGTATTTTTTCATTTCCTCTTTGATTTCTTCAGTGATCTCTTGGTTATTTAGTAGTTTATAGTTTAGCCTCCATGTGTTTGTATTTTTTACAGTTTTTTTCCTGTAATTGATATCTAGTGTCATAGCGTTGTGGTTGGAAAAGATACTGGGTATGATTTCAATTTTCTTAAATTTACCAAGGCTTGATTTTTGACCCAAGATGTGCTCTATCCTGGAGAATGTTCCATGAGCACTTGAAAAGAAACCGTATTCTGTTGTTTTTGGATGGAATGTCCTATAAGTATCAATTCAGTCCATCTTGTTTGATGTTTCATTTGAAGCTTGTGTTTCCTTATTTATTTTCGTTTTGGATGGTCTGTCCATTGGTGAAAGTGGGGTGTTAAAATCCCCTACTATGATTGTGTTACTGTCGATTTCCCCTTTTATGGTGTTAGCATTTGCCTTATGTATTGAGGTGCTCCTATGTTGGGTGCATAAATATTTACAATTGTTATATCTTCTTCTTGGATTGATCCCTTGATCATTGTGTAGTGTCCTTCTTTGTCTCTTGTAATAGTCTTTATTTTAAAATCTATTTTGTCTGATAGGAGAATTGCTACTCCAGCTCTCTTTTGATTTCCATTTGCATGGAATATGTTTTTCCATCCCCTCACTTTCAGTCTGTATGTGTCTCTAGGTCTGAAGTGGGTCTCTTGTTGACAGCATATATACAGGTCTTGTTTTTGTATCCATTCAGCCAGTCTGTGTCTTTTGGTTGGAACATTTAATCCATTTACATTTAAGGTATTTATCAATACATATGTTCCTATTACCATTTTCTTAATTGTTTGGGGTTTGTTATTGTAGGTCTTTTCCTTCTCTTGTGTTTCCTGCCTAGAGAAGGTCCTTTAACATTTGTTGTAAAGCTGGTTTGGTGATGCTGAATTCTCTTGCTTTTTCTTGTCTGTAAAAGTTTTAATTTCTCCATCAAATCTGAATGAGATCCTTGCTGGGTAGAGTAATCTTGGTTGTATATTTTTCCCTTTCATCACTTTAATATGTCCTGCCACTTCCTTCTGGCTTGCAGGTTTTATGCTGAAAGATCATCTGTTAGCCTTATGGGGATTCTGTTGTATGTTATTTGTTGTTTTTCCCTTGCTGCTTTTAGTATTTTTTTTGTATTTAATTTTTGATCATCTGATTAATATATGTCTTGGCATGTTTCTCTTTGGGTTTTTCCTATATGGGACTCTCTGCATTTCCTGGACTTGACTATTTCCTTTCCCATATTAGGGAAGTTTTCAACTGTAACCTCTTCACATATTTTCTCAGTCCCTTTCTTTTTCTCCTCTTCTTCTGGGACCCCTATAATTCGAATGTTGGTACGTTTAATGTTGTCCCAGAGGTCTGTGAGACTGTCCTCGATTCTTTTCATTCTTTTTTCTTTATTCTGCTCTGCAGTAGTTATTTCCACTATTTTATCTTCCAGGTCACTTATCTGTTCTTCTGCCTCAGTTATTCTGCTATTGATTCCTTCCAGAGAACTTTTAATTTCATTTATTGTGTTGTTCATCATTGTTTGTTTGCTCTTTAATTCTCCTTGGTCTTTGTTAAATGTTTCTTGTATTTTCTCCATTCTATTTCTGAGATTTTGGATCATCTCTACTATCATTAGTCTGAATTATTTTTCAGGTAAACTGCCTATTTCCTCTTCATTTGTTTGGTCTGGTGGGTTTTAACCTTGCTCCTTCATCTGCTGCATATTTCTCTGTCTTCCCATTTTGCTTAGCTTACTGTGTTTGGGATTTCCTTTTCGCAGGCCATAGGTTGGTAATTCCTGTTGTTTTTGGTGTCTGCCCCCGGTGGCTAAGGTTGGTTCAATGGGTTATGTAGGTTTCCTAGTGGAGGGGACTGGTGCTGATGTTCTGGTGGATGAGGTGTCTTGTCTTTCTGGTGGGCAGAACTGGGTCTGGTGGTGTGTTTTGGGGTGTCTGTGACATTATTATTATTTTAGGCAGCCTCTCTGCTAATGGGTGGTGTTGTGTTCCTGTCTTGCTAGTTGTTTGGCATAGGGTGTCCAGCACTGTAGTTTGCTGGTCGTTGAGTGGAGCTAGGTCTTAGCGTTGAGATGGAGATCTTTGGGAGAGCTTTCACCATCTAATATTATGTGGAGATGGGAAGTCTCTGGTGGACCAATGTTCTGGACTCAGCTCTCCCACCTGAGAGGCAGAGGCCTAACACCCAACCAGAGCACAAAGACCCTGTCAGCCACACAGCTCAGAAGAAAAAGTAGAAAAGAAGAAAGAGAGAGAGAGAGAGAGCGGAAGGAAGAGAGAAAGGAAGGAAGAAAAGAATGTTATTAAAGTAAAAAAATTTTTAATTATTAAAAATTTTTTAAAAAAGTAATAAGAAAACAAAAGAAAGAAGAGAGTAACCAAACCCCAAAACAAATCCACCCATTATAATAAGCGCCAAAATCTATACTAAAAAAGCAAAACAAAAAAACGGACAAACAGAACCCTAGGACAAATGGTAAAAGCAAAGCTATTCAGACAAAATCACACAAAGAAGCATACATATACACACTCACAAAAAGTGAAAAAGGAAAATTATTTTTTTTTTTAAAAAAAAAAGGAAGAGAGCAATCAAATCAATAAAAAAAAATCTACCAATGACAATAAACTCTAAATACTAAACTAAGATAAACATAAAACCAGAAACAAATAAGGTGCCAAAAGCAAACCCCAAGTCTACAGTCGCTCCCAAAGTCCACCGCCTCAATTTTGGGATGATTCGTTGTCTATTCAGGTATTCCACAGATGCAGGGTACATCAAGTTGATTGTGAGGATTTAATCCGCTGCTCCGGAGGCTGCACAGAGAGATTTCCCTTTCTCTTCTTTGTTCTCACAGCTCCCAGGGGCTCAGCTTTGGATTTGGCCCTGCCTCTGCATGCAGGTCACCTGAGGGCATCTGTTCCCTGCCCAGACAGGATGGGGTTAAAGTATCAGCTGATTAGGGGGCTCTGGCTCACTCAGGTCGGGGGCAGGGAAGGGTACGGAATGTGAAGCAAGCCTGTGGCGGCAGAGGCCAGCATGACATTGCAACAGCCTGAGGTGTGCCGTGTGTTCTCCTGGGGAAGTTGTCCATGGATCATGGGACCCTGGCAGTGGCGGGCTGCAGAAGCTCCTGGGAGGGGAGGTGTGGATAGTGACTTGTGCTTGCACACAGGCTTCTTGGTGGCTGCAGCAGCAGCCTTAGCGTTTCATGCCCGTCTCTGGCATCCGCGCTGATAGCCACCGCTCACGCCTGTCTCTGGAGCTCGTTTAGGCAGTGCTCTGAATCCCCTCTCCTCATGCACCCCGAAACAATGGTCTCTTGCCTCTTCGGCAGCTCCAGACCTTTTCCCGGACTCCTTCCCGGCTAGCTGTGGCGCACTAGCCCCCTTCAGGCTGTGTGCATGCAGCCAACCCCAGTCCTCTCCCTGGTATCCGACCGAAGCCCGAGCCTCAGCTTGCAGCCCCTGCCCATCCCGGCGGGCGAGCAGACAAGCCTCTCGGGCTGGTGAGTGCCGGTTGGCACCGATCCTCTGTGCGGGAATCTCTCCGCTTTGCCCTCCCCACCCCTGTTGCTGCGTTCTCCTCCATGGCTCCGAAGCTTCCCCCCTCCACCCCCGCAGTCTCCACCTTCGAAGGGGCTTCCTAGTGTGTGGTAACCTTTCCTCCTTCACAGCTCCCTCCCACTGGTGCAGGTCCTGTCCCTATCCTTTTGCCTCTGTTTATTCTTTTTTCTTTTGCCCCACCCAGGTACGTGGGGAGTTTCTTGCCTTTTGGGAGGTCTGAGGTCTTCTGCCAGCATTCAGTAGGTGTTCTGTAGGAGTTGTTCCCATGTAGATGTGTTTCTGATGTATTTGTGGGGAGGAAGGTGATCTCCACATCTTACTCCTCCGTCATCTTGAAGGTCTCCTCAGTTTATTTTCTTTACTGTGCATTTTATTCTTAACATTACTTCAGGTGATTCATTTCATCCAGGTGACCAATTGATCTGGGAAGGCAAGATGTAGTGGTCAACAGCCAAACTGCAAGTAGAGTATTTATTGAGCATTTGCTATATTTATGTATTATACTGCATAGTCATTGCTATGCTATACTGTATTCATTATATTATTCCTGATAGGTGCTATCAAGGGAGAGAAAAATATGTCAAATTCTCTACTTCTCCGAAGCTTACAGTCTTAGGAGAACTGATAAACGCACATATGAAGCAGTTGAGTTAAGGAATAAAATTAGGCTCCCATGCTTTTGTGAAATATGACTAACATGGTACCAAGTACAAGGAGCTATATATAGAATACTCACCCTAAAAAGGTAAGTGAGTATTCTCCTGGTTCATAAAACCATAGGAATTCTTTAAGCATTTTCATCTCATTTTTTAAAAATAGCAAGCAAAAAAACGAAGCCATTGTGTCAGAAGACAATTATGTTGATTCTAAGTACCCAAACCAAAAATGAAGTAAGGTATTTGGAATATGTATTAGTCAGGGTTCACCAGAGAAACAAAACCATTAGGATGTGTACATATATAGAAAGAAATTATAAGGAATTGATTCATGTGATGATGGAGGCTGGCAAGTCCAAAATCTGCTGTGCAGGCTGGCAATCTAGAGACCCGGGAAAGCTGATGCAGATTCAGTGTAAAGAGGCCAACAGCCCAGAAACTCTGACCCTCTTGCCTCCTTATTAGGACCTTTGTGATTACATTAGACTCGCTAAACAATTCAGGTTAGTCTTCCCATTTCAAGTTCCTTACCTTAATCACATATGAAAAGTCTCTTTTGCCATGTAAAGTAACCCATTCACCTCCCAATGGTGCAGATGAAGTTTGAAGGCACTCTGCTGGAGAATTTCCTCCTGCTCTGAGAGGCCTCTTTTTGTTCCATTCAGACCTTCAGCTGATTGGATGCGGCCTACCCACTTTATGGAGGGCAATTTGCTTTACCAGCAGTTCACCAATTTAAATGTTAACCTCATTAACATTTAAACACCCTCCAGGTTAACACACAAAACTAACCATCACAAGCCCACCCTTTATCAACTTGGCAACCGTACAGATCTCCTTAAACCATCCTTAATCTCCTAATAAAGAGAATAATAAGGTCATATTTCTGCCTAATATGATATGACTATTCTGTGTACAACTGAAAACATACTAACCTTTTCCCCAAAAGAAGATACAAAGTATTTATTGTTTACTGTTCTCAATATACTGTAATTTAAATACTAGGATGTAAAGTTAACAGTACTTTAATACAATGATATAACACCTTGATATGATATACATCTTATGTTAATATTATACACACACGAAAACAAACATATTCGTGACAAAATAAGGACGCATTACGACAATTACAGTGTTCATTTCTATCACTGGTCACATGGTCATAACTATCTTTTTCTACTACCCATCCCATATTACCTTTCTTTCAGCAAGAACCTCAACTGGTTGTGATCCTTTGCCTGCTGGGAAGAGGCAAATCTTTATTCCTGAGGGGTCTCATTAGTACTCCTGCCTGAATTGGGTTGTTATAGTTTTCCATTGACTGTCCATCACAGGGCATACCAATACTTAGAGATGCCCTAAGGGATATCCTATATCGTAGACATCTTCTTCCTTACCTCCACTGCGGAGTTTCAGTCCAATTTCCCATTAGTATTCAAGATCAGTCACCCCAGCCAATACCATGTCTCCCTTCTTTGCCTATTGATTCAGAAGCATGAGTTAGCCAGAATTGCCAGATGGCAGTCTTAACTTCCAGTTCAGTGGAATCACTGTTGTGTTTTCTAGTGGAAGCATTTCTTCCTTTGGAACTAAGACCTCTAGACCAGCAGAGTATAAGGTTGCAGGTACAGGTAGCGAAAATTCTGCTAGTGGGTCACTAGGGATGATAGTGAATTGTACCACACTCATTTCCATCCCCTTGATTCCTGGACCTGTGAATCCTGGCTGTGAAAGAAACAGAACCATATGTCTGATACGGATTCAGAGCATATACAGCCTTCTGAAGAACCTTGCCTCTGCCCTGCAAGGTATTGCCACCCGGTTGGCACTGTAACTAAGTCTTCAAATGGCTATTCTACCACTCTATCAAACCAGATACTTCAGGATGGTGGGAAAACATGGTAAAACCAGTGAATTTCATGAGCATGGGCTCATTGCCCCACTTCTTTTGATGTGAAGTGAATTCCCTGATCAGAAGCAATGCTGTGTGGAATACCATGATTATGGATAAAGAATCGTACCACAGTTGGTAGTTTTGGCTAAAGTATTGCATGCTGGGAAGCCAAATCTGTATCCAGAGTGTTTATTCCAGAAAGAATAAAATGCTGCCTCTTCCATGATGGAAGCCATCCACCCCAGGGAATGGTGCCATACTGGGGACTCAGTGTTGGTCTCTGCTACTGGCAGATTGGGCACTCAGCAGTGGCTATAGCCAGGTTGGCCTTGGTGAGTGAAAGTCTATGTTACTGAGTCCGTGTACACCCTCATCTGTGCCACTATGTTTATGTGCCTACTAAGTGATGATGGGGGTGACTGGGAAGAGGCTGACTGGTATCCACAGAATGGGTCATCCTATCTACTTGATTATTCAACCGCTCAGCCTTTGGTGAACATTCACCTGGGACAGAAATATCTTCGGATTTTTTGCCCAGTTAAAGAAGTCTATTCACATACCTCTTCCCCAGGCTTCCTTGTCACCAGTTTTCCAATCATGTTCCTTCCAAGTCTCTGATTAGCCAGCTAAGCCATTGGCCACAGCCCATGTATTAGTATATAACTGCAAATCTGGCCATTTCTTCTTCCAAGCAAAAAGAGCAACCAGGGGTGTTGCTTGGAGTTCTGCCCACTGGGAGGATTTCCCTTCACCATTGTTTTAAAGGGTGTCTCAGAAAGTGGCTCTAGCGCTGCAGCTGTCTACTTTCAGATGCTGCCTGCATATCGTGCAGAGACATCTGTAAACCAAGCCCAAGTCTTCTCTTCCTCTGTCAACTGATTGTAGGGAATTCCCCATAAGGCCATAGGTGCAAACTGGGAGGAAGAAGGTAGAATGGCAGGAGTGGGGACCATAGGCCTTTGGGCCACATCACGTAGCTTATGTGTACCTTAAGAACCTGCTCGGGCCCACTGTTGTATCTACCACCTCCATTTGTCACTGGAGTACTGCTGTGCATGCCCAACCTTATGGCCTGGTGAGTCAGATAATACCCAGTTAATGATAGGCAGCTCAAGGTGCATGGTAACTTGGTGGCCCGTGGTTAAACATTTTGTTTCTCAGGAGGAAGGTAGTGATTTGCAGAGGATGGCAAGGCTTTGCTTCAAAATCCTAAGGGCTTGCACTATGATTCACCTCTAGGGGCCTGCCAAAGGCTCCAAGCAGCATCCCTATCTGCCACTAACACATCAGGCACCATTGGATCTGCCGGATCATAAGGCCCAAGTAACACAACAGCTTGCACAGTAGCCTGGACCCATTGCAAAGCTTTCTCCTGTCCCACTCAAAACTAGCAGCTTTTCATATCACTCAGTAAATGGGTCAAAGTAACACACCCAAATGAGGAATATGTTGCCACCAAAATCAAATAGGCCCATTAGGCATTGTGTCTCTTCTTCAGCTGGAGGAGATGCCAGATGCAATAATTTGTCCTTCACCTTAGAAGAGATATCCCAGCATGCTCTACACCACTGAACCTAGAAATTTCACTCCAGAAATTCAGGTGGAACATCCCTGAATTTTTTTCAGCTTTTTTGAGGTATAATTGACAAATAATATTTTAAGATATTTAAATGTACATCATGGTAGTATCACTTACATGTGGAATCTAGCAGCCCCCTGAATCCTTGTCAGATTTATTTCTGTCTCTGACACACAAATGTCTTTCTTACCAACAAGACTAGAGTAGTTGCTACTTCTTGCCCCCTAGGTCTAACCAGCATAATTTCCTCAATGTAATGGACTAGTGTGATATCTTGTGGAAGGGAAAGGTGATCAAAAAGCCTATGAACTAAATCTCTACATGGGGCTGAGCGTTTATATATGCTTGGGGTAGGACAGTGAAGGTGTATTGCTGGCCTTGCCAGCTGAAAGTAAGCTGCTTCTAGTGATCTTTCTAACAGGTATCAAGGAAAAAAAAACCACATCTGCCAGATCCATAGGTGCATACCAGGCACCGTGGGATACGTTAATTTGCTCAAGCAACGAAATTGCATTTCATGCAACAGCTGCAATAACTCTCATTGCATTTAGGTTTTCCAGTGTAGTGGCCGCAGTCCCCACTGTGGGGCATTTCAGGGAAGAATGATCACAGAGCTCTTTAAGGATACTAGTCCTCCCCTCACAAATTTATTTCTCACAGTTGTGGTAAAAGGTGTGTCTTCTGGATTCTCCCAGAGTGAGTAGTTAGTCTTAAATGACAAACCTGCTCTAACATTCCAAACTCCCTAAGTCTTTGAATCCTTTCCTCTGCGAGAAGCCAAGGCAGGTCAGCATTTTCAGCTTACTCACTATGAACCACCTCATGGTCTGTGTTTCAGCCAATCAACCAACCAAGCAGAGCTCTTTTGAACTCCCAGAGCTGCGACACTAAATGGAGAATCTCTGCTGAGGAGCCCATATCAGCACATTCAAGGGGGAGCAGCATGTGTTATGTTTAGGAATGACTAATGTTTTGGTGTAACATAGCAATATCTGTTGTAAGAAGGAGGCAGAAGATGGGGGTTACAAGGTAGACTGGATTCAGATGTAAAGATTATGAATTCTTGGTACAAAACTTGTGAAGCTAATAGGGTAGCTATGCTAAAAATATCATCCACCAAGTTTCAAAAAGTCCTCAAGGTGACTTTGACCAAGTTTTCAGCCTTTAATCAGGACTTGTGAAATTGAATTAATACATCCATTTCATTTAAATGGTTTTTTATTAAGTCTTCCCTCACACCGTCTTGGTTCTTCCCCTTCCAATCTTTGTATTATCTCTCCTTATTTCTTTTTCTTACCTTCGTTTTTTTTTTTTTTGAAATAGCTATTTCTTAAAGAATTAAACATTTCTTTCTTTCTGATGCCTCACAGTTTCAGATAATGCTTATGAAATGCATTTTCATGAGGTGCTTTTATGGGGGGTGGTGGTTAAAAATCATTTGACTCAAAGCTCTTTCCCATTGTGTACACTTCAGTCCTCACAGTATAAATCCATTTTGTAATTACTCCAATATTCTCATCTTAGAAACTTTGCCTGACACACCATTCCATATGTTTATGATCCTCTGAATGAAAAAGTATTCCCTGACAACCATTCAGATTTTTCCCTTTAATTTCCATTTATGCCTTATTGTCTTATAATGTTCAACTGAAAATATATGTTGCAATATTGTGTGACATTATCAGTATTACTTAAGATTTTATATACCCATATATCAGCCAAACGTCAGATAAATCTCACTATTCTTTCCATACATCTTCCTTCCTGGGAGAGTACAGGTAATAGATTCAATTTCTCCTTCATGACAAGTTGACTTTAAGCATTTCTTACAAACTGAAGACAAGAATCAATTTGCATTTTGGTTTGAATTATTTTTAAAACGTGAACTGGAAATGGGATTTGGCTTAACGTTTGTGCAATTAAAGTGATGGTGCTAACTGCAATGCTTTTTAGAAGAAACTTATATCAGGGTTGATTTTAAGAATAGTGTAAAGCCAAGACACAAGACTAATTTGAAGGTCTTGCTAATAAATAACTTTGTTAGAGAACAGGGGGTATTCTGATGATTTGTAATCCTGCAATAATGGCTTCTAAATAGTTAAGATTAGTTTGAGAGATGAGCGCCTTTCCACCCTCTATACCATATGCCAGCAGAAGACAAAAATCAATCTTGAGAGAGCTCTGATTACTTCTGCTCCAAGTTTCTTGTCAGCAGATTCAAAATGTGCAGGGCAATGCATCTTCCACAAGGTAGAGGTGCTGCCCATCATCTGGAAATCTTTTTTCCCAACTTCTGGTAGAATATCTGCTTGTGATAAATTAGGAGGAGAGAGAAAAAAAGAAGACTATTTGGTGCAACAATTTTAATCCTGTGTTATCAGTACAGAAAGAAAGTGACACCAGTTCCTGTGGCTTTGAAATGAAAAATGTACCCTTGGAAGGAAGAAGCTTGAAAGTTACGGAACAAACAAAATAATGGTCTTTGTCATCCTAAATTACCATGCTGCTTAGCATATGATCAAGGGACAACCACACTAAGGGTTGGTACCTGAATTAATAAGTACTAGCTCTGAAGCAAAAAGTCTGGACTTGGATCCACATTAGAAAATCTAAGGAGAAAGAAAGTGAAGTTTGATCATAATAAAAATACAAGGGTATGAACAGCGAGAGGAAAAAGGACAATGTGATTGGCAAAACAGTGGTTTCCAAAAATGTCCACATTCTAATCCCCCCAAACTGGGAATGAGTTACCTTACCTGGCAAAAGGTTCTTTGCAGATGTTACACACTTTAAGCAGGAGAGAGTATCCTGGATTATCCGGGTGGGCCCAATGTAATCAAAAGGGTCCTTAAAGTGGAAAAGGGAAACAGAAGAGGTCAGAGTGATGCAGTGTCAGAAAAATTGGATTCGCCTTTGAAAGCTTTGAGGATGGAGGCAAGGGACCACGAACCAAGGAATGTGGGTGGCCGCTAGAGGCTGGAAAAGGCTAGGAAATGGATCCCACCAAAAGTCTACAGAAAAGAACAGCTCTGCTGACACCTTGATTATAGATCAGTGAGACTCACATGAAACTTCTGACCTACAAAACTGTAAGATATAAATGTTTGCTGTTTAAAGCCCTTAAATTTGTGATAATTTGTTAGAGTGGTAATTTGTTAGTGTAGAAAACTAATAGAGACAAGATGTGAAAATATAAAACAAGAAAAAGTTTTAAAATTGTGTATTACAGGGACTTCCCTGGTGGTCCAGTGGTTAAGGCTCTGTGCTTCCACTGCAGAGAGAATGGTTTGATCCCTAGTCAGAGAACCAAGATCCTGCATGTCATACAGTGCAGCCAAAGAAAAGAAAAATTAGTTAAATGAGAACTTGTTCAAATTGGAAAAACATTCTTAATACGTTGAGTTGAAGCCAGGTACAAAAATATGATGTATGGTGTGATAATACTGTGTATAATATTGGATATGCTGGTGTATAGTATTGGTGTGATATATCTATAATACCTATTTTCATACATATCAGCAAATATATTCATGAGTAGTGAGTGTGGATGTGTGGAATGTATTTTTACCCTACTCTTAGATTAAGAAAAACATAAAAATGTATTTTTAGATGTAAGTTTTTTTCTGCTATAAAAATGTGTGTGTGTTTGAAACTTTGTATCACTTGTAACCAACTGGTAGTAGAAACAGAAAATGTACAATTGTCTATATATTTAAGCCCTCCTCTACACAACATTGTAAAATCCAACTCATTCTGAAAATGGAAAGAGTTCTGTCTCTGCTAAAACCAAAACAACCCAAAGGTATAGTGAATTGTGTGATTTTTCTTCTGTGCCCTGGTCAGTTGAACCCAGTATCAGTCATCAAGCAGTACCCTAAAAGGCCTGCAGATGGATGGAGCTGTAAAATGGTACAATCATTCCAGATAACAATTTGGTAAAATATATCAAAAAGCCTTAAAAATTATGCCCTTTGAACCAGTAATGTCATTTCTAGGAATCTAAAGAAATAATAGGCAAAGATTATCACAAATAAGAATATTCACTGAAGGTTTATTTATATAGAAGAAAACTAGGAAACCAACCTTAATGCCCAATAAGAGAGGAACTGGGCAGTAATTTAAAATAATGTTTTCAAAGGACATTTAATTACATGGGAAAGCGTGTTCAGTATGTTCCTAAGTGAATAAAAGCAGGCGGCAAAAATTGAATACACAATATGATTCCAATTTTGAAAATTAAAAAAAATAAATGCCAAATGTTAAGAGCAGTTATCTCTGTGTAGCAGAACTGGGTTTTAGATTTTTTAACCATGCGCATATATTTGTGTATATGTTGGGAGTTCAGTTTGCTCTACCATGGGCATATATTACTATTCAAATGAATAAGACAGTGGTTGCCATTTAGAGTATCAGTACCGCGTGAAAGTAGCTCAGAGTCAGTTCGACCATCTACTAGAATTAGAATAGGGGTGTTCCCTCTCCTGCCTTGCCAGTTCCTGAAATTTGGTTCTCTTTAATGACTATGACTTGAGAACCTCTTGCAGAGTCTGTGGAAATAGTCTCTCTAGGAACACTGGTCAAAAACCACAGCCTTGTCCTAGGAAGTGCATCCCTTCCTTCCAGACTGAATCTGCCACTTGACCGTGGTACGGGCATCCAGCGTTGCACTAATAGCATAAGTATTAGAGCTCGCAGTGAGCACACACTTCGCAGAGAGTACGGTTCCCCGTAGGCCTTGTACTTACTCTCAGGAGATTTAAAGATACTTATTCTTTGCTGGCAGTTATAAAAAGTAAATATTTGAACTGAGATCTTGCTGATACTAAAACCAGTCCATTCTTAGAGTTTATCCATCCCTCCTGTTGTTCACATTAGGAGTGAACTCCACCAAGCAAGAGAACATTTCTACAAGCATTCCACCAAGTGAATAGATATCCTTTTATTATTCTTGGTCATAATCAGCTCCTGACTGAAGAAGTCGCAACTTAAAATGTATTTGCCCTCGGTTCTGGCTCTCTCCTGTGGCCCATGTGTGCTACCATCTATGTTACCAGCAGTGGGTATTAGGATGCAAATTGGTGTGTTAAGTGTCAACTGTTTTGAAAGGAAGGCGAAATTAAGAGCCTTGAGAAAGTATTTTCTCCTCACTGGCACACCTAAAGGGCAGAACCTACCTTGTTCCCATATGCTCCTCCCAGCATCTAGCACAAACCCTTGCACGTAGTCAGTCCTCAGTAAGTATTTTTAATTAAGTCAGTGGTAAATGGTACTTTTTCAAGAATTCTCTTCAGAGTTCATAATGGCCGCTTTGGGTGTGCATATAAGTGTGCGTAGAGCTATCATATCCCTTTTATTGTAATGGTCATGCAAGATGGGAAAAAAGTAATAATGTCTTCCCTTTTTGAGGGTTTACTGGGCCTCAGATTAAAGGGAAGAAATAATTCCATTTCATTCTAAGGAAACTACAGAGTCTTTCAGTTCAAGAGATCAAAGCTGCATTAACTCTTCCGGTTACTGCCACTTGCCATTTACTATCATTTAGTGCTCTGGAAAAGGTAATCTACTAAATAGTACCCAAGTGACCTGACAATTTATTAAGTGAGCAATGTATTCTTTTCTCACTACTAAGATCAAACCATTCACCATTCAAATTCTTCACATTCCTCAGAAATAACAAGATGGGAAAATATCCTTATCTTAAAACATAGGGAAACTAAGGTTTAGTCTTGAATCTGCTGAGAAGGGGAAATAAAAATAAAAGATTTTCCACTGCTTACCCTAATTTTCTAGTACATATTATCCCTTTCCTAAATATAGAATTAAGTTGTTTAAGCTTTTCAGAGTTCCAGGAAGAGACTGTAGCCTTCTTTCTTACCAAATCTATATAAAAGAAGAGCTGCTTTTTAGACTCCAATAAGAGCAATAGTCTGTGGCACTCTGAGAAATAGAACATGGGTAGAGATGTGTAAGAAAATGGACTAATTCAGTCATTAAAGTGATAAACAAGAAATAGTATGTTATTAAGTCTCACGAGGCAAGGGGGAGTTGAAAAGATTTAAAGATACTTATCCTTTGCTGGCAATTATCAAAAGTAAATATTTGAGAGCTTCCCTGGTGGCGCAGTGGTTAAGAATCCGCCTGCCAATGCAGGGGACACGGGTTCGAGCCCTGGTCCGGGAAGATCCCACATGCCGTGGAGCAACTAAGCCCGTGTGCCACAACTACTGAGCCTACGCTCTAGAGCCGGCGAGCCACAACTACCAAAGCCCGCGCACCTAGAGCCTGTGCTCTGAAACAAGAAAAGCCACTGCAACGAGAAGCCCGCACACCACAACAAAGAGTAGTTCCCACTCGCCACAACTAGAGAAAGCCCGCGTGCAGCAGCGAAGACCCAATGCAGCCAAAAATAAATAAGTAAATTTATTTTTTAAAAAAAGTAAATATTTGAACTGAGATCTTGCTGATATTAAAACCAATCCATTCTTAGAGTTTATCCATCCCTCCTATTGTTGTTCACACTAGGAGTGATTCCCACCCCATCCCCCTGCCTCCTTTGGTCAGAATGAGGTCACATAGACTCATAAAGCAGCACATCTCTCACTGGCAACGTGAAGAAGTAGTGTCCTCAGAGCCATGACAGTAACAAGCTGGACACTTTTACCATCCTATCAAGGTCTCCCAGAGGCTCTCCTGCTTCATGAAAACACCAGTGACAAGAACCACAATATAAGTGCAAGCTTCATAACATACATAATCTCATTGATTATCATGAAAAATCCTATAATGATTTTTCTCATCACTACAGTATACATGAAAAAAAAAAAAAAAAAGGAGGCACAAAGAATTAAATAATGTGCCAGAATCCACAGAGTGAGGAAATGACGGTCTGGGTTTAAACGCTCGTCTGTAAAATTCCAAAACACATCTCCTTCTACATGGGATGGTGCCTCTACGTTTTGCTACACTGCGTGGATTCTTCTAGTGAAAAGTTGAAGTAATGCCCCAGGACTGAAATTCCACTTTACTCTACTCTTCGAAAAAGTAAGAAAGCGTATTGTAACAATTTCATAGGCTGTTGTTGCCCAGACACAGGCCAGAGTCTTCCAAAACTAAACAAATCTATACATTCATTACAGTATTTCGAGATGGTGACTTAGGTTCACAACATGGGCAGCAAAACTGATAATTGCTGAATGCCAAAATTAGAAAATACATTATTATTTAACCTCTGTAAGTTCAGGGAACTATACCTTTAATCCATAGAAGAATTCTTAGCCTACAATCTGCATTCAATGAATACCATGTTGGGTGTACAGTTTTTTAAGAAAATACATAAAATACGAAAAGCATTATGAAGATGTTTACAATCTATGGTCATACTATTTAAATAACTTGGTTGCTGGTATTTATCAAAAAATTTAACTTGACCCCCAAATTGTCATTAATGTGCCAAAATTATTAACTAGACTTGAACACATCAGAGTGACTTGTAATCTGTCTGATTCACTTCCCATCAGCAGTAGAATAAAGCATATTAATTGTAGACCCAGGATAATTATACTTATTAGCTGGGCTATGAAATACCCAGGTACCTGTGTAAAATATACTTTCAGAGGAATGCAGATGAAAATATTAACAGTAGTTAACATCCCTGGGTGTTTCCATTGCCTGTCATAATTATTGATTTTCATCTCCTCTTTATTTATACATTTTAACAACAAACCTATGTGACTTTTATAATAAAAATTTATATATATAGCCTTCCAGGAAAAATATCTTTACAAATATATGGAAACACTTCTAATTAACAACAGCTAAAACTTATTGAACATTTTCTGTGTGCCAGCCACTGTTTTATGTGTTTCATATGCAGTAACTTACTTAATGCTCCCAATAACTCAGTGAGGAAGATAGTATTATCCACATTTTACAACTGAGAAAACCAAGGCATAGAATGGTAGAATAACTTGCCCAAGATCAAACACACTTAGTAAGTCAATAAGCCAGCAACGAAAATTGCAGTCTCCCTCCAGAGTTTGCATTCTTCACCATCACACCATTTTACCCCACAATGAACAGATTTACAGTACATAGCGATTAATGTAATACTCAGACTACATTAAAAGCTATGAAAAAAATTACCATGAAGTCAGTGAATGGAAGAAAAACGCCAATGGGAAATGGGAGAAGACATCAAATTTTTTTTTTTTTTTTTTTTGCGGTACGCAGGCCTCTCACTGTTGTGGCCTCTCCCGTTGCGGAGCACAGGCTCCGGACGCGCAGGCTCAGCGGCCATGGCTCATGGGCCCAGCCGCTCCGCGGCATGTGGGATCTTCCCGGACTGGGGCAAAAACCCGTGTCCCCTGCATCGGCAGGCGGACTCTCAACCACTGCGCCACCAGGGAAGCCCAACGCATCAAAATATTAATGGTAACTAAACTTCTGTGATATAATCAGGAACAGTTTCTTCTTATTTCTAGTTTTCTATATTTTCCAATGTTTATTTAATAAAAATGCATCTTTTTATTCTTAAAAAGAAGTAATGGAATCAGTAACTAAGAACTATAATATGGGAGGGCCCTGATTATACTCTCAAGAAAACATACAAATATTAGAGACAAATCTTAGGAAGAGCTTCAAATTTAAATTCTAGAAGTCCAGCATGCCTGTTAGAAAGCAAGCAGAAAGAGTGTGCAATCCCAAGCCTAGACTATAAACCTCGTGAAGTTGGGATCAGCTCTCTTACTAACTTTTATTGGTCTGTGTCTTAATGCCTACTACAAAGCTATAAATCATATGGTCATCCTACTGTAAAAATTGAATTAATTTGTAGTTTCTCATGTGTTTTTCCTGGGGGGTTAGACTTAAGAAGCAGGTGAGAAAGGGGGAGAGGTAACATAGAAAGCTCAAATGGGTGCCCAGAGAAGAAACAAGCTGTTATATGTCTCTGAGTCAACAATTTTAAACACGTGTCATTGGCTACCTGCCACCTTCACTGATCACTCCTTCTCAATCGACTTCGCCTACCCACCCTGTTCTGCCAAATCTCTCATGATAAAGTTTCAAAGTTCTATCCTTGGTTCTCTCATCTCTAAATACAGTCTCTCAGATGATCCCATCCAGTTTCAACTACCAACTATGTGCTAATAGAACTCAAATGATAGCCCATGTCAAAACCTGCCCTTGGGCTTCCCTGGTGGTGCAGTGGTTGAGAGGCCACCTGCCGATGCGGGGGACACAGGTTCATGCCCCGGTCCGGGAAGATCCCACGTGCCGCAGAGCGGCTGGGCCCTTGAGCCATGGCCGCTGAGCCTGTGCGTCTGGAGCCTGTGCTCCGCAACGGGAGAGGTCACAACAGTGAGAGGCCCGCGTACTGTAGAAAAAAACAAACAAACCTGTCCTTGAGCTCTGAAGTTCTAGATCCAACTGCCTACTTGACCTCTCACTTGGCTCTCCAACAGGCACCTCAGACTTAACAGAGGCCAAACAGAACTGCTGGTTTTTCACAAACATATATACTTCCTACTCTCCTAGACCTTTTCCATCTCAGTAAGTGGCATTACCATCTACCCTGTTGTTCAGGCTCAAAACCTAAAAGTCAATCTTGAATTCTTTCTTACCATTATCAAGCTTACACCCAATCCATCAATAAGTCCTTTCGTCCTACTTTCTACATTATGTCTTAAATTTCACTGATTCTTAATGTGTCCGTGATTACAACTGGTCCAAGCTACCTTGCCTGGACTGCTGCAATGACCTGTTATTTTATGCTTCTGCCACCACTCTTAACCCTTTATGGCCCAGCCTCCATAAAGCAGGGAGTGAGCTATTGAAAGCATAATTCATACTACTCAGCTCTCACCCTCCCCATATATATATACCTATATATATAGAGAGAGATACACACATACACCCCATCACTTCCTGCTTTCCTCGACTTAAGTCCTTCCTTTGTCTTCCCATTATACTTAAATAAAATCAAAACTTCTCATTCTGGCCTACAAGGCTATTCATAATCTATATGATCTGGTCCCTGTCTGCCTCTCTGATGTCATTTCCTCCCAATCTTCCCTTTGGTTAGTGCTAGAGTGCCACATTGATATTCTTTATAGACCCTGAAATCCGGCTCGTGCCTATCTCAGTGTCCTTACGTTTGCTCTTTCCTTTTCCTAGAAAGCTTTCCATCAAATCCTTACAAGGTTGCCTCCTTATTTTCATTAACTTAGATGTCATCTCTCAGAGGAGTTAAAGTTGTTCATATACATGTGTGCGCGTGCGCGCGCACACACACACACACACACACACACTAACTTAGAGATAGGGCTTAATTTATCTTCCTCATACTACTTGTCAGGATTTGAAATTATCTTCTCATTTGTCTATGTTTACTGTCTTTCTCCCAGACTAGAATATAAGTTTCTTGAAGTCAGGAATGTTTTCCTTAGGCGTTGCTGTGTCTCCAGGCCCTAGAATAACACCCAGCATGTCACAAAACAATTTTTGACTGGTCACAGGAAAAAAAATGTGTGTCTACTTCAAAAGAAAATAAATGATCTATTTCAATAAGGTTGTAAGATTAAAAACTATGGTGATAGCAGATGGCTAACCAAGAGAAGTCTGGGACAGAGATGGTTAGAGAAAAAAAGACAAGTGATTATGATCATTGCAGATAATTAGTCTTGCTTGAATGTGGTTGTAAAGAGGAAATATACTTTAGAGATATACCAAACCAAATAAAACAACTCGCGATGCTATAGAACTTACACTCTTATAGGAGACTGGTGACTAAAGAAACATGTGGACTGGAACATGGAGCATTTGAAAAGTTCTATATGTTAAAAAAGAGCATTAGGAAAAGACTTATTCCAGGGTTAAATAGGAAAAGAGTATAACCACACAAGTATCAGTCATCTTTGGAATACAGTCATCTGAAAGAAATTATAATTTTGAGACATATTAATAGGGATGTTACTTAGCTTGAAGTCATTCTCCAGTTTACTGTTCTTATGTCTTAGGATATCTCCAACTCTCTTCCTTCCTAAAATATAAGCAATGTGGAAGTCCCATGGGAGTCCCTGAAAAGGAGAAAGTTAACTTGACTTTAGTATCTGAACTGCAAAGCAGTGATCAATTAGCTTATTAATAATCAGATAATTGAGCAGGGAGTTCCTGAATAAAATGAAAAGTAGAAATAACCAGCAGGATAATTTTAAGAACCATCTCTCGGCTTTATAAACTAATCCTCCTCTAATGGCCCTTTTTAATGTAATTTATAGTTTCATCATTACCCTTTTTGTATTAGTAATTATTTCTAAAATACCAAAGAACCATCTTTTTTTCAAGGTCCTTCCCTCAGTCTGATTTACAACCCAGCTCAAGTTGGACTCTGTCTTTCTGAGGTTTGACATTTCAAAATATTTATTGCTCTTTTACATTAATGCCTTTCTCATGAATCTGAAGGTGACCGTTATTCCTTTCATGGTGTTGTAATTAAATGGATCAACTATTCCTTTATTATTTCCACTATTTGTCTGCACAGCACATTAAAACTTTCAGATTAGAAAGTGATATCGAACAATGCGTGAACTATAACAAACAAATATTTCCAAAAAATATAGGGTCCTCTTGATGCATTGCTAAAGAACTGTTCCAAGTGAAAGCACAAAATCTTTAATATTTTATTGATCAGATCTAAACCTTCTGCCCAAAGTGGCAATTAAATTTCAATTAAACTGACTGAAAGCATCGTATTAAATTTCAGCACTTTACGAGCTATCAGATAATGCTGCAGGACAAATCTTTAGCATGATCACACTCTTTTCAAATTATATTATCCCGTCCATTCACAATAAAAGTGACAGTTTTAGGTACACTTTCAATATTTCTTGAATATAAACCCTCTAATGAACACATTTTATTGCCTTTAAATCAATTATTGTTGGATATTTTAATAAAGTGAATTGAGCACTTTGTTTTACACACTGCTTAGAAGTTATTATATTTTGCAGTCTGCACAGCAAAGAACTGAATCAGAGAGAAAGAAAGAGAAATGGCTAAATGTCTGACAATATAGGAGAAATGGAATGAGCCATTTATAAGGAGGCGGGCTTCCTGTCCCACTCTATAACATTTAATGATACATGCTAATTAGCATTTGATTAATGGTTTTTTCTTTTTGAAATTTAGGTCCAAGTTCTAGAAATAGCTCTTATCACAAGAGGAGGATGTTAGAAATCACAAAACTATACATGAATATAATCATGTATATTTTATTTTGGAAATTAGGACCTTAGGTTTATTTGTTTCTGTCTCCTTTGCCCTTTGAATTTGTGATTTATAACACTTTCCTGAGTATTCAACACAAAGTTCATATTAAATGTTGACCAAGATTGTGCCCATCTGAATGACATAAGTGGAATCCTGAGGCATTTTGTTCTTCACTTTGGCCACTCTTGTGAATAAGTCAGACTCCAGACTCTAGCGTACAGCTGAAATGGTCAGTATTGATCGCCAGGATGGCCAAAATGACTGCTTTGGTTCTCTGCTGTCCAGATCGCTTATCACATACTGGAGACATCACACCATATTCACTCCATACGAAGCTCAATGTACTGGTCCCATTTCATGCACATGTGTACACCATTAACACACTAACTAGCCAAATAGCATAGAATCATATTTGGAAAGAGACTAGGCAAGAGAATGCCTTCTACTTTGAAAGAACCTAGCCACATATAAGGATTTTGTCCTGCTTTGTGAATAGGGAGATGCCTTTGTTGCTGAAGTCAAAAGGATGCTGTAATAACCTCAGTATAATTCATTGGAGTAGATTAAATTAAAAGTTAGATGAAAATCATGATTTCTTATTGAAATGATTCAGTTAGATTATGATCCCTGAATTTGAGTAATTGAGTCTCAAGGTGACAAGGGATTTAACAAGTCATTAAAACTATGCTTCTGTGCGGAGCTGGATAAGGCATCAACTGTAAGCCTATTCATGGACCTGGAATCAAATCTATAAGCGATGCAAGAACATCATTTCAATCAATGGGGAAGTAAACTCTGGCTTCCATATGCAACCCATGTAGGAAGTAAACTACAAATTGCCCAACTCCTGCTGAAGTAAACAGCACCTCCAAGTCACAATTGTGAGACTATTCCTTCCTAGCACCGTTATTTCTGTTGAACATGGGCCCCTTCAGCTTCAGTGAGGTAGATGCAGTCAACTGTTCACTATTTACCTGGAATGAGTGGTATAGGATCTGCTTTCCAATAACAACGAAATATTTAAAAATAAAACGGTAATACAAGCAATTTGTAAAGTAGGATGTGCTTTGCCCAGCTATTTCAGGATAGCAGCTGTGCTTCAGCAGTTGAAGTGAACTAAGATACCAGTCTCTATACAATTTCCATGAAGACAAAAATCGGTTTCTCCTTCACTCATATTTTGAAAGGACCCAAAGAAATGTTGTGCTAAGAAAGACTCTTCTCTATATCATTCCTCACAGGCCACAAACATAAGAATGGGAACTTTTAAAAGCACATTCTAATTTTAAATAATCCTCACTACCAGCGAATCCCTGTACACATAATTACAGCTTCCGTTTATTTGGGTTCTGTTTTTAGTTGAGCAGAGACAGTTGACAACAGACAATCCTGAAAACGTTCACTATCCTATCTTAATTGACTTGGTGTTTTATACATTGGCAAAGTAGTGGTATGTGTGTATGGTGGCAGAGGGAGCTTAACCTCTGTTTGGAAATTAAAAAAAAGAAAAATAGGCATAGCAGAAAATACATTTCCCAATACGGGTTGAACCCTTCGAAGTTGAAAACCTGGGAGCCTACCCACCCGGACTTCCTCAGGTGAAGCTGACCAAGTGAAGGGAAGCCAGGGTTACCTCCCTAACCACTCTGCTGCCCTCCAGGATTCATTTTCTCTCCCAGATGTCTTCAGAGTGTTCAGGGTGAGCCACCGACGTGAGAGAACACACTAGACATTCTATTTGTGTTTATTTATTTATTTATTTGTTTATTTATTTATTTATTGCTGCATTGGGTCTTCGTTGCTGTGCCCAGGCTCTCTCTAGTTGCAGCGAGTGGGGTCTGCTCTTTGTTGCAGTGCGTGGGCTTCTCATTGCAGTGGGTTCTCTTGTTGTGGAGCACGGGCTCTAGGTGCGTGGGCTTCAGTAGTTGTGGCTCGTGGGCTCAGCTGCTCTGCAGCATGTGGGATCTTCCCAGACCAGGGCTTGAACCCGTTTCCCCTGCACCAGCAAGAGGACTACCAACCACTGTTCCACCAGGGAAGTCCCTGTATTTATTCTTAGATAAAAGTAAGAAGGAAATGAATCTTTACTAAAACTCAATATACAGTTTGACACTGACAGCCCCACTCAGACACATGTCACTTACAGCACAAGAGGGCGATTGAATAAAGCAGCAATATCACTAGAGCAGGGAAGGACCCTCCTGCCTTCATCTGCTTCCAGCCCTTCCCAGGGCATAATCGCCTACTTCTACCCAGTTAGACAGACCTCCAGATCATGTTATCTAGTTTTAACTAAACTGACCCTCCCAATATGGCCTTATGGCTCTAGAAGATTCCTGAAGAGAAACTGAGACAATACAAGCACGTGCAATCCTTCTCTTATTCCTAATCGTGTCCTTCATCATTCACATTACAAGTTAAAACATAATGATGGCCTAAATTGGTCTAACAAAATTTCAGGCAAAAAATTATTTTAATTCTCAGGAAAACTATTGGAAAGGTAGACTTACATCCACAACTGCTAATAATGACCTTCACCCTACTCATGCAACAACTGTTTCTTTTTTTTTTTGGCTGCATTCTGTCTTCGTTGCTGCATGCGGGCTTTCTCTAGTTGTGGCGAGCGAGGGCTACTCTTCGTTGTGGTGCGCGGGCTTCTCATTGTGGTGCTTCTCTTGTTGCAGAGCGTAGGCTCTAGGCGCAGAGGCTTCGGTAGCTGTGGCTCATGGGCTCTAGAGCACAGGCTCAGTAGTTGTGGTGCACGGGCTTAGTTGCTCTGCGGCCTGTGGGATCTTCTCAGACCAGGGCTCAAACCTGTGTCCCCTGCATTGGCAGGGAGATTCTTAACCACTGCGCCACCAGGGAAGCCTGCAACAACTGTTTCTTGAGCACCTATGGTGGGCCAAGCAGTATTCTAGGCCCAGGAGATGGCTGTGAACAAAAGACAATCCGTGCATTCATGGGGAGGTGCAGTAAGATGTACAGTAAACCAAATAAGTAAATTGTATAGAGTATTCAAAGGTAATAGGAAAAAATGAAGCAGGGAAGAGAGATAGGGAATGGTAGGGAAGGATTTATAATTTTAAAGAAGATGATCAGGGAAAGCATCACTGAGACAATGATATGAGATAAAAAAAGATGCAACGGTGATTAGCAAGACACATCAAAACTGAACACCCACTACCTGAAAACAAACATCTACAACTTGAAAGCAGAGGAATTGATGTGATTAAGAAAACAAAATACTCTTTAAAAACTTTTAAAATGCATTTTAAAATTAGGTCATTCTTTGAAATCTTTAGTTTTGTGTACTTGCTTAAATAAGCATAGTATATTAGTACAGTGGGACCTGTATAGTATGTAAACATAAATAAATATTCATATGTTAAGAGATGAGTTCTCCAAAAATCTTTACTGATGGGATGTATGATGAAAGAATTTGGGGGGTACTTGGCACAACTACAACCAAAATAATTTTTAAAAATTTGATCACCCTCTTGCTTACGGGAAGCCCTTTCCTAGCTTCCGATTGCCCTAAAGAGTATATCCAGACTCTTGGTTCTTGAGACCCAACATGACCTGCTTTCTCTTTCCTCCCCGTCTCAGCCTACACATTTCAGTGAGACTGAACTCCCAGTTCCTAAAGTAGACCACGCGCTCTCTCTCACCTCCTGACCCGCACACACTCTCTTCCCTCAGTTGGAGACACTCTTTCAAGGACCACCCCACTCTCCAGGGGCTTCCTCACTTTTCACCTGGCCAACTGTGCTCCTTGTCCTTCCACGTTGTGAGTCACTGCAGAAGTCTCTTCCTCCAGGGGGCCTTCTCTGACTCATCAAGCCCAGCTTAGTTGCCCTGGTAAATTATCATCCCATCACCTATTGATTCCAGCTCCCTGTAGGCAATAGAGGGCATGGACTTGTCCCAGGTCACTGCTGTAGTCTCAGAGCCCAATCCAGTGATGCACATAATAGGTATTTCCCACGTATTTGTTAAAGGAGTGAATGAATAAACAAATGGATGTAGCTACTGCATATTTAAGTATTGGTACAAATTTCATAGCTTCTTTTCACACTCATAGTTCTATTAATTGTGCTCTCATGACAGTTTCTCTGTATATCTTTTTTCTTTTCCTTTTTGGCTGCACCGAGCAGCATGAGGGATTCTAGTTCCCCAACCAGGATCGAATGTGCACCCCTTGCATTGGAAGCACGGAGTCTTAACCACTGGACTGCCAGGGAAGTCCCTCTCTATATATCTTTATAAGAGAACATTTTGTCCTGGATTTTAATTATTTTCACCTTGGATAGTGTGATCACTGGTAGTTGACAAGCTCACAGTGCTTTGGATTGTGCCTGATGTATGGTGAATTCTCCAAAAATATTTATCCAATGAATTACCTTGAGAATGTAAGATACAGTCCTTAATGAACGAAAGTGTACGTTCTTTGAGCATTAATTTTCACAAGACACAATGTCTTAGAAATAAGCTCTGTAATTTTAGTTTGGACTAATGTGAAGGCTGCCCCTCATTCAAATTCACAAACTTGAAATAATTATATTTTTAATACTTTAAAATTTATTTTATCATCACACACAAATATGTCAGATAGGATGATTGTAACGTAATAACCATATACCATATCTGTGTAATATGTTTTATATGTATTGTGTGTGTGTGTCCAGATGTGTCTTCCCCTTGTAACCAAAGGCTGTCCTTGCCTCATTGATGCCTAGAGGAGGACCATACTCTGAGATTCCACAAGATTCCACCTTATTTATGATCTTCTCATTAAGAACATGCCTAAGAGAGTATAAATGTGACAGTAAGGGACTTGACCTTCCTCTTTAAGAAAGTCTGATCACATTCCCCCCTGCTGGAATTATGTAGGTCTTAACTCTTCCCAGCTGTACCCATCCCCTACCTGTTCAAACCTTGGGGTAGCAAAATGAAATGACAAAAGGAAAATGTTTAGCACATGCACACCTGACCTGACTCATGTAGTAGACAGGCTACATTCTTTTCACGGGATACTCAATTTTTTTCTTCATTTTTTTTTTTCCTGAAAGCAATTTTTGATGGATAGTTAGAGGAAACCCCTAACTTTGACCAAGAAAAAAATCAAATCAATGAATGTAAATATTGAAAGACATGCTGTTTGTTTATAAGAACACACTCTTGGCATTTAAGCAGACAGTCCACAATCTGAGCTGTGTGTTGTGTTGATAAAGTGCATGGTATTTGAGAGAGCATTTTTTTCCATGATTCAGTATGTTTGGTTTACTCTTAGCTATAAACACCTTTTCCATACAAATCTGCTTTTCCTGCAAAAACATACATATGTAAGCAATCTTGACAAACTGATCAAGCCAAGCTGCTAATACATTTATTTGATAGCTATTCTTTGCATATCCTGCACCTCCTAAATGTATAAATTCCCAAATGTAGTAAAAGACTAATTTTTATTGCATTTAATAGAGTGATTTGGCAATTTTTTTATGCTGTGTTTTATTTAACTACAATGAAAGCCTTCAGAAAAGGCTTCATGTAAGAGATATAAGTAGATGGGGAAGGAAAGGGGACAGAGGAGATGGGAGGCAGAGGGGCGTGCTGTGCTCAGAAAGTGCTTTGCATTTCATGGAGTCCTTACAATTCATATCCAAGTACAGTAGCTCTGTTGTGTGAGCAAATCTCTTTGCCTAGACCACAGTAATTGAACTTTTACAGATTTCTCAAGTACATTGAAACTGCTGCTAAATCAGGAAGGGTGAACTGAAGCCTGCTCCTCTATACCACACTTACTCATCTCCAGTGCTATGCTGAATTTATTTTTGACACTAAGAAAAGAACCATGAATTTTTGTCAACTGCAGCATGGGAATTTACATTTGTTCTATAAAATGCACTGAAAGGACCAGCCTGCTCCTTGAGAATGGGAAATGTAATCTCTCCAACTCTCAATAAACTTGAGAATATATATCTGGTTAAACCCATCTAAAATGAGATGCAGTCCTGGCAATATGGTGGGCTCAGAAAGGCTGGCAATAAAAGTAGATATACAATATCTGACATCAGATTGTTTCAAGCTTAATTTCAGTAAAGTAATAATGTCAGGAAAAGAAACGCTCTGTGATGCACAGATTGATAACATTAGATAGAAACTGTGCAATGCCTTATGAACACGACCATTTTTGACTTGATATTATGAGTAAAGAATAGAGCAATATTCAATGTGCCAGCTCCAGATTTGCAGTTATAAAAGTTGACCAGGAATGTGGTCAGGAAAAGGGATAAAATATGGCAAATATGCTCTTCTGTAAATAAAGCCAAACAAGATTATATTACTCCAAAATATGTTCTGTGTAAATGCCCTTCACAGTTTGCCCTGGGTAGCAAGTAATTGCCCACATTTGATGAGAAGGACCCTTCAAACACAGAATATTAAACAAAGAATGCATATGTATCATTGTCAAAGACAACAAAAGCACCTCGGTGGCACTTCCGGTCTCAACAACAGAGGTGCATGAAATAATTGGTGAAAGGCAATGGATATCTTGAGAAACCCAAGCAATGAAAGTCCAGTTCCATTTATTTTTCCCTTAAATTGCTTTTTCTAGTCAATAAATAATCACACAATCACATCCTACTTCCAGGAGAACATACATGGTTGACATCCTTAGCAGGTTTCGTTTGTGGGCTCACACCTCTATTCAGAATTCCACGTGTCAGGTCTGCCTTTAGTTTTCATCTTAACAAATGTCAAGTGCATTTTGTCTTCAAAAACAATGGTGTTTCTGGTTTCTCTTGTCCTGTATGAAAGATCACTTCCCGCTCTCCTTTCTCTTTTGCAGAAGATATTATAGCAAGTTCAGGTACTGACCAAGTTTGTAAAAAATGAAGTGGTACACATCTGTAAAGGTAAAATCACACATAGAAATATTCCACTCCCCTCCTCGCATAAACGTACACACATGCATTTGCTACCCAAACGTGGCTAGATACCTTAACAAAGAGCTTACTTGGACATACACCCTTAAAAACAAGGAGACAAGTAAATAATCCATAAAGAATTGTCCTTTATAATCTTGGAAAATATTATGGCAAGCTTAAATCAATAGATAATGCCACAATTAAAAAATTATTTCGAAATCCACTTTGTTAACATATTAAGTACGCTCCCGATTGTGCTGTGAAATGAATAAAAAAGGAAAATAAAATCTTTTCTTTCACCTCCACAATAATGAAAAGATTACTGACAAATCAATATTGTTGCTAAAATAGTTGCATCCTAAAGCCATTTTGGGGGAAAAATTATGCTTTCCTCTATTTGTCTACCATGAGTCTGTCCTCTGTCATTCCTTTTCTCTTTAATCTTGTTTGAGCGTACAGCTCACTCGTCCTTATTTTATTGACTCAATCACAGGCACACTGTCACTTTTTATAAAATGGTCACTGCAGAATCACATCAAGCAAATTTTTGATTCTGCAGTCAGTAATTTAGTGCCTTTATGGAACTGCAATTTCAGGGCTCACTGCTTGTTTTTCTAAAACGTACTTTAGGAATTAGTTACTCCAGCCACAAATCAGTTGGATTTATGCACAGTTGTAATACAGTTTATGGCCTCATGGTACATTGCTTCAAAAACAGCAGATGTGAAATTATGATAAATATAATGAGTGTTTTTTTGCCTGATCTAGTGGAGTAGAGAAGGATCTGGAGCGTGTTTACCTATCCCATACAGTACATTTAATGTCTTAGTCAGGAGCCCTGACAATGGCTGATTAATGTCCTCATCTCCTTTATTAAAGATAAGAGTAGCACTGCAGTCAGGAGATAGAAAGCACACCATAAATCTTCGTAAAATGAACAGTCAAATAATCACTCATCAGAAATAAAATCTACATACATTAACACTAACACTCAGCCTTCCGCGCACGCTCCCATAAAAAGCAAGAAGAGATGGCGGTCCTGAAGTTTTAATTTGAACTAGTTCTTTGAGTTGAATATTACCAACCCTGTAACCTGGATGCAAAAGCTGGCATTTAAAAGCACATGTGAAAGGAGCAGATGCCTCATCATTACATTAAGAGCATGAAGCAGGCAACAATTAAGCGATTCACTGGAAAGACATAATGCTGATCTATGCTAGCAATTAATCACAGAATACATTAGACAATGATGGGTGACCTACAAATTTTTGACAAAATAATTTTTCATCATGTTGGCGATTTCTTAGCCTAATATGCCTGCAAGGCACAGAGTCAAAACCTGTCATTTATTCCATCGCTCCTTGACAGGCGGCAACCTGTCTTCCAGACAAAATGAACATTATCTGTGCTCACTAGACATTTAGTGCAGGGCTTAGCTTATGACTAATGATAATCGGCAGACAGAAATGTTAGAGTCTGAAATAATGTTCTCTTTGTTAAAGAAATTTCTTGAGGTAGAATTTTTTTTCCCGAAAGATGTATAAAGATAAAAACTGTTTTTTATCTGGGTTTTAATGCAACTCCAAGAACCAATATTTCCCTTCTACCAAAATAAACAGAAGGATGGAGCAATTTTTTTAAATTAACATCTCATTTGAATACCGACTCTTGCCTGAAAATTTCTTATGTGGTTAGAAACTGAGATACGGAGGAAAGCTCAGGAGATAGAGCCTTAAACAAGAAAATATGGGCAAGCTGTTTTGTGTTCCAGGCTTTATTTTGAATCTGGTGGAAATAAGGTTGAAACATCATGAGTGCGTGTGCTGCAGAATATAAATAAATGAAGACTGTGTTGAGAAATGTACTCCCACCACTCCTATTCTTCTTGGTTTCCATTTGTCACTAGGTTCTTCAAAGCCTGAGACAACCTAAAGCAATTTGAGGAAAGCAATTTTGAGGGAGAGAAATGCATAAAATCGCAAATTTATTAAATGGATTTAAAATTCCACAAGCAAGTACTCTATCTTGTACTTATAATTAATATAATTGTTTTATGTGCTTTGGATGAAGAGAAATGGAGTTTTTTGGTTATTTTTCTTTGTGTATTACGTGTGCATAATGCCATCTTCGAGGCAGATTTTTCTTTGGGCTCAGGCACCAAATTCCTATTAGCCTTAATGGGACTTATACATGCACATTGATAGGAGAATATACCCCTTAGGCTTGAAATTTAAAAGAACAAATGGCAAGGACATCAAAATAGTAAAGTCTAATTTAGATGATCCATAAGCCTGCACAGTTACTTTCCTGAGAAGGCAAACAAATGTTATGCCTTATGATGTTTCAGATTGTTTTGATAGCCCTGTAAATACATCCTCTAGACTCATTACTTAGGGGGAAAGTCTGTTTTTTTGCAAGCAATGCAGTTTTTGACCACACATGTTTGGTTTGAATTATATATTTTTTTATTTTGCATAATGCATTAGTGCAAGCTAGTTAGATGTAGTTCATCATTTCAATCACAACATCCTGCTTTGAACCTCTTTGTACCTATCATACAACTTGGATGTCATTCCTTTCCCAAAGGTAAAAAGGAAGATGAAAAGCCAAAGCTCTTTTGACCCCAAATTTTGTAGGTTTTAGTAGATTCGCTAACCAAATTCCTTCCAGAAAGAGTCTGGTGGGTGCCTAACCCAAAGAAGCCTGTGTTATTCTGATGAGACGGTTGCTGACGTTCCATAAATCACATGACTTTGTTTTATCAGTATCCAAGGCCAGATAAACAGTCGTCTACCTGGCAAGAGTGGGGCTCGTTTTGTTATTGTTCAAAACAATTCAGTTTTGAAGGATGCTGAGAAAATTACCCTTTCCTTTCTAAACATAACCAGGGTTTCCAGTTCAAGGGTCTGGGTATACTGAGTATGATAGCTAATATTTAAATGTCTGTCTAATCTCAGGATAACAAACAACTTTAGCCTTCAGTGATCACAAATCCCTCATTTTCTGGGCTTTCATTTTATCTCTTGCAAAACCAATATGAAAAAATTATCACCCTTTCTCCCCATCACTGGGCCTCATTCTCTGTCATGTACGTATTGATTCGTCAGCACCAAGAGGCTTCTAAATGAGGGGGACGAGAGCTCAAGTGTTGTTACAAGCCTCCTCCAGGAGGTTACAACTCTTGCCAGTAACTAACTGTGTTAGAACTGCTGCTTCGCTGCCAGGGCAAAGTCAGGTCTGTGTCTGTTTTTCCCACTTCGGTATGGAAACCTCCAGAAAATCCTTTGCGTTATTCAAAACTGTAAAATTTTGCTTCAGTAAAAATATGAATGAGAGATGTGGGCCTGAGCAGTCAAGTGGCCATTTGATACAAGTCACCTATTAAATGTCATAAGAGTGTAGATTAAATTTGAGAAAAATAAATTAGTACATTAAAATTTAGAAGGCAGCCAGCCTAGCTTGGAGCTAAGGAATGAAAACTCTGTGCATGCCAGTTCTAATTCTGGGAACAGCTTACTTTGTGAGCTTCACCTCTCTTCTCCTTATTCTCCTTCAGCTCTTATTACATCTCTCCTGTTCCCTCCATCTACCCCTTCTGCCTCTGTGTCAGCCAATGGACTCGTCGTACTGTTTCTCCATGTGTAAAATGGAGACAGAACAAGAAACAAACACTGGTTCAAACATCTGGTATCAGGATCACAACCACAGCAGAGCTGTCCAGGAAGATAAGGTTGAAAACATGTGGAAGAGAATAACTATTGGGTGAATGTTATGAGTATGGAAATGACGACACCGCATACGGAGTCTGTGACTTTGTTCCTGTTTTCAAACCCGCACTTTGTTGAATAATGAAGATTCAGGAATGGTTTTACAATCATACCTTCGATTTGCTGTTTTTTCCTGAAGTTCACAGGACAGGAGTGAAAACACTTAGTAGGAGGCCAAAGTCCTAACATCACTACATTTGAATTGAGAGCACCCCATCCTATGCATGAATTCCTCTCTACAACATCTATTCGGAGTGGCTGTCTGTATTTGCCCCTATTCTCCTCTAGTGATGTGATATTTACCTTGAGTGAGACCTTCTTTCCGTAGGAATATGAAAGGTTTAATAATGATAGTGACCATTTATTTAACATTCATTACATACCAGACATTGGGATAGGACCATTACATGCATATCCTCATTTAAATCCACTTGAAGTGTTTTAAACCCATTTTAAGGATGAAGTGATGCAGACATAGTTTAGGAAATTTCCACAAGGGCACAGAGCTGCTTAGTTCTGTCTGATTCTATAACCATTATGGAACACTACCTCCTTGAACTATATACACATTCTGTTTTAGTCTTGCAAAATAAACTGATTCCATGCCGATATCATTATCACTTCCTTGCTACCTTTCTTCTCTTCCAAGAGACATTCTGAGTCCAGTTTAACACTTCCAGTTGTCTGGGCTATTTCTCATGCGACTTTGCTTTGATTGTCTTTTGTGTCCTTACTTTCCCTTAGGGATTCTTTTAAAATGTGGCACCTAGAGCCAAATGTAATAATTTTTATGAGGTCTGGTTACGTTTTCTGAAAAGTATACTTTTATTTATATGGACTAAGATGAAATTAGCTTTGGTCTCAGGTCATATTTTGGAAGTGCTAAACTGTATCACCCACTTGACATGTGAATATCACAGTCTAATAAAAGGGCAAACTGCATTTCGCATGACTAGGATGCATCTCTCCTGGATTTCCATCTGTTCTCATCACCAGTTAGATATGGAACCCTCACTAGGTCACAGTTTTCTCATTTATAAAAAGAGCCAGTTGATTAATTCCTCTCCAAGACCTATCCCAGCTAAAATATTACTTGTGTCTTCAATGTAATGCCAATAAATTCTCTTTCATCTATTTGCTTATTCCTCTCCGGGCTTACCAAATTGAAGATAGGGGTAAAAAAAGGGTTGTGGGGTTGGAAAAGAGCAGAAATTAAATAAAGGAAAAATTAAAAGCTCACTTTAATGAGCTTACTTACATGTAGGGTCATATTTCACGCATAATGTAAGGAGCATTGTAAACTTTTTAGAGTTTAAGCTCCTACGAGTCAGGTATTTTTTGTCAGAGAACTTTGGACATGTTCCCAGATCCAACAGAAGGAGCAATAATCCTTAAAACGGTCTTTGCGAAAAAACCCAGAATTTATCATAAATCAAATGGACTAAGATTAAAGTCTTTAAACCAAAGCCACATGTAATAGTTCTTCTAGGTATCACCAGAATCAGATATGAATGAAGCTTCATTTGTGACAAATGGAGTAACTACAATTTATTCACTTTACTCCTATCCTGAGTATAAGGATTAACATGGAGATTTTCTGAATCATTTCGATGTTTTCAGCACTGACAGTTTTTCATCATTTTTGATGAGAAGATGGCTTAGCATAGGATAGGAAGATTGCAGGTAAAACTTTCTTCTTATAGCTTCAGTGTTTCTTACAGTCTTCCAGGAAACAACAGGCCTGTATGTCCTTCCTCCTTGCCTGAAAAATGCCCAACTTATTGCTGAGAGCGCCAGCAGTAGGTGCTTTTGAGAAAATTGTTCTGCCTAGTCCAAAAGTGTTCATTGGATCTCTGATTCAAAAATTTGCATTTTTCAGTCTCATTAATTACTTAATGTATAACAACTACCTACGGAGGGCTCCTAGCACCATTAGTTTTGCCTCTATTTTTCCCATCTTTAAAGGAGGTGTGGTCATCTTTTTTCTTTTCCTACTTTGAAGGAAATATACACTGAATTATGAGAACATGTAAATAAAACTTTAATTGATAAAAGGTATCAAAGGTGAGATAATATAAAACCTTATTAATTCAATATTCCAATGCTATGGGGGCAGCCTTAATATGCAGCTAACATACAGAGGAAGTCCTCAAATGTCGCAGCATGGACTTCTGTTTTTTGCAGATGGGAATAGAAAATCACAAATAATTTAAGCACTTTCTATCTGGGTGCTCTTGGACAAACCAACAAAGATTTTCATGTTACCAAGGCCAATGGTTCTTTTTCTGATCATGTGTTACCTGTTATCTCAATGGCATTTGTTGTAGTAACAGTTTCAATCTTCTTAAAACATTGTTTCCTGGCTTCCATGATATCACTTTCCCAGTGTGACACTAACTCTCCTTTTCAGCCTCCTTTGCTGTCTCTTCCTCCTCTTCTGTACCTAGGTCCTCCTCTCTTCTGTATATATACATGCTTTCTCCTCTTTGAATTCACTCAGTCACATGGCTTTAAGTACCATCCCTAAGCCAGACTTTTTAATTTGACTGCTTAACTGACAGTTCCACATGGATATCTAATAATCATACCAAACACGTCACAAAAACTAAGGGTTCCCCCAAGCCTCCTCTTCCCTCAGCCTTACCAAATTCAATAAGCAGTACTGCCATCTCCCCAGCAACTCAAGCTAAAATCCTAGGAGTCATTCTTGATTTCTCCAGTCTGTTTACCCTCAGTATCCAGTTTTTCATCTAACCTTGATGATTCTACTCCAAAACCTATTTCACAGGCAAACAATTCTATCTCCACTATTACCAGCATAGTCAAAGCACCACCTCTGCCTTGGACAAACGTGGTGACCTCCTAACCAATCAACCTCTTCCATTCTTTTCTTCTTTCATCCATTCTCCACACAGCAGTCATCATATTCTTTCACTGTATAATCATATCATGTCACTCTAGTGCTTAAAATCTTCCAATGGCTTCCTATCAGAAAAAATAATAATAATAATAATCAAAATGTCCTACCCTGGCTTATAAAGCTAACATGATCAGCCCTTTCCTGTCTCTCTCACCTCATCTTCGTTCATGGTCCTATTTTCACCATGCTCAAGTCACAGTGAGCTTTCTTTCCTGTTTATCAATCATTCATGGCTTATTCATACCTTACAAACTTTCACGAATTGATGCCTCTGCCTAGAATGCTCTTCTGTCCATCTTTTCCAACTGGCTCCTTCCTGTCATTCATCCATCAGCTTCAATAACATCTCCTCAGAGAAGCCTTTCCAAATCAACCATGCAAGCTCCATAGAGTAAGGCCTTTTTGTGTCTCATTCTTCACTCCATCTCCAACACCTAGAACATGACTAGCACACAGTGGTACTCAATAAATATTTGTTGAATGACTGAATGAGCTTTATTTTTCTTAACTGTAAAGTGAACAAATTGGAATGGATAACAGCTAAGCCCTCTCTAGTTCAATCATGTTAAGTATGGGTAGGTCACCAGTAATTTGAATTTTCATATTGAATCCACTCTATTCCAATCTGTTTCTCCATTTGAAAGGATTTTCTTTTCTAACAACAAAAGCTGTTAATAACTGATATTGCTGGGCATGATGACACCATATCTTCTTGAGATAATATTAATTATGGCTCTTTTTATTAGCCGTAAGTACTAGCATCCTTTCTTTAGAGCTGTGTTGACACACATCTGCTCTTAATGTTTGATTTATTTCCATAGCAAAAAATTTACATGCCAATGTAAACAGGGATGAGAGAGGGATACATGGCATTTTATAACTGAGCATTATATGAGATTCTATACTTTATCTTTAACAGAAAAGATAAACACTTTTATTATGACTAATACATAATACAATATATTTATGTCTCACTTTATTCTTTTTACATACATACTTTTATTTCACTGCCTTTATGTGATATATACCTATTTCAAGGTGGTGTGATTTAACTCATCTAATACAAGCTCTTAGGAACTTTTTTCTGCCTGTTTTATGATTATTATTACCTATCATCTTTTACCATCTGAATTTCTTGAAAACTAATGAAGGCAGTATGTGTATCATACTCTACTAGGTCTTAAAATGCCCATATCACTTGAAGACTTTATAATAATCCCAAATAATAGTTGTCTATGTATTTCAGAGATTTAGATGGCTAAAGTTTCCTTTTTTATCTAATTGCCTCATTTGCCAGTCTCATCTCCCAGGTCTTCTTAAAAGAAATGATTGTCTTGTATTCTCCTTTGCTGTTTAAAGTCTTACATAGAAACTGAATATGCAAATGAAGAGTTAAATGTTAGAAACTAAGTGGCTTCTTTAATTTGGTTTTATTAAAACACACTTTCATTTGACATTCCAAACTAAAATTATTTTTATATTTTATTTATAGACACAAAAGTATTAGTGCCATCATGGAATTACTTCTTATAATTCATTATGTTAAATGGTGGCTATAATTATAGACACATCCCAGTGTATTTTGCAACTGCTCCCTTTTTTAATTTTTTATTTATTTATTTATTTTTGCATAGGTGCTGGTCCATACTCCAGAGTTAAAGAAAAGGCTTGTATTTTTTGGTCACCTTTCAATGGGTCTTTTCTGCAACATTTTTCCAGGGTGAGAAGTAGTCACTCTCAAGCATACAGGGCCTGTGACCTCATCCTATGATGATTTAATGTTACTTACATGAAGGCAAATCTTACACCAAATATCACATGGGCCCATATATGGAAAACATGAACACATTATCATTCGATAGCTGATACTTACAGGGAAATATAAACAAACAACACTTTCCTTTTTGGGAAAATATAATTTTTAAGCCCCATTCCATTTATCTACATCAATAATTGTAGAAGTAAGTATCTTACAGAACCACCCACATAGTTATTTGTTGATCCAGTCCTGTAGTCTATCAATCTTTTTTCAGTTCTGGGCTCACGGCTAGAGTGGTGTAGCAGTGTATATTGCATCTGTATGATAATTTAATTTAACTGCAGTGTGCTAGGGTCTAGATTGCTCCTCTCAGCAGCCAGAGGTGACCGCAAACAGTGCCAGGGCCTAGATTGTTGTCAGCAATAATTACTGGCTAAAGAGAGCTTTGAAAGGATATGACATTCTACAGAAATATCCAGCAATAAGAGTCAGAGTGTATAAGGATACATATATGGGTATTTTAACAAAACCACAAATTTCTTTGTCAAAACAGTTCATAATTGATTAGCTGATGAAGTCTCTAAACTGCATGCATCTTTGTATAAGTCTGTATGGTATCTGTTTGCTCCAGGCATGTTTCCTTAATGGGTTTATATATACTGATGATCTGAAAATGAAGTAAATGGCTGGGCTAAATACAAGAGTACAAATGGAAAGAAGGGGAGAAAAAGAAATTTTGCTCATGTATTTTCTCTTTTTTCTACTCATACAAAAGTAAATTCAAGTTTAAAAATCAAAGGAGAGAAATAAATGGCTCTTCTCCCTTTAATTACCACATTTAGAAAGAACTGTAAGTACACACACCATTTCAGTAAACGGTGCTGGATCTGAGTGATGACAGTCTCATATGATGCTGAACTAAAACGCTTGTCTTAGAAAGTGCTCTTTAGTCATGTACTGGCTTTCTCAGCCCTTATTTCTGTGAAATAGGAGTCAAAAGAAAATGATAGGAACCCCAACACCATGACTGCATTAACATTCTTCTTTTTTTTCTTCTTCTTGTTTAGGTTGGCATTGTCAGAAAATAATTATCCATGAGGGGAAAAGAAGTCAACTATTTGAGTAAGTTAGTAAATATATAGGTGGTTACAGAAACAAATTTATTAGCATATGTGTTTGCATTAGATACAAAATAATGTCGAATGCTCCATCCTAGTGGTGCTGCTTAGCAATGGCACACTGAGGGCTGTGGGATTTTTGAAGCAATTTTGCTTTAACGATAAGAACTAGTGGAATGCTTACACAATCCATTTGAGAAGGGGAAGAATGAAATTAGTAACAAGACAATTTTGGACATTAAGAAAAGATTACGGGACTTCCCTGGTAGCTCAGTGGTTAAGAATCCGCTTGCTAGTGCAGTGGACATGGGTTTGAGCCCTGGTCCAGGAAGATCCCACATGCCACGGAGCAACTAAGCCCATGCACCACAACTACTGAGCCTGTGCTCTAGAGCCCACAAGCCACAACTACTGAGCCCACATGCTGCAACTACTGAAACCCACGTGCCTAGAAGCCCATGCTCCACAACAAGAGAAGCCACCACAATGAGAAGTCCGCACACTACAAAGGCGAGTAGCCCCCACTTGCCACAACTAGAGAAAGCCCACACACAGCCATGAAGACCCAATGCAGCCCAAAAATTAATTAATTAAAATAAAGATTATGTCTGAAAAATTTTATCTTAGTTTGAAATTTTTCTAACAGTATTGTCTCAAACAAAATAAAAGAAGAGGAAATCAGAAACCTGTGGGATGGTCTACTAGTTTGTCCTTCAGAAGCCCCAGGTCCTGATAACAGAAGCATATTCTCAGACAAAGGACATTATCATGCTCTTCCCCTTCCTGGAACAGCACACACCACCTACCCCAATGTGGTTATTGCCTCATAGTTATGAGAAACCTCAGGATTGTAAGGGACTTCAACTTTCACCTTGTTAAGTGCTCAAACTCTCATTCCAGGGTAAATATGAAGAAATTCTTTTTTTTATGCGTACGATCTTTTATTCCTTTGTCTACTCTCTGAGAAGGCTTTAATAGTCAGGGAGTTCACAGAACTCCCAAAAGGAGTTATTTCAAACCATATATTCCCCACTTGAAGTATTTACTAACTGGTCTGTACCAAAGACAACATATATCACACACTAACTTGCATGTTTCCTACTGATTTCATGAATATATATCTTGTTTCCCCAGTTACATTGTAAATTCATCAATGATAAAGTCTGTGTCTCGTACATAAGCCACAGTATCCCAAAAAAGTCTGCAAATATGAGTCTTTGGCACCGGGAAAGTGCCCATAAATACTTGGGGTTTGATAATGTAACTGTGACTATTCGTTATGCATAAGGGCAGAATATACATCTCAGTAATGATAATTTTTATTTATTCATTTATTTATACCACAAACTACTGAATCTTAGGTTCTATCCACAGGCATAGACTGATTAAAGAAGGTATTGTCCTGCTCTCAGTCATAAATAGTTACAGTGTCTTAGGATAGGAGCTACCGTCCGAATCTGTATGAGGTTCAGATAAAGAAGTAATTGATAGAAGTAGAGACCGAGTTGGTTCTTAAAGAATATGTTCAAAAGGTAGAAGGTGATGGGAAGAATTTTCAAGGCAGAGGGAAAAGTAATAATTGGTGTAGCTGGAATATAGTGAGTGTTCGAATTGTAGAAGATGGAGTTAAAGAGGGAAGTGTTTGAAAATGTAAACACACTCTACCCCACAGACTGTTTCATTCTTCAGAAATTTCCTTGGGTGCTGCCTCCAGCACGAACCTCCTCATTTTACCTCATCTCCACTGCAGACATTTCCCTTCAGATTCAGTTCTAAAAGCTCTTCATCTATCCCTGAGCACACTTGCATCTAGGACACAAACAATAGCTCCCCTTGGTTCTTTTACCCAGAATCATGGGACAGATTCTGAAGACCCCAGCTCAGGAAAGAGCCCAAGCCCCCCCTTATCCACTTACACCAACAATAGCCTAGATGGTGAACTTGGCTGGGGAAGTTTTATATGCCTTGCTAAGGAGTTTGTACTTTATCCTCTAGCTTAGGCACTAGGGTTCCGTTGTTATACTTTGTTCAGAAAGTGAAAAGATGAACATTTAATAGGCTATAACTAGAATGGCATTAAATCTAAATCATAACCTTTGATTCCTATTACGGTCTTCTGAGAATAAATAGAATGATTAACTTAAATCATTAATCCAGGTAAACATTTGATCCATTGTTGTTTAGGTATTAGAACGAGCATGTGAATCAAGTCTTGGAAACCTGCCAGTATTCTACTGTGCAGATTTTAGCAGTGCTCAGAGAACCATTTTCCTGATATCCATATGTCATTACACATGGGTGATTTATTAATCATCAGATGTATTTTAAAATACTGCACATACACTGATTATAATGTACCCAATAATCATGTACTACAGTGCATGATTTATGTTACAGATTTCTCTATTTAACATTGGGTGTTTTTTTTTTTCTGGAGGCAATCTCTTCAGAAAAGTTTGGCTTCATGATTCTGCTGTTTTGTAGCGGATAAAGGAGGTTTACATTATAATCCTAAGAAAGGGAGATGCTTTTCTTATCGCAGCTAACAATCATTTCAATCGTTGGTGAAGCACTGCCTCCTATTCAACTTCAAGTTCAGTTCCACTTTTCAGCAATCATAGCCGATCTATAAAGATGGTACTCCTTCAGGAAAGTATACAGGTATAATTAGGGCAACAATGGTTAGGTAAAGGTAAAGGCTCTTCATGTCTGCTGCATATGGTGGTACATGTTGTACGCCAGCCAGCTCCAGGGAGAACCATTCATAGTAATCATAGATTTCTTTATTGATTAGGACTCTTGTTCTGGTAAGATGTCTTGAGGAAAGATAGGCTTCCTTTAATGTACAAAAATATGCCAGATAGACTAGCAGCACCTAAGTGCAGAAGATGAAATTTTACTGAATTTATAAATTTGTAGTATTTCTTCTTCATTCCCAAATCCATGAATAATATGTTATAGTAACTTTAAAAAAGACACAAAACCAAAAGTACTTGGAAAGTTTAAAGGATGTTGAAGGAGGCTGAAATTGAAAGTTAAGTTAAACAGCAGTAATAATTAAGAATTAGAATGGATAGACAAAAATATGAAACTAAACACAAGTTCAAAAGAAAATCATTCTACAAATATGATTAAAGGGTTAAGAAACACAATGACCTTGAAGACAGAAAAGCCCAACCCACTGATTATCACTAACCGTACCTTTCCTAGCAAAACTGAACTGAGAATGGTCAGAAACCCAGATCATGCATTAGTGATTTAACTGAGTGTTCAGTGTCCAAGTCTATATACTGTCTTAAGATCCAGCCTCACCGGGAGAGATCATAAGTCTTTTAAACTTTGCGAAGCACCACTGTCCCTCCATGTATAGTAGGGAAAACACCAGCTTGGAGCAAAGCACCTTGGAAGTTGGGGATACAGTACAGCTCTGTGGAAAGGAGTATTAAAGCAACAGTTGTCTTGATGGTCAGAGTTAAAAAACCTCTATAGAAAGACTTCACTTTTTTATTCTTTCTCTTCATGGTTTTATTTATTTTTTAGAGTAAGCAAATGGGGAAAAAAGGAAAATTATATTGGCAGAGGGCTGACCTCTATTTTATATAATTTGCAGCTAAAAAGCTTACAGGCTAAAACATGTAAATATATGCAGATCTGAGATCAAGACCTCAGAAGGGAAACAGCCAAGCAAGATTGAAGAGAATGTGGGCCATACATAGGAAAACCACTGGGGCTCTTAGCAACCTGGAAACCTGAAATGAATTATTATCTGGGTCCTATTGTGACCTACTTAGTATCCTGGCAGCATGTTGGCATAAGGAGAAATTTGGGGCTGTAGGAATTGCTTATTTACTTGACCTTGAAGATACACGAACCAGTAGGATGTCTGCAGATTCAGCCCAGTGAGCAGATACTGCAGTAGTTATAGGGCAGTCACATTATGGAAAGATGACTCACCGAGTGTCATGGACAAAAGTGGCCTAAGCCCATGCCCTCTGCTGAGTTTCTCTTTCACTGAAATATTCTGTATCTAAACTGTAACCATGTCTGGTAAGAGCAGTAGAGGAAAAAAAAAAAAAGCGAAATGTGTACCACCAATGTTCTTACTTGTTTTTTAAAAAATTATTTTACAGTGATAAGAGAAACAGAGCATGAATTTCAGATTAAAGTTAGAATGAGAAATTGGTTGCTTTGAATAAAGGAACAATCCATTTCTTTAAACACTGCATTTCTTTAAACTGTAGGTGAATGGAAACAGGGGAGATATTTGTAGCAAGGTAGAGAAAAGCAACATAATACTCCCTCAAACCTCAAGAATTCTCATCAACAGATTCTGGCCACATTAAAGAGCTGGAATGATCCCAAGAGACCATCGATTTTAACTGTTGGGGTTTACAGATGAGAAACACAAGGAACAAAATCATGATACTCTTCAGTGTCCCAGAAAAGAACTTGACTCTCCAAATGCTCAGAATTGCCCCACACTGCTCCCTGCATCAAGTGTCCTTTCAAAGCCTCCTTAAACGTAAATCTTTTCTCATGGCACTATGGATCAGTGGAGTTCTGAGCAAGGAGAGCTGAGGTAAAGGTCTGAGGTCTCTTAGCTTCCTTTTCCTCTTTTGAGGAAGAGTCTGTTGAAGGGCCAAGTTACGCCCAGCACTTCAGTCAAAGCAGACATGAGTCACAGTTGAAATTGGATCCTACACTTAATTTTGCTTGTGTACATCTGGCTTATAATATATGTCTCACAAATGGACTCTTTCAGAAGAGTCAAAACCTGAGATGCCATGATTGACGAAAATTCCAAGTACCCAATTAACACGAATGAGGAAGTTATCAAATGTGAAAACTTCAGGTGAATTAACTGCCATCCGTATGTTATGATGTGGTGAATACTGGGCACCTGGAGTTTTATTAATAAGCATCTAATGGAACAGATGGAACTGGTAACAACAAGTTTAATCCCCACTAATGTATAAAACAAGCCTAAGCCAAAACCAGGAGATCTGTAGGCACCAGATCCTATGACCTACAATAGGAAGCATCCTTAACTCATAGATGTTTTACCAGAAAGACACACACCAGCCAGCTCACAATGTTTTCATAAGACAGAAACCTCAGCCTTGAACCACTCCAAGCATTACTCTTTTATCTTGACTGTCACAAGTGCATCTCAGGACATGTACTGTCTAGAGAATTATCCAAGTCAGTGGTGGTTACCTGTACTTAGCAAAATAAGCAGGCAGTGGAAGGCAATGGTTGTGCTAAGTTTTGTAACAGTACAGCAAATTCTTGTATGTGGCACAGGTATCACATATAACTGGATATACATTTTTTCTTCAGAAAAGCTTTCTATTACAAAGATTTCTTTTAAATACAAAATTAGATGTATTTGTGGCCAAAATAAATGGCTGCCTATAAGGAGTAATTCTAAAGATCCCAAAACATCTTCCGAACAAAGGATTGCCACTATTGCCTGAAATTCTTCCATGAAAGGTTTCTTGCATTACGTATTGCCCTCTTTTGTGATATGGTTTTTTCCCCAGAATGATAGCATGTGCAGTATCCTATAAGTCAATGGCAAATATTCACACAAAGATGTTAGTGTCTTTCCAACAAATAGCTACAACAGAGAGAATTTTTGTGAAGAGGGAGAAGAAGACAGAAAGGTTCTGATCCTAGTCCAATGCAGAAGGGGAACCACATGGACTGGTGACTCTGAACAGCCATAGTGCGGAGTTAGTGGATTCAGAGAAGGGCATAAAAGAACTCCAACTGAACACTCGCACTTCCTCAAAATTGTTACGTGCTTTTTGCAGTCAATCTTTGCACATGTTGTTCTTTCCTGTGGAAGGCTCTTTCACCCATACCAGTTTTTCCTCATTTTTCCTGGCTAACTGAGTAATTTTAAAGATTAGAGAAATTATCTTATTCTTTTACTCTTATTGCAATGAATAGAATATTACATATGCTTAATAATTTTTCAAGTGAGAAATTGGAGTTAGGAAGATAGCTAGGATCAATCCCACTTACTTCACAATTTTGCCTTGGGCCACCCTAATTAAATGAAACTTGTTTTCCTAATGTGTTGTGCCATTAAGTTGAAAATACATTTGGTTAGAAAAAAATATTACCAATCAATATGATTACATCAGTGCTGCTGTGACTATCTTGGAATATCATGATATTAAAACAAATTTCTTAAAGGTAAGAACTTATCAATGTGATAAGTTTTCTAGTTCATATTATGTAAACACTTTGTAGGGGAAATCTCTGACAATTTCTAATTTTTTTATTAACCCAAAACTTCCCCAATTCTAACTTTGCCCTTGTGAAAATTATTTTTGTCCAAATTTTTTGGTTTCCTTTCAAATCTCTTAATTCAGGATTTTAAAAATATATGTACTTGTCAAGAAGAGGTAAAATACATACAAAAAGATTAGAGACCACAAGCTTCTATGAAGGCCAGGCAAGTGTCTGTTGAGATATGTGCTGCTCTCCTGATAATGAACCTCTAGTTTAAAAGACCTAAAAAATTAAGAGGGAGAAAGAGTCTATGGATCATTCTTTGCTCAACTTACTAATGATTAGTGTGACTTGCTTAGACATTTGGCAATCATAACTAGGTTTAGGAGTTTTGTAGTATATTCATTTCCTTTTAAAAGAAATGAAATAACATTTAAAGTCTATGCATCAATTTCCCCTAGGAAAATATTTTAATGGACACTAACAGGAACAAGAGGACAGGCACGGAAATGACAGTGTGGAATCCTAAAATTCCAGAGGTGAGTGATTTTCCTTCCTAGAGTGAATTAATGCAAAGATGAGAAATTATCTTAAATCATCTTTCAGATGTCCTGCCTGCCGTCTGCCACACACGGTGGGGTGTTACTCCAGGACCTTGCTTCAGACAGGTCTGGACTCAAAGAGGTCTAAAAATCCTTAACAGAAACTCTCCGGTAATTAAGCAGCACCCAGCAACAAATGAGCACAGGCAGCTTGCGGGATCTTGGTTCACAAGCCCAGGGTCGGGCTGAAGCTCCTGCAGTGGGAGCTCCGAGTCCAAACCACTGGACTAACAGAGAACCTCAGACCCCAGGGAATATTCATGGGAGTATGGTCTCACGGAGTTCCTCATCTCAGCATCAAGACCCAGCTCTACCCAATAGCCTACAAACTCCAGTGTTGGAAGCCTCAGGCCAAACAACCAGTAAGACAGGCACACAATCCCACACATTAAAAAAAAAAATTTTTTAATTAAAAAAAACTGAGACAGCAAAAAAATATGTCACAGATGAAGGAGAAAGGTACAAGACCAAATAAATGAAGAGGAAATAAGCAATCTACCTGAAAAAGAATTCAAAGTAATGATATTAAAGATGATCCAGAATCTCAGAAATAGAATGGAGGCACGGATTGAGAAAATACAAGAAATGTTTAACAAAGATCTAGAAGAACTAAAAAATGAACAAACAGAAATGAACAACACAATAACTGAAATGAAAAATACACTAGAAGGAATCAATAATGGAATAACTGAGACAGAAGAACAAATAAGTGAGCTGCAAGACAAAATGGTGGAAATTACTGCCAAGTAGCAGAATAAAGAAAAAAAGAATGAAAAGAATTGAAGACCATCTCAGAGACCTCTGGGACAACACTAAACTCACCAACATTAGAATTATAGGGATCCCAGAAGAAGAAGGGAAAAAGAGAGGGTCTGAGAAAATATCTGAAGAGATTATAGTTGAAAACTTCCCTAACCTGGGAAAAGAAATAGTCACCCAAGTCCAGGAAGCACAGAGAGTCCCATACAGGATAAAACCTAGGAAAGACACATACTAATCAAGCTACCAAAAATTAAATATAAAGAAAAAATAGTTAAAGCAGCAAGGGAAAAACAAAAAAATAACATACAAAGAAATCCCCATAAGGTTATCAGCTGATTTTTCAGCAGAAACTCTGCAGGCCAGAAGGGAGTGGCAGGATATACTTAAAGTGATGAAAGAGAAAAACCTACAACCAAGATTACCCAGCAAGGATCTCATTCAGATTCATGGAGAAATAAAAAGCTTTTCAGACAAGCAGAAGCTAAGAGAATTCAGCACCACCAAACCAGCTTTACAACAAATGCTAAAGAAACTTCTCTCACCGTGAAACACAAGAGAAGAAAAAGACACATAGAAACAAACCCAAAACAATTAAGAAAATGGTAATAGGAACATAAGTATCGATAATAACCTTGAATGTGAATGGATTAAATGCCCCGACCAAAAGACACAGACTGGCTGAATGCATTCAAAAACAAGACCCTTATATATGCTGTCTACAGGAGACCCACTTCAGACCTAGGGACACATACAGACTAAAAGTGAAAGGATGGAAAAAGATATTCCATGCAAATGGACATCAAAAGAAAGCTGGAGTAGCAATACGCGTATCAGATAAAGTAGACTTTAAGAAAAGATTGTTACAAGAGATAAGGAGGGACACTACATAATGATCAACCCAAGAAAATATAACAATTATAAATGGTTATGCACCCAACATAGGAGCACCTCAATACATAATGCAAATGCTAACAACCATGAAAGGAGAAATCGACAGTAACACAATAATAGTAGGGGACTTTAACACCCCACTTACACCAATGGACAGATCATCCAAACAGAAAATAAATAAGGAAACATAAGCTTTAAATGCCACAACAGACCAAATATATCTAACTGATATTTATAGAACATTCCACCCAAAAGCGGCAGAAAACACTTTCTTCTCAAGTGTACATGGAACGTTCTCCAGGATAGATCACAGCTTGGGTCACAAATCAAGCCTCGGAAAATTTAAGAAAATTGAAGTCATATCAAGCATCTTTTCTGACCACTAGGCTATGAGATTGGAAATCAATTACAGGAAAAAAAACTGTAAAAAGCACAAATACATGGAGGCTAAACAGTGCACTACTAAATAACCAAGACATCACTGAAGAAATCAAAGAAGAAATTTAAAAATACATAGAAACAGGGCTTCCCTGGCAGCGCAGTGGTTGGGAGTCCGCCTGCCAATAAACTTCTAACCCCAACATTTAAAAAAAAAAAAAAAAGAAATGAAAAAGGAGAAATCAAAACACACTGCAGAAATACAAAAGATTTTAAGAGACCACTAAAAAACCTATATGCCAATAAAATGGACAACCATGAAGAAATGGACAAATTCTTGGATTAAATGAATTTAATAAATGGATTAAACAATTTTCCAAGACTGAACCAGGAAGAGTTAGAAAATATAAACAGACCTATAACAAGTAATGAAATTGAAACTGTAATTAAAAATCTTCCAATAAACAAAAATCCAGATGGCTTCACAGGCGAACTCTATCAAACATTTAGAGAAAAGCTAACACCGATCCTTCTGAAACTCTTCCAAAAACTTGCAGAGGGAGAAACATTCCCAAACTCATTCTATGAAGCCATGATCACCCTGGTACCAAAACCAGACAAAGATATTGCAAAATAAGAAAATTACGGACTAATATCACTGATGAACATAGATGCAAAAATCCTCAACAAAATACTAGTAAACAGAATCCAACAGCACATTAAGAGTATCCCACACCATGATCAAGTGGGATTTATCCCAGGGATGCAAGGATTCTTCAATATACCCAAATCAATCAATGTGATACACCACATTAACAAATTAAGGACTAAAAACCATATGATCATCTCAATAGATGCAGAAAAAGCGTTTGACAAAATTCAACACCCATTTATGATAAAAACTCTCCAGAAAATTGGCAGAGAGGGAACCTACCTCAACATAATAAAGGCCATATATGACAAACCCACAGCAAGCATCATACTCAATGGTGAAAAACTGAAAGCATTTCCTCTAAGATCAGGAACAAGACAAGGCTGCCCACTCTCACCACTCTTGTTCAACATAGTTTTGGAAGTCCTAGCCACGGCAATCAGAGAAGAAAAGGAAATAAAAGGAATACAAATTGGAAAAGAAGAAGTAAAACTGTCACTGTTTGCAGATGACATGATACTATACATAGAGAATCCTAAAGATGCCACCACTACTAGAACTAATCAATGAATTTGGTAAGGTTGCAGGATACAAAATTAATGCACAGAAATCTCTGACATTCCTATACACCAACAATGAAAAATCAGAAAGAGAAATTAAGGAAACACTTCCATTTACCATTGCAACAAAAAGAATAAAATACCTAGGAATAAAACCTGCCTAAGGGGGCGAAAGGCTTGTACTCAGAAAACTATAAAACAATGATGAAAGAAATCAAAGATGACATAAACAGATGGAGAAGTATACCATGCTCTTGGATTGGAAGACTCAATACTGTGAAAATGACTATAATACCCAAAGCAATCTACAGATTCAATGCAATCCCTATCAAACTACCAATGGTATTCTTCACAGAATTAGAACAAAAAATTTTACAATTCGTATGGAAACACCGAAGACCCTGAATAGCCAAAGCAATCTTGAGAAAGAAAAACGGAACTGGAGGAATCAGGCTCCCTGACTTCATACTATACCACAAAGCTACAGAAATCAAGATGGTATGGTACTGGCACAAAAACAGAAATATAGATCAATTTCTGGATAGAATGCCCAGAGGAGGCAAGAACGTACAATGGAGAAAAGACAACCTCTTCATTAATTGGTGCTGGGAAAACTGGACAGCTACATGTAAAAGAATGAAATTAGAACACTCCCTAACACCATACACAAAAATAAACTCAAAATGGAGTAAAGACTTAAATGTAAGACCAGACACTATAAAACTCTTAGAGGAAAACATAGGGAAAACTCTCTTTGACATAAACTACAGCAAGATCTTTTTTAACCTACCTCCTAGAGTAACAGAAATAAAAACAAAAACAAATGGGACTTAATTAAACTTAAAAGCTTTTACACAGCAAAGCAAACCATAAAGAAGACAAAAAGACAACCCTCAGAATGGGAGAAAATATTTGCAAATGAAACAACAGACAAAGGATTAATCTCCAAAATATACAAACAGCTCATGGAGCTCAATAACAAAAAACCAAACAATCCAATTAAAAAACGGGCATTAGACCTAAACAGACATTTCACCAAGGAAGACATACAGATAGCCAAGATGCACGTGAAAAGATGTTCAACATCACTAATAGAGAAATGCAAATCAAAACTACAATGAAGTATCACCTCATGCTGGTCAGAATGACCATTATCAAAAAAATCTAGAAACAATAAATGCTGGGAAGGGTGTGGTGAAAAAGGAACCCTCCTGCACTGTTGGTGGGAATGTAAATTGATACAACCACTACGGAGAACAGTATGGAGGTTCCTTAAAAAACTAAAAATAGAACTACCATACGACCCAGCAATCCCACTACTGGGCATATACCCTGAGAAAACCATAATTCAAAAATAGACATGTACCACAATGTTCATTGCAGCACTATTTACAATAGCCAGCACATGGAAGCAACCTAAGTGTCCATCAACAGATGAATGGATAAAGAAGATGTGGCACATATATACAATGGAATATTACTCAGCCATAAAAAGAAACGAAATTGAGTTATTTGTAGTGAGGTGCGTGGACCTAGAGTCTGTCATACAGAGTGAAGTAAGTCAGAAACAGAAAAACAAATACCATATGCTAATGCGTATGTATGGAATCTTAAAAAAAGAAAAAAAAATGGTACTGATGAACCTAGTTGCAGGGCAGAAATAAAGAGGTAGATGTAGAAAATGGACGTAAAGATATGGGGTGGGAGGACGAAGCTGGGACGAAGTGAGAGTAGTATCGACATGTGTACACTACTGAATGTAAATTAGTTGGCTGGTGGGAAGCAGCAGCATAGCACAGGAAGATTGGCTAGGTGCTTTGCGATGACCTAGAGGGGTGGGAGAGGGAGGATAAGAGGGAGGCTCAAGAGGGAGGGGATATGGGGATATATTTATGCATATGGCTGATTCACTTTGTTGTGCAACAGAAACTAACACAGTATTGTGAAGCAATTATACTCCAATAACGATCTATTAAAAAAAGTCATCTTTCAATTAAGTAAATTTCTGTTAAGTGAGTGAAGGTTGTGCACTTACGAAAAATAAAGAGGTACTTTGCTCTTCATCTATCTAAAGGAATGCAGGACTAAAGGGAAAAAGGAGGGAGGATAAAAAAGGAAGAGAGGGGCCCAACCTACTACAGAAGGACATTTTCATTTGCAGTTAGGAGTCATGAGACTTAAGAAGATGGGGGAATAATCTCAGATACAAACTTACTGGAAGGTGATTTTACAATGTGAACGAAAGCCTTCAGAGTCTGCATACATTTCGATTCAATAATTCCACTTCTAGGAACTTATCCCAATAAAATTAGCAAACAAGTGTATTTGGATGTTCTTTGGTATTTTGTTTATTATAGTAAAAAAAAATGTGTTTGGTTAAATAAATAATGATATTCCATAATGATACAGATATATATTTATTGAATAGAAAAATTGGGGGTACTTTTTGTTATGTAAAAAAGCAGATTATAAAGTGATACATATAATACAATCCCATTTTCTAATACTCTTTTATATATTTTATATATTTTCCTGGGACTATTTCTCATATATATGTATGTATATAAATGTATAAAGGAAACTTTTAAAAATTTATTATAGATATTAAACTCAGAGAAACATATAATGATAATGATGATTATATTTGCCTTTAATGCTGACAACACTATTTTCACTACTTCAGTTTTTATTCAAAACTAGAACAAGGCAATAATGATTTTGCTATGAAACTTTTCCTCCAAGTACTTCTCTCAGACTTTACTATTATTTACCACATCTTCTGGGACATGACTACAAATCGGCTTCCAACTTGGGAATACACAAACACCCCAAACTAATATGTAAAACAGATTGTTCCCTCATTCCACAGTTAACAATTGGGAAGAATTATTGGTATTATAAATAATATTCAATTGACAGTTTAGAACAGGTATGTCTCTGCCTGAGTAGTTTATTGGAAAATCATTTGTTTCATATCAGTTTTGGCATCGAGTATTCAATATGAATTATGTAGTTATAGCCCAGTTTATTGTATTTCTGTTTGCTCCACTGTGTATATATGTGTCTTAGGCTTTAAAAAGGTAATTTGTGCCCTCAAAATGTATTATATAACAAATTGTGATTCACTCAAACCACTTTGATTTGTTTTCCAAAAATGTGGTCTGCTTCAATTAATCAGTTGCTATTCATTTCATATGTTTCAATTGCACTCACAACAAAAGCTCCAGTGGGTTATCACTTACATGGGGTCTGGCCTCCAGAGGGCATAAAAGGCACAACAATCAGACATTAGGCCAAGCATACAATTATAGTGTGTGTCCCCACCAATACCAATAAATCACACATCACATTATCTTGGACTCCCCGCTCTCTGAAGTTCTCCATTACCCGAGCCACCTACCTGCTGTAATCACAGCGTTCTGCTGTGCGTGGGTGCACAGCTCTCAACCTGCTGAGACCTATTCCATGGCTCCCAATGTGCAGCAGGAGTCAGCCAAGCAGATTGCTGTATCTGTGTTCTGCAGCCTGCCTCTCACGATAAATAGTAGCTCAAAATGCTGTACTCCTGTGCACGGACTTTGTTTAGGAAAGAAGGGAAGCAAAAGCCACATGGCAACTGCATTTGTGCTGAGACATGGATGGTATTTGCAATATTTTCCTGTATCTTTTATTACTCGAAATGTAAAAATGGCGTAGCAAAATCTTGCAAAAGATGTTATAAATTAACTATAGAAAATGTTCTCTTTTATAAAGGTTTTACTTTAATTATGGGACATCTTCAAGTATAATTACCACCCATGCTTTTAGTTACGTGTCACATTGTCTCAGTCCTACACCACAGGATGAACTAATAATAATGGGCTGGGATTAGCATTTTATAAGAGGTATATTATTATTTATTTTCCTAGCAGTAACAGGACACTTAGTGTCATCTAAAATAGAGGGCATTATTAAACCCAAACCACTTTTCTGTGCCAGCTATTTATAAACCACATATGAATAGTTCTAAAGTATAGGGTGCTGAAATGACTAATTGTACTGAGTAGGTACTCATTAGGAGAAAAACTGCCCACAAAGAGAAGATTTATATATGGAGTTCTAATGTTACTCCGTCAGCCATTGCCAAGTTACTCTGATGACAATGATATAAGATCTTACTTGAGCATATTTCTTTTGGGGCCAGTTACCATGGAAATAATTAAAGGTCAGAAGAATGTAGTATTAGACATATTTCCACCATGTAAGTATATTGAATCTGAATTGGGCTATGGGAGACCTCAGGAGAGTAGACAAAATAACAGGATGCCAATCATATGGCATATAACTCTGTGATCTTTTTACATGGCTGACTATCAGTAAGACACACCTCAATTCCACCAAGGTAAAGGTCACAAGTAATAGCTGGTATTTCAAAGGGAAACTCTCAACTTTGACACTGTTGCCATTGTATGTTTGCAATTCTAATGTGCTGTCCTCATTCTTCTAATTTAATATGCTACAGAAAGAAAATGAAAGTGAATGAACATTTATTTATTGAGTTCATACTATGTTATTAGTAATCAGAAATGTACCTATGGCATTGAACACCATAATCACAACAAATCTGTGAAAGATGACAATCTCCATTTGAGCCAATAGAGGGTCAAAGAAGACAAGTAACAATACAAGTTTGTAGTCAAGCCTTAGTGTTCCAGAGTCAGATTTCCCTCTTGGCTTTCCTATGGAAAAGAAACAGTTATCTATAACCCACAATGAAACATTTATTTTATCTATAACATATCTTTCTTTGTGAAAGATAGAAATAAAACGTATTATTTTAGATGATGTCCTTATCTCCAGTTTCTGTTAGGAAGCAGGAAGTTGCAATAGAACACTGTGGTAGGCTGAATAATGGCCCCCCAAAGATGTTCATGTCCTAATCTCTGAAACCTGTGAATATGTCACCATACATGGGGAAGAGACATTTCATATGTGATTAAGTTAAAGATGTTGAAATGAGAAAATTATCCTGAATTATCCTGCTGGGTCCAATGGTAATCATAAGGGTCCTTGTGACTAGAAGGATGGAAAAGTATTAGAGTAATAGTAGGACTTGTGAAACAGAAACAGGAGTTGGAGTGATGCTCTTTGAAGATCACTTCGGAAGAAGGATAAAGGAGCCAAGGAAAGCAGGTAGCTTCTAAAACCTGGAAAAGACAAGGAAATAAATTTTCCCCTAGACCCTCCAGAAGGCATGCAGCCTTACTGAGACCTTAATTTTATCTCTGTAAAACTCATTTCAGACTTCTGACCTTCAGAACTGTAAAATAATAAATTTAGTTCAAGACACTAAGTTTGTGGCAATTTTTATAGTAACAATAAGACACTAATACAACCATCATGCCCACCTTAGATATAATCAAAACAAAACAGACAAAAGTACAAAAGAAGAGTTTTTCAGAGTATCAGAGAGCTAATGATTTTTTTTAAAAAGTCCTGAGAGAATTAAATTTTAAAATGGACAAGTCTTGGGGAATTCCTTAGTGATCCAGTGGTTAGAACTCCATGCTTCCACTGCCAGGGGCCGCCACATTCAATCCCTGGTTGGGGAGCTAAGATCCCACAAGCCACAAGGTACAGTCAAATAAATTAATTAATTAAATAAAATGGACAAGTCTTTCCTAAGAGAGAATCATATGCCTGCTTCTATTGATAGAAGAACAATAGTAGTGGTAGGAGAGACTAACCTTCCATGTGAAGGTAAAGAGAAACCAGCTCAACTTTTAACAAGCTATAAGTAGCTACTGTGGGTTAGTATGACAGATTACAGACCCAGGGAGCCCCAGTCACAGAGAGAATGTGCACCCACCCACAAACTCTCCTCTACGAAACCATCACTAAGTGCATCTGGACAACATGCTAAAGGCTGGGAGCAAGAAGAGAGAACAGGACCCCTCTGGCACACAAAGGCCTTCACCAAAGCACAAGGCAGAGGACACCAACAGCTGCAGGCTGGGGGGCAGTTGGAGAGTTGCACAGGATTTTCACTAGGTCTTTCACTGACTTCAAGGCAGTAACCCACTGAAGGCCAGGAGCAGAATGGGAAAACTGAAGAGATCCCCTGAGGTGTACCAAGGGGTTAAGGAAGCAGGATAAACAGAGCTGTCCTGAGATACAGAAAGCCAGGGCAGGTCTGGAGAGCAAAATCAACTTCCAGTAACTCAGAAAGTTGGGAATTGAGTTTTAAAGCATTGAAGTATTGCTGGAGAATCATTGGTGCTCATATCTCAGGCCCTGCTGAAAAGAAGGTGCTGATCCTCAAAGTATTTGAAGGCAGTGGCAAACCGAATCTAACTAAATCTACCACAAAGCCTATGCCCAGCGTAGTGACAGATGAGACTGACTCAGCACACGTCCTGGCAGTCTGACAGAGGAAGGGGAAGGCCTTTGCTGGCAGATTCTTCATACAAGATGACTGCCATACAATAAAAATTACAAAACATGTGAGGAAGTAGAAAAATGGGACCAATAAGGAAAAGACAGATACAGGCTGACAGATGACCCAGATATTTTATTTAGCTAATGAGAACTTTAACTCTGATAAATGCCTTACAGAATCTAGTGAAACTTGATGCAAAAAGAGGTTGAAAATTTCAAATGTATAAAACTATACAAAAGAGCCAAGTAGAAACACTCTAATAATATAAGGAGTGTGAAATTCACTTACTGAGCATAAGGGCATAGTGGGCACAGCAGAAGAAAAGATCGGTGAACTGGAAAACAACAACAGAAATCATCCAAACAGAAATACAAAGAGAAAAAAATATCTAAACTGAATGGGGAAGCCAAGATCTGTTGAATGACATCAAATTATCTAATATATGTATAACTGGAGTTCCAGAAAGAGAACAGAGAAAGAGAGAATGGGGCAGACATTTATTTTGTAGAGATAATGGCTGAGAACTTTTCAAAATTAATAAAATATATAAATCCACATACTCTAGGCATAACATCAAACTACTAGAAACAAAAGATAAAGAGAAAATCTTAAAACAGCCAGGAAAAAAAAAAAGGCACATCACGTGCAAGAAAAAGAATATAGGAATGATGGCTGACTTCTCAAAAAAAAAAAAAAAAGAGGCCAGTAGGCAATGGAATAACATTCTTTAAGTACTGAAAGCAATAATAGAATGCTGTGTATAGCAAATATATCCCTCAGAAATAAAAGCAAAGTAGACAAAGTCAAGAGAATTTATCTCAATAAACCTGATCTACATGAAATGTTAATGGAAATTTTTTAGTATGAAAGAAAATAATACAAGATAGAAGCCTGAATCTACAAGGAAAAAATAAAAGACCACCAGAAAGGGCAACTATGTGGCTAAATATAAAAGACTTTTTTACATATGTGTGGACATACATATGTATATGTATATATATTTAACTTTAAGACTATCGGCAATGTAAAGAAAAAATAATAACAATGTATTTAAAGTAATAAGATAAAAAAGTAAAGATATAACAAAAGCAGAAAAACAAGAGGGAAGTTAAATAGAATTATGCTGTTGTAAGTTTCTTACATTGTTTGCAAGGTAATATTCAAAATTCAACTGTGATGAGTTAAAGATGAATATTGTACTTTCTAGAGCATGCACTAAAAAGCAATAAGAAAGGAGATAAAATCGAATTTTATTTTATAAAATATTTGACTAATCCAAAAGAAGACAGCAAAAGAGAAACAGGAAGACTGGATGGTTTAAACAGAAAATAAATACCAAGATGATAGAATTAAACCCAACCATGTAAATAATTGCATTAGATACAAATGTACTCCCTGAAAAGACAGATTTTCAGACTGGATTTAAAAGCAAGACCCAACTATAAAATGTCTTTAAAATATGTACTTTAAGCACAGTGAATAGATAAATAAAAACACAGATTTAGATTGAAATAAGAGTGGAAAAACCTGCTGTGACTATCAGACAAAATAGACATTGACAAGAAGAGATAAAGGGACATTTTCAAATGATAAAAGGGCCAATTCACAAAAAGCTAAGAATTCTAAATATATATGCACTTATTGATAGGGCTTCAAAATACATGAACCAAAAACTTATAGAACTAAAGGGAGAAATAGACAAATCCATAATGATAATTGGAGATTTTAACACCCCTCTATCAATAATTGATAGACCAATAGAACAACTACAATAAAAAGTGAGGATATACAAACTCTGAACAGCACTATCAACCACATTAAACAAATTAATTTTTATAGAACATTTCACCCAACAACTTCAGAATACAAATTCTTTTGAAATGCACATGAGATAACCAAGAGAGATCATATGCTGGGTCATACAGAAGTACAAAAAACTGTCAAGAGAATGAAATCATAGAGAGTATTTCTCTGACCACAATAGTATTAAATTAGAAATATGTAGAAAACTTCAAATTATTTGGAAAATAAGCTGCATACATCTAAATAACCCATGAGACAAAGAATAAACCACTAGGAAAATTTTTAAAATATTTCAAACTTAGTAATGATGAAAATACAATATATAAACGTTTGTGAGATGCAGCTAAAGCAGTGCTTGAGAGAAATTTACTAATCTGAACTCCTGATTAAAGAAGAAATGTTTAAAATAAGTGACCTCAGATTTTATATTAAGAAGTTAGAAAAAGCAGAGCAAATTAATCTAAAAAAAATAGAAGGAAGAAAATAAAGATAAAAACAGAAAACAATGAAATATAAAACAAAAAACACAGCAACTAAACAACTTGTTATTTTTTTTTTAAAGATTAATATATTTTACAAAATCCTAGCAAGATTGGCCAAGAAAAGAAGACAGAAAAAGCACAAATTGCTAGTGTCCAGAATGAAAGAGGTGATAGCCTAACAGGGCCTATAGCCAGGAAATGAAAATAAGGGAATATTTTAAACAATTGTATGGCAATAAATTCAACAACACAGATGAAATGGAATGTCCTTAAGAAATGAAATTTACCAAAACTGACTCAGAAAGAAATAGAAAAACTGAATAGCTCTGTATATAACAAGAGAAATAATTTTGAATTAAAATTTTACACGTGCCCCCCAAAAAAACAAACAAACAAAAAAACTTGAGGTCCAGATAGTTTAACTGGTGAATTCTACTAAGCATTTCAGAAGAAATAATAGCAAGCTTACATAATTTCTTTGATAAAATAGATGAGAAGGAAAGAAACATTTCTTAACTCATTTTATGAAGCCACAATAATGCTAAATACAAATAGACAAAGATATTACCAAGACATTTTGCAAAGGAAATAAAATTACAGATAAAAATCGTTCATGAATATATATAAAATTCTCAACAAAATATTAATAAATCCAACCCAGCAATATGTAAAATGGATGATATATTCCGTAATCAATGGCATATATACCAGGAAATGCAAAATTGGTTTAACAATCAAAAATCGATCAATATAATTCATCACATTAATATAATAAAAAGGGAAATCATATGATAATAAATGCACAAAAAAAGCATTTAGCAAAATTTAATGCTTATTCATGATAAAATTCTAAGTGAACTAGAAATAAAAGAGACTTTTCTCAATCTAATAAAGTGCATCTATTAAAAATGTACAGTTAACATCAAACTTAATGGCAAATATTTATCACTTTCTCCCTATAAGGTAAAAAAGTGTCTGTTATCACCCTTTCCATTTTAACATTGCACTCATTGGAAGTTCTAGTCATTAACTCTAATCAAGGCAAGAAAAATAAACAAAAGGCATAAAATTAGAAATGTAGTAAAATGAAAATAGCTTTTTTCCCAGATGATATGATTGTACACAAAGAAAACCCTAAGAAATCCAAAGAGGAAAAAAAAAAAAAAAAAACAACACTAGGACTAATGAGTAAGTTGAACATATTTATAAGATAAAATTTTGAGATATAAAAATCAGTTTTATTTCCCTATACTAACCAAAAAGTGAAATTTTTAATAACATTAATAAAAGCATCCAAAAAAAGCAAATACTTAGGAATAAATGGACCAGAATAACCTGTAATGTATTTGTCTTGAAAACTATAAAACATTGCTGAGAAACTTAAAGAAGATGTAAACAAGTGGAGAGAGGTGCCGTGTTCTTAATTGGAAGAGTTTATATCATTAAACATTCATTCTCCCTAAACTGATCTATAGATCCCACACAAGTAACAAAGTATCAGCAACATTTTTTGAAGAAATTGACACAGTGGTTCAAAAATCTATAAGGAAATGCAAACTATAGCCAAACAACCTTGAAAAGACAAAGACGAAGGTGAAGAACTTTCACCTTCTGAATTCAAGACTTAACTCTATAGCTAAACTAATCAGGACAGTTAATTATTGGAATAAGAAAAGGTAAATAGGGGCTTCCCTGATGGCACAGTGGTTGAGAATCTGCCTGTTAATGCAGGGGACACGGGTTCGAGTCCTGGCCTGGGAGGATCCCACATGCCGCGGAGCAACTAGGCCCGTGAGCCACAAATACTGAGCCTGCGCATCTGGAGCCTGTGCTCCGCAACAAGAGAGGCCGCGATAGCGAGAGGCCCGCGCACCGCGATGAAGAGTGGCCCCCGCTTGCCACAACTAGAGAAAGCCCTCGCACAGAAACGAAGACGCAACACAGCAAAAATAAATAAATTAATTAATAAACTCCTACCCCCAACAAAAAAAAAAAAAAAAAAAAAAAAGGAAAATAGATCTACATGTAAACAAAGCAGCTGATTTTCAACAAAGCAAAGTCTTTTTAACAAACGATACCAGAAAGACTGTACAATTGTCTAGAAGAAAATAAGACTCTTGACCCCTACTTCACTCCATACCCAAAAATAAATTTAAAATGGATTATAGACCTAAACATAAAAGCTAGAACTATAAAGCTTCCAAGAAAAAAACATAGGAGAAGATCAAGAGGAATGAGTATGTGTGTATATACCCACAAAAAGAATTGTGTACTGTATAATTGAAATTTGCTAAGAGGGTAGAACTTAAGTGTTCTCATCAAAAAATAAAATAAAATAAATAAATATGTGAGGTGATGGGTCTGTTAATTAACTCAGTGGTAGGAATCTTTCACAATATATATCAAATCACACTTTATTTTTTAATTACTTTTTATTGGAGTATAGTTGCTTTACAATGTTGTGTTAGTTTTTACTGTACAGCAAAGTGAATCAGCTATATGTATACAAATATCCCCTCTTTTTTGGATTTCCTTCCCGTTTAGGTTACCACAGAGCACTGAGTAGAGTTCCCTGAGCTATACAGTAGACTTCACATATATTACTATTTCATTTGTTAATTATACTTCAATAAAGCTGAAAAAAAAGAATACTTAGAGAAGCTATATTCATGGTAGCCAAAAACTGGACAAAATCCATATATTCCTCAACAGAATTGATAAACAAATTGAGGCATAGCCATAGACTGCTCCTCAGCAATAAAAAGCTAAGAACTAGTGATTCATGCAACAATGAGTGAATCTCAAAAATGTTTCATTCAGAAAAAGAAGGCTTTTGTATAAAATCCAAGAACGTAAAACTAATCTGTGGTGAATGAAATCAGAAAGTGGTTGCTTCTGGAAGGGAGGATTGATTGGCTAGGAACATAAAGGAACTTTCTGGGGTGATGAAAATGTGCTGTATCTTGTTTTGGGTGGTGGAGAGATGGGTATAGAATTGTTAAGACATATCACATAGAAAACTTGAGATCTGTACTTTTATTATATGTAAAATATACCTTATTTTTATTGTATGTAAAAATTGTGGATTCACTTATCTGAGACACTAAATAATTCTGTAATATAATTACAGTTGTTTTTGAAGCATTTCTAAGAAATTTTAAAATGAGTCATCCTGAATATAATCAAATATAATCAAATATTACTACCATTTATGGAAAGTAGAAGAAAAAGAAACAGATTATTTGATATGATGAGGAAATAATCAGTCAGATCCATAATATGGACTATTCCACAGGAAAAATGACCTTATTTCTTCCAAATAAATACCATTAAAAAGGGAGGAAGGGACTTCCCTTGTGGTCCAGTGGTAAGGAATCCACCTTTACAAGGCAGGGAACGCAGGTTGAATCCTTGGTCAGGTAACTAAGATCCCACATGCCACGGGGCAACTAAGCCCACGCGCCACAACTACTGAGCTTGCACACCTCAACTAGAGTCCATGTGATGCAAACTACAGAGCCCACGTGCCCTGGAGCCTGTGCGCCACAACTAGAGAAGAGAAAAAACCCACACGCCACAACTAGCGAAAAGCCCGCGCACCACAACGAAAGATCCCGGCTGCCTTAATGAAGATCCCGCGTGCCGCAACTAAGACTCGACACAACCAGAAATAAATAAAATAAATAAATAAAAAATAAATCTTTCTTTAAAAAAGTTGGGGGGGAGGAAGGTCTGTTACAGATTAAAAGAGATTTAAGAGCCATATCAGCCAAATAAAGTGTATTTGCCTGGGTCTTGTTTGGATCTCTTTCTGAGCAAACCAACTGTTAAAAAAAAATTTTTTTTTTAATTTTAGTTTGCAGTACGCGGGCCTCTCACTGTTGTGGCCTCTCCCATTGTGGAGCACAGGCTCCGGACGCGCAGGCTCAGCAGCCCTGGCTCACGGGCCTAGCCGCTCCGCGGCATGTGGGATCTTCCCGGACCAGGGCACGACCCCGTGTCCCCTGCATTGGCAGGCGGACTCTCAACCACTGCGCCACCAGGGAAGCCCAAAAAAAAAAATTTTTTTTAAACAATTGAAGAAATTTAAGTATGGACTAGGTATTAGATAATAAAAAGTTATTAACTTGCTATATGTGATAATGGTATTGTGGGCACCTTAAAAAATACTCTCATCTGTTAACAATATAGTAAAATATTTAAAGTGAAATAACATTATGTCTAAGATTTATTTTTAAAGATTCTAGTAAAAATTAAAATGTAAGAGGGAGGATAAGTGGAATAATATTGGCAACGAGGTTGACAGTAATTGACTCTGGGTGATGGGCGCATGTGGATTTGTCACATTATTTGACTTGTATATGCTGGTAATATACAATAATGAAAGTTTTTAATGAATTATTATCTATGAGCTACTATGAGTTACCCTTATCTTCCAATGAAGGATATAGCTCTCAATCAAGCTTTTATTATTGATAAGCTTCCAAATTACACTTAAATCATTCGTTATTTTTATTTTATTTATTTATTTTGCCGTATGCAGGCCTCTCACTGTTGTGGCCTCTCCCGTTGCGGAGCACAGGCTCCGGACGCGCAGGCTCAGCGGCCATGGCTCACGGGACCAGCCGCTCCGCGGCATGTGGGATCTTCCCGGACCGGGGCACGAACCCGTGTCCCCTGCATCGGCAGGAGGACTCTCAACCACTGCGCCACCAGGGAAGCCCTTGACCTTTTATTCACCCAGGTAAATGCTCTCACTCTTCAGATCTTTCTTTATTACCTCAAACGATCTCTTTCCCAAGTCTTTTTTTTTTCACTTTTCTGAAACATTTTGAATTGTTTTTCATATTGAAATATCTGATGACTAATAGTTTCTTTGGCAATATTAGTCACACATTGATTATGTGCTTCCATTTTTAAAGAAGGTTAATTATAGTCAAATGATTTCCCCAGTATGAGCTTATTTTAGGAACAGGAAATCAGTCACCAGTTGTGGCTCCAAATAAGTGGGCACAAGGCTCTGGATCAACTTTTTGGACTACAGTGAGCTATGATTGAATGAGTTGTGTTACAACATAAAAGCCAATTAAAATTGTATAAGTATAAACAAGACAGTAGTCCTGGTCCTGGCTCTGCTTCTGATGAGCTGTGGGATCTTTGACAAACCATTTAACTCAATGGACTGCAGCTGTCTCAGAGCTCTGATAAGACTCAGGTAAAATTGCTGCAAATATACTCAAAAAGAAGCCCAGCTTTCTCAAGGCTGAAAGCCTGGTTTGTTGGTGCCTTATACACACACACACGCACACACACGCGCACACATTTTCTCTCTCTGTCTCTCAACACCCTAATGTCATTCAACTCAGTTTAATTGCCACCGACTCCATCAATCCATCCCTGATCCCACATTCCCCACCTGCCTATTACTGCATTTCGGGGGTATGACCTGCTTCACTTTTAGGATACCTGTTATCTTCCATCTACATTTCTGCCTTTGGGGATATTGTGAGTCATTGTGCAAAAATCCCTATGCTTTGGAGGCAGAAAACTTAGTTTCTTTAACCTAGACCAAAGATCCAAAGTCTCTGGACCTATTTCCTCATATGTTATAATGAAAGCAATATTAACCTACCCTGTACTGTTTATTCTGAGGGTTAAATGAGATTCTCTGTGATCTTAGTACTGTGTCCAGCTCATAGTAGCATTATCCATAAGTGTTAGCAGTTTGCATTGTGGTATAGTTACTTTCACATATCCCTGTTTCGCACACTCCCTTTGTAAGTTCCTCAAGGATAAAGATTGTGTCTACTTAGTTCTTTGAAGATAGTAAGGTCTTAAAAATAGTTCAGGAAAGGATGCTGGAAAAAATAAGAAAGGAGAAAAAGGCATTATAATTAGAAGTAGATAAGAAACGTTAAGTAGCATTTCAAGTAAAATGTGTTCACTTAACCCAGAAACATATCATGTTGTATGATGAGCTTCTCTTCACAGAGAATCCCACCCAGATTCCAGAAGAAGGACATATGTTTAGAAGTAATTTTAAATAAATGAGTTGTGTTTATTAGGAAAGGTAGAAGTAGTTTCTTCTGGTTTTGCTACATTTTATTTATCAAACCATATCCAGTAAATAATATGGTATCAAACAGAATAAAATCCCAACTGTTAGCCTGAATGTGTCACTCTTCAGCAGTTGGTGCCACCATTGTTGGAGCTCCTTGAGCCAAGAAAATTGAGAATAAAATGAAAGGGCAAGTAGGGGAGCACAAGTACAGAGATTTGGAGGAGATGACAGGCGAGAGGTCTGGGTAAATTTGAAGCATAAAAAGATTAAATCTACCTGGATGGCAATGAAATAATCCTTGTTTCAGTTTCACCTAAAAAACTGGTATCTAATTCTGCATTCACAACAGCATTTGCCTGGCTGACCAACTACAGTTATGCCTACTAGTAGAGCGGGAAGAATGGAGTAAATGGGATTTCAATAGAAAAACACTAGCATTTGGTTCCTTTCCAGAGCTCCTAGATACCACGATACGGATGAGAAATTTCCAAGTGCTCTGAGATAGAGAATTATTTGAAATGGCAAAAGCTACAATCTCAAATGTATAAAGGTAGATATGGTAGATATGGTCTGCTTGGCTCCCTCACCCAGATAGATTCAATTTCCAAGTGTAGTTTACATCCAAGAACACAAAGAATCATTGCCACATAAAATAAATGTGGAGAAGGATCCAGACTTCTAAATAGTAATGTATACATTCGATAAGACAAGGTGAAAACAGAAAACAAGTTAGAACATAGTCCTGTCAAAGTGGTCTAAATTGGCATATTGCAACTTTGTAGTATCCGATTTATTCCCATTTTTAATTTGATCACAAAAATAAAAGTTTTCTATTCTAAGTAATAGTCTTACAGTATTTAGTTTTCAGATTTCCCCTAAAAGAATCTGTTTTCCCTATTATTCAGTATTATAAATGGGGCCTTTCTCAGTGTGTCTGAAAGAAACTCTGTAGCCTGCCCTTATCCGGTATTGCAGAACTTTATGACCTGAATCTTGACAGGTAGTTGCCAAATAGTGAAGCCCTCTCCAAAAAGTTCAACCTTCTAAAACAATAGATTCCAATAGGTTATAGAATCTCAGGTGCCATTGATTGAAACTTCTGTTTATCGCACAATCTAGCTTTACTCAGCTTATTTATGCACACTGCACTGATTGTAGAACAAAATTATAATGAAATATATTTGCATTTATAACCTAAGGCTATTGCAGGTAGCCTAGAATTTCTGGAGCATATCCAATTCAGTATAATTTTATTCTTTTTAACAAATTAAATGTCAATTTGTATACCTTTGCAAAACTTTTCATGTAATAAATTTACAATTCAGAAAGAAAATTACCTGCAAGGATGAGAGTTCCTGTTTTTGATTTAGAAAAAAGCTATAACCATGCCTAAAACGTATTTTAAATCCAAATCTGTTTCTGCTTGAGCTTCAGTCCCAAGAGGAATGTCCAGAAGACAACAGCCCATTGATACCACTACCAATCCCAGTCAAGGGCTAGCATGCAATTGTTCGTGTCAATGACCATTTACTAACTGTTCCCTGCATGTTATTACACGCTGTGCTTAATTCTAAGCACCTCAGAATGACTTAAAGCCTTCCTGATGAGTCCTCCAGGCTTCAAGAGGACGATTTTGTTTGTGTCAAATTCTCCATTTCCTGGACTTAGAGCTTCACTGCCTTCCCCTAAATATTCCTTAAATATTGGCAATATTCCTTAAATAAAGATGCCCTAAGGAATCCAAAAAGATGCAAGTCTTTGTCAGGCTCCCCTGGATAACACTAGAAGCAAACCAAGGAAAGCTTTCAGTTTAGGGGAATTTTCTTTAATGACTTAATGGATGGTTTTCTCCTCCTCATTTTGTTTCACTTTCTGGAACTCCTGAAGAGGTTAAATTTCTTATCTTTTCAGTCATATTGTTTTTCTCTCTGTACTTTGTGTCTATTTTCTTGGAGATTTCCTCGTCTTCTAATTTTTTTTCTACTTCGATTCTACTTTTTTTCTCCCTTTTCATTAAATTTTTTGTCTCTGATGTTCCTTTTTATAACAACCTTATTTACTTATTTAGTTCTTATTTACTTTAAGAATGAAGTGTTTTACTTTGTAAGGATACTAATGGTTATATTTTGAAGTTTTCTTAATCCAGCCTCATTCTTTTTCCCTGAGGTTGCATTTTTTAGTTTGTTTGAGTTTCCAGCTTTTACATTGAAGGCTTTTCTCAAATGTTTGGTGATCCTTTATTTCCCACTCATAGCAAAGCATGGGTCTCTATAAATTGATTGAAAATCTGAGCTCCAGAACAGGGTTTAGAAAAGGGAAACAAGAGTTTCACTGTATGGTGATCTGGCTGAGATGTTTTACCAGGTAACCCTGAGGTCATTACCTTTAGTTCCTCTAAGCTATTGAGAGTCCCATAGAAGAATACTACAAGCCCCAGACTAGAGGGTACAATACAGGCTGCCAGGATTCTGGAGACCAAGTAGAATCAAGAGTAAGAAGTGGAAATGTTTCATTCAGGTGGAAATATCCATTTACGGGTTTTTCAGTCAGTGCCTCCAGACTCAACTTGAAACAGACTTCCATACCATCTTGCTTTTAACCTACCTTCACCTCTACTTTTGGAGATACATATGGTCACAAATTCATGAGCCTTTTTGAGTTTCTGTGGTGTAAATCAGGTTGTCAGTTTTCCTGGCTGCTGGCTTAGGATCAGCTTTCTAAGCTCTGCTCTTACCGCTAGCACATCTGCTTTCCAAGTTCAAAACTGTGAGGCTGTTGTCCCTCGCCAGTTCTTTGGCCTTGTGATCTTAAGCCTGTGGATCTCAATGGAGCAGTAATGCTCCCAGGAGTATATTGGAAATTGGAAGTAATGTTTTTTTTCGTTTGTTTGGTTTTGGTTATCACAATGATTGGGGGATACTTCTGGCATTTGATAAAAAGGACACAACTTCATTTCAGTCATTCTATAAATATTTTGCTTATGGAATTACATCACAGTCCACTCCCAGACTAAGAATTCTGAGATCAGATACATTACTAAGATATTGACTCTGATTTCTGCAAAAATGCCCTATATGAAAATGGTTTTATATTTATAAAGGAAATTTTGCTTTCTTATTTTGCTTTGTTCTGAACACAAAGAAAATTTTTCCTTTTCCAATGTCTATTTATCAACTCAGAAATGCAAATTAGTTATGTTGATTTTATTAACAGTACTTTGAAAAATTAAGCAAGCTGAGTTTGCAGAAGTACTAGCTGTTGTTTTTGTTCCATTTCACATTTTTAATTGCATCCTCCATGAGAATGCATAATTAGGCCTTGAATCTAATTTATGATAAATACAATTAATTCAAATATTTAAAAATAATTAATGACAGCCTCAAAAAGAGCAAGATTAATGAGACCAACAATACAGTTCAACAGATTTCAATTTATTGTCTTATTTGGCTTGACCAACTCAAAAACATGAGTCTTTACTAACATATTCAAGAACTGAGAAAGAGAAGAAAAAAGGGAGAAAGTAACATTTAAAAAAAAATAACAATAGTACAGATGAACCTATTTGCAAAGCAGAAATAGAGACACAGAGGTAGAGAGCAAATGTATGGACACCAAGGGGGGAAAAGAGGAGTGGGATAAATTGGGAGATTGGGATTGACATATACACACTACTACACATAAAATAGACAACTAATGAGAACCTACTGTACAGCACAGGGAAAGAAAAAGAAGAAGGTGCAATCTGTTTGTAGGACATGTATTAAGTTAACCTTACAAATGCATTCCAATATACAGTAGGTACAGACAAATACTGTTTGATTCCACTTATATGAGGTACCTAGAATAGTCAAATTCATAGACTCAGAAAGTACATTGGTAGATACCAGCGGCCGGGGGTGGGGATGGGGGAATGGGGAGTTAAAAGGGGACAGAGTTTCAGTTTAGGAAGGTGAAAAATTCAGGAGATGGATGATGGTGAGAGTTACACAACAATGTGAATGTACTTAGTGCCACTGAACCGTACAGTTAAATATGGTTGAAATAATATGTTTTATATTATGTGACTTTTACCAAATAAAAAACATTAAAAAAAAAAACCAATAAAATACTGAGAGTTCAATGGCTGTTCCTTGAAGGGACTCAATGTACTGGTAAAGAATCATTCCCTTACTATGCCTTCCTCACAAAGTTTAAAAGCCACAAAGTGGAGAAATGAGGAGTTCTGATGCAAATAAAAATTCTCTCGCGATGCCTAGAAGTTAATATTTTCACCACACATATATTTATGTTAATGTACTTCTTATTTCCTCTGATTTGCATTGTCCTGAATTATTTTACATCAGTGGAAGGCTTCCAGAAAAGGATTAAAATAATGTCACATTTAATGCTTCATCTTCAAAACTTCACATGAGAATTAGAGACACTTTCAAAGCTAATTAACCCATTATTTTTCTCCAAAGGTAGGATAAGTGTACACTGGTCATAGTACACTAATGATCTGCCAGATAATCTTGTTTAATAATGTATACAGAAAACCCTGGCTGGGGGAGACAGATTTGAGCCCTACCTCCTGTCTCCTTGCCGGTCGACCTCGCAATAAAGCTTTTTCTTTTCTCAATAAAAAAAAAAAAAAAAAAAAATAATGTATACAATATTCTGTAGGCCTACTGTAGTTAAAAATAATATTAGTATTTCTTATATAACTTAGAAGAAATTGCTAATATTTTAGAGAAAATAGTTTTTCCAAGTATATCGCCATCAGTGGACTAACAAATTTAAACTGTTCAAAGCAATCCCACTTATTAAAGAGTTAACATGTAGCATATCTACCATGGCCACTTTCTGAAAGTCAGTTATTTATGATAATAATTTTCTTTCTTGAACTATTTGCCTAGGATCTACCTACCTTACTGGAGTTATTGGTAACTATCTTTTTTTGTTTTTAAGATTAAGTTAATGTGTACATAAGTAACATTGCCATTTCATTCCCAATGACAAAACTTATATTATATTTTGAAATATAATTTCAATGCTCAGACTTTTGCCAGTAAAAAAATACTAGTGTGCCCGAAGTTTATTTTTTCTATGCCTATAATTACCCTTTCGGTAATTTCCCATACACTTCCAGCTTGACACAGCTAGTTGAACATGAGCTAGTAAAAGTCTCCTCATTCCCACCATCCCAAACTATTCATACAATATATGTTATAGAATATCATGGACCTCTTTTCCCAAAAGGGGCTTCAGAGAAGCTTGGGGAATAGAACCAGGGGAATTTGCATACCAAATACTCTGTCTCTGAATAAAAAGGAAAATATATCAGGTATGTCCCAAACACAAAACATTTTATTAATACTTTGAAGACATCTATATCTATGAGATTGTATTAAAAATGAAGGTTTTGAAAGAGCATCACTCCTACCCTAACAATAATTTTTAAAAGCTATATAAACCTAAAAATAATCACTTTTCTTGCATCCATTTGAGAGTTAACACTACAAAGCAGCCTGAAATCTAAGGAAAGACAGGCCCGTCCAAACAGAAAGAAAGTGAGCACAGGCTCAATTTTAGCAGAATATGTGGGCAAGAAGTGCTGAGCCCCATGTAAGTGAATAAGATCTCAGCTAAAATGTTTAACAAACTTCTAGGGCTCAGTGTGAGCTAGCATGAGAGTATAAAATCCCTGAGAACTGCAGACTCAAGGGGAGTCTACCTTTTCCCACTGACATCCCCTGGGCACTGAAGAGAAAGCATGTGGGTAGGGCAAGAGACCAGAGAAATCCTCTCTCAGTAGTACAGACCTGGGGAGGGGAGAAACCACTGGTATGGAAAAAATTCCAAGACCCTACCAGATTCTTCTCCCATATGGAATAATGGGCAAAGGGCAGAAAACATATAACTCCCAGGGACACGAACACCTGCCGAGTCTGAAGAAAGGGTAAAATAACAGTTCCTGCCTATATTCTTAGGGAAGGGAAAAAAACTGTCTTGGGCCCAGACCATTAGTGGTCTCCTGCTGCTGGAGGAGGGGCTGGAAACCCTCTCACATACAAGACCCATCAAGGCAAAATTCAGTTGCCACATGGGGCAGAAGCAGGATCACTGAGACCCAAGGACAGGTGGCATACATAAAACTGAGGCTGGGTTAGAGTACAGAGAATTACCCTTGCCCCCACCTCTAAGTTTGGAAGCACTGAATGAAGAACAACCACAGCTTTCCATTATCAGACAGGAGACGAAACCCCCTCTTAAGCACAAGGACAAGAAGGGCAAAAGCAGAAGGTGGAGAAAGAACATTATAAAAACCCTCCAGCAAGTCAGCCCGTACCATACACTTAAGGCCATACTAGAGGGATTTGCAGTTGGTTCTGCACAGAAGATAATCACAGCGACAACAACCAAAGGCAAACACAGCTTAACTAATGAGTATATGGATGAAAATTCCAACACTAATGACCTAGCAGAAGAGGCTTGCCCATTTTTAGGCATAAATACTATTTACCTTGATCTTTACTATTCTACATATAATGTCAGCATTCAGAAAAAAAAAAAAATTCTCTTGTCAAGAAACTAAGGAATCAATATAACCAGACCCAGAGATGTGCATGATATTGAATGTATTAGATAAGGAATTAAAAATAAGTACCCTTAACATGCTAATGGCTCAAGTTAAAAGATAGACAAATGTATTAAGAGATGCGGAATATCAGCCAATAGATGGAAAAGTCTAATGGAAATACTAGAAATAAAAATCATGGTAAAATGATGAAGAATGTCTTTGACAGTCTCGTTAAGCACAGTCAGCACAACTAAGGAGTGAATTAGTGAACTTGAAGATAGGACAACAGAAATTTAATAAAGCAAAGCACAAAGACAAAAAGGAATAAAATCAATGACACAAGAGAAAAGGCCATCCAAGAGCTACCAAACAGTCTAAAATGTGTATGACCATAATCCTAGAGGAGAAGAAAGAATTAGTCAGAAAGTATTGAACACACAGTGGCCAAGAATTTTCCCCAAAATGATGAAATACATGAAATAAAAAATCTGAAAAACTCAGAAAACACCAAGAATAATCATATTAATAATAATTTTAAGATCTAATCACAGTATATTCAAACTGCTGAAAATAAGAGATAAAGAGAAAATCTTGAAGGGGCAACCAGAGAAAAAAGACACATTATATTTAAAGTGATAGAGATGAGAATTACAGCAGACTTCTTGTTTAAAAACCAGAAGAAAAATAATATAATACCATTAAAGCAGTGAAAGGACAAAAGTCAGGCAAGAATGCTACACACACTGAAAATAAAGACTTTTTTTCAGACAAACAAAAGCTGAGGGAATTAATTTCCCCAAAACTTGCATTATAAGAAATATTAAAGGAAATTCTTCAAACAAAAGAATGTGGTACCAGACAAACTGAGTTCTACACAAAGAAAGGAACATCTCTGGAAACTGTTAAAATGAAGTTAAAAGTCTTTTTTTCTAAGTTTTAGTCATCCTAAAATATAATTTACTGTCTAAAGTAAATAGTAACAATATTGTGTCATATAGCATATATAAAATTAATATTTTTTGAAAAATAGCACATAAAATGGGAGAGAGGAATTTGGTGTATCCAGTTGTAAGTTTCTTATACTACACAGGAAGTACTATAATGTTATTTGAAGGTAGACTGTTATTAAAGATGCATATTATAAACACACTAAGAAATTAAAAGAGGTATAAATAAAATACAATTGACTTTTAAACAAAAATAATAACACTGTATTGTGAAGTTTATAACCTGTCATACATGTAAAATGTGTGGTGAGTCAAGGAAGGGAAGAAATGGAAGTACAGTGTTATAAAGCTAATCTACTCTATATAGTACAATACCACTTGAAGGTAGACTGTGGTAAGTTAAAGCTGTATGTTATAAACTAAAGCAGCCACTAAAATAACAGAACAAAGATTTCTCTAGTTTTCTTTTTTTTAATTTAATTAATGTATTTATTTATTTTTGGCTGAAATATGGGGTTTTTTAATTTTTATTTTATATTGGACTATAGTTGATTTACAATGTTCTGTTAGTTTCAGGTGTTCAGCAAAGTGATTCAGTTACACATATACATATATCTGTTCTTTTTCAAATTCTTTTCCCATTTAGGTTATTACAGAATATTGAGCAGAGTTCCCTGTGCTATACAATAGGTCCTTGTTGGCTATCTATTTTAAATATAGTAGTTTCTCTAGTTTTAAAAAGCAGATGAGTGGTTGCTTAGGGATGCCAGTGGGTAAGTAGGGGGACCATGGAGTGCATGTAATGAAGCATGAAGTAATAGAGTGATGGATATGTTCACTATTTTGATTGTGGTGGTAGTTTCATGTGCATACATATTTCAAAACTTACCAATTGTACCCTTAAATATGTGCAGTTACTTACATCAATTATACCTCAATAAAACTGTTTTTAAAAAACTCTAGCAAGCAGTCAATTTCTAAAATGTGAACAAAAGATTTGAACAGACACTTCCCCAATGAAAATATAGAAATGGTCAAATAAAAGATGCCCATGAAAAGATGCTCAACATCATTAGTCACTGGAGAAATGCAAGTTAAAACTACATGGAGATGCCACTTCACACCTTTAAGGTGTCTGACAATACCAAATGTTGACGAAGATGCAGAACACCTGGAACTCTGAGACCTTTTGGCTGGAAATGCAAAATAATGCCACCATTTTGGAGAACAGTTTGGCAGTTTCTCATAAAGTTAAACACGCTTATCATAAGACCCAGAAATCCTGTTTCTCAGGTATTTACCCGAGAGAAATGGAAACTTGTGTTCACACAAAAACCTATACATGAATGTTTCCAGAAACAGCCTAAATGTCCTTCAACTAGTGAGTAGATAAACTGTGAAACACTCACACAATGGAACAATACTTCGGTTTAGAAGGGAATAAATTGATACAACAGCACAAGTGAATCTCAAAAATATTTCACTGAGCAAAAGAAACACAACGGAACATTTATTATTATTGCCTTTATAGAAAATTCTAGAGCAGGCAAAGCTAGTGTAGTCAGAAAGTAGATTGAAGGTTGCCTGGCTCTGGGAAGAGAATGGCTGGGAAGCGACACAAGAGTCCTTTTTGGAGTGATAGAGTTGTTCTGTATCTTGATTGTGGTTGTGATTACATGAGTGTAGAAATTTGTCAAAATTTATCAGCCTGTATATATAAAGTGGGTACATTTTATTTTATGTAAATGTCTGTATTTCAAATTAAAAAGAAAACTTAAGGCCTTGGAGAAATTCAATATTGGGGGAAAAATCATCCTAGTTTCTATTTTCTACAAGAAAAACCCTTGATTTACTTCATTAACTGGAATTTTAAAGATGGATTCTCACACAAATTCAAATATTCAGCAAGAAAAAAAATCTTACCTCTTCACAGTGCAATCTCCTTTTTAAGGTCTGATAGAAGTACAGATGCATGCTATAAACGTTTTAAATTGCATTTACAAAGACTTACCACTAAAACAAAAGCTGTTTTCCTGGGCTCTGCATTCCACTTAATGGAAGTATCTCTTTATTTTAATCCTCTTAACCTTCCAAGGGTGAAATGCTTGGTAACTTCAAAATAAAAAATGCCCCCAGAAGGCTTCATCTGTTAAGAATTGGTATAATGTTAGCTTTCGAGATCAGGATTCAAATTAATCTGGACATTGACAACTATGTCAAATAGCAAATAAAACATGCATAGAAAAGAGACTGGAGAAACACACAACAAAATGTTAACTAAGCTGTGGAAATATGGGCTACTACATTCTCTTCTACTTATTGGTATTTTACAGTTTCTATAGTGATAATGTATTACTTTGTGATAAAAGTGAGTAAAAATTATTTCTAATTATTTAAGCACAAATGAAAAGATAAATACAGTTCTCATTGCCCTGCACACCTCTTTATCTGAAAGTTTTATGCATCTGACCCTGACAATTTTTTAAGATGAGCAGAACATATATGCTTTAGCTAACTTTAAAATTTTGTTTTCATAAAGCAGACTAATGGGATCTGAATAGCTTTTTTTCCCCTTCATTTTGAAAGAGGAGTTTTTCTGCCTAGAGTTTCTATTTTTGGGCAAAAATATACTTGTGACTTGAGCAGCTGAATAAACACATACTGAAAATTCATATATTAGCAATAGAAAGTTAAGCACATGCAGGGAGCATATCCTACGTGCATCTGGCCTTAGATCCTCTTCCCCAAGGACACTGACCTCTGAATAGTGTTGACAGGGCAGGTCATTCATCTGTCCCAGGATGGTCCTACTACCAGCATTTCCCTTCACTTCATAAAAGAGTAGGGTGGCCAGCTCCACCCTCTTAACCTTGTAAGATGCTTCCAAGTTACTCATCATCACAAGTGAACTTAGGAGAGGTTCTCCTTAATTTTGTATTGAAATGTCTACACATTTCTTATACTATCTACAAACCCCAAAGTATTCTTCTTTGTAAGGCAAAGGCCTGGTATTCCAGTGCTCAACTAACAGGTGACTAACATAAATCTTGTGATACTATTTAAAACCTCCAGTCCCTAATGTGCACTCAGACTGTTACACTGGAAAATTACAAACCAGTAGCAAACTTACTGGGGATGGTGGGAGGGTGAATAACACAAGGGAACAACCAAAAGAAAATAGCATAGGGCTTCCCTGGTGGCGCAGTGGTTGAGAGTCCGCCTACTTCAGCACTTTTCTTTATGAAGCCAACTTATGACCTGGATTTTTATGAATAAAAAAGAAGACGTTGCAAGCTCAGGTAGAGGTCCATTTTATTGCTTCAAAGCAATTCCAGGCCTTCAAGGGAACCGCATGTCCTCTACACGTTAATATTTTTTTTAATATTTATTTATTTTTGGCTGTGTCAGGTCTTAGTTGCAGCATGCAGTATCTTTCATTGCAGTGCATGGGCTTCTCTCTAGTTGTGGCACACGAGCTCCAGAGCATATGGGCTCTGTAGTTGCAGCACACGGGCTCTCTAGTTGTAGTGCAGGACTTAGTTGCCCCGCAGCATGTGGGGTACTAGTTCCCCGACCAGGGATCGAACCCACATCCCCTGCATTGGAAGGTGGATTCTTAACCCCTGGAGCACCAGGGAAGTCCTGGAACGTTAATATTGCTATGGGATTCCAAAGCAAACCCTGGAGCATGCCACTGTTCATTGTATCTTCATTATTTTCTTGGTCCTCTCTCTGACTTTTTTTGTCTTAATAAAGTTCTTATCTACCTTTTCATCCCTGTTTTTTGTTTGTTTGTTTGTTTTTGCGATACGCAGGCCTCTCACTGTCGTGGCCTTTCCCGTTGCGGAGCACAGGCTCTGGACGCGCAGGCTCAGCGGCCATGGCTCACGGGCCCAGCCGCTCCGCGGCATGTGGGATCTTCCCAGACCGGGGCAAGAACCCGCGTCCCCTGCATCGGCAGGTGGACTCTCAACCACTGCACCACAAGGGAAGCCCCATCCCTGTTTTTTACAGGGATATTCTTGGCTCCTTTGTGGTTGCTTCTGTAACTGACCAAAATAAGAATTGGAGATAATTTATGTAAAAATTCAATAAAAGGTTATTATTGTTGTTTTCGTTAGTAGCATAATCTACCTGTATTCTTCCCTCTCCACTCCTACAAAACTATTTTCCATCATATCAAATTTGAAATCTTCTTGTTATGTATTCTAGACTTTTGCTACTCTGAGTGCATCTACAGACGAGTAGCATTAGTGTCACTTGGGAGCTTATCAAAAATGTAGTATCTCAGGCCCAAATCAAGCCTGCTGAATCACAGTCTAGCTTTTAACAAGATGATTCATAGGCACACTCTGCTAGAAAGGCCCTGTGCTAGAGCACTCATAGTTGGCACCATTTTGCCTGTTCCAGATCTCCTCTAATCCTTACATATGCCTTCTGATACCAGCAAGCTACTCTGGTAGTCCCTACTATTTTGTACTTTTCCCATGAGCTGTATGACATTGTTTAATAAAATAAGTATTCTTGATCCTTTTCTATGACTGTCCAGATTCTACTAGTTATTCAAGGCCCATCTTTAAGTCAACTTTTTCTTTTAATGGAGACTTCAAAAGATGGGAAAACTGGACAGCTACATTTAAAAGAATGAAATTAGAACATTCTCTAACACCATACACAAAAACAAATTCAAAATGGATTAAAGACCTAAATGTAAGACTGGATACTATAAAACTCCTAGAAGAAAACATAGGCAGAACACTCTTTGACATAAATCATCTCAATATTTTTTGGATCATTCTCCTAAAGCAAAGGAAGTAAAAGCAAAAATAAACAAATGGGAACTAATTAAACATAAAAGCTTTTCACAGCAAAGGAAACCATTGACAAAATGAAAAGACAACATACTGGATGGGAGAAAATATTTGCAAATGATTTGACCAACGATGGATTAATATACAACTCAACATCCAAAAACAAACAATCCAATTAAAAAATGGGCAGAAGACCTGAATAGACATTTCTCCAAAGAGGATACGTAGATGGCCAACAGGCACATGAAAAGATGCTCAACTTGCTAATCTTCAGGGAAATGCAAATCAAAACCACAGTGAATTATCACCTCACACTTGTAAGAATGGCTGTCATCAAAAAGAACAAAAATAACAAGTGTTGGCAAGGATGTGGAGAAAAAGGAACCCTTGTACGTTGTTGGTGGGATTGTAAATTGGTGCAGCCACTGTGGAAAACACTATGGAGGTTTCTCAAAAAACTAAAAATAGAACTACCATCTGTCCCAGCAATTCCACTCCTAGGTATATATGCAGAAAAGGACAAAAGCACTAATTTGAAAAGATGCATGCACCCCAATAGCAGCATTATATACAGTTGCCGAGATATGGAAGCAACCTAAGTGTCCATCAACAGATGAATGGATAAAGAAGATATGGTGTGTATATATACTATGGAATACTACTCAGCAATAAAAAAGAATGAAAGTTTGCCATTTGCAGCAACATGCATGGACTTAGAGGGTATTATGCTAAATGAAATAAGTCAGACAGAAGAACAAATACTGTATGATATCACTTATATGTGAAATCTAAAAAATACAACAAACTAGGTAATATAACACAAAAGAAACAGACTCACAGATACAGATAAACTAGTCCAAATGTGCATGAGCCCTTTAAGAGCTATTTCTTAGATCCTTATAGCATTCTAGGTTTCAAACCTCTTTGAAAACATGAGGTTTTCAAAGCTAGATGTTTTGGGGTTCATCTCTCAGGTGAAGGTCTCAAAAGTTGGGAGTGCCCTTTGTGGGATTCAAACCCTTCACCAATCAGGGAGAAGCTCCGGGTTTTGAATTCCATACTGACTATGGGTCACCGTGCCCAGGGGGTGGGGTTTGTGGTGAGATTCTGTCCCAGCCTCTCCTACTTGCTTTGATGTTGGCTTTCTCTCCTTTGCCTCGTGCCAGGTTTTAGTGTTTTTCAGATGAAGTTGTTCTGTATGTAGCTGGAGATTCAGTGTGTTCTTGAAAGGAGGTGAATTCAGGATCCTCTTATGTTGCTATCCTGAACTGGAAACTTGACCATAGGGATGTACAGACACAGTGGAACTACAGTATTTTAATTATTTATGTTGAACAAAGTATCTAATTTTATGTTAATTCAATAAATATTTATTGAGTATTACCACAAACGAGACAAATTTCTAGAAATGTGGTATAGAGCAGTGTACAAACATAATGAAATACCTGCCCCTGTGGATCCTATATTCTAACTCCACATTTAAAAGAAATACATTTCTAGAACAGTTGTTCACACTCAATTGTTAGTATCACCAGGGACCTATTACTATTGAATATTTTTCTTAGACTGCAAGATTTAAAAGTGAAATAGAAGGCATTATAAATTATTTATATATTACCTTAGTTTTATGCCTAGTATAATTTTTATGTGAAGAAAAAAATCATCTTAAATTTTTAGTTGGTACAGAATGAAATAAAATTCCTTAAGCAGAAGACATGTAAACTGACTTTATCCCTCGAAATACGTTTGTTTTGTTTCATTTGAATTCCTTCACGCTGTGTGTAAGTGTGAGCACCAGTGTGTACCCTCACCTCCCAAACACTCCCAATTAATAGACCCCACTATTCCCTGTTTGTAGATATTTTTTCAAAGTATAACGTGTATTAGAGCGCACACATCTTAAGTCTACAGCTCAAAGAATTTTTACAAGGTAAACCTGTCCGTGTAATCATCATCTAGATCAAGCTGTAGAATATTACAAACACCCTGAATATTTTTATGCTCCCTCTCAGTGCTTACTGCACCTAAAGGTAACCAGTAATCTTTCTTTCCCCAAAATCAATTTGCCTATTGTTGTAATTTATAGAACATAAAATGCAGTATATATTCTTTTGCATCTGGCTTCTCTTGCTCAAAATTACACCTGTGAGATCCATCTATGTTGATATGCTTGACAGTGGTTGCTTCTTTTTCAATGCTTTATAGTATTTTTGAAGAAATACATCACAATTTATATATCCAGTCTGCTCTTGATGAATATTTTCATTGTTTCCAATTTGGAGATATTACAAATAACGCTTTTAATAATTCTTATTAATGTCTTTGGTTACACATTTATATTTATTTCGATTCGGTATATTTCCAGGAGTAGAATTGCTGGGTAATAGAATTATGCATATATTCATGTAGATGCTACCAAGTTGTTTTTGAAAGGATTATTCCAATTTAGTCTACAATCACCATCATACGTTAGAGTTGTCCCACATCCTTGTCAACACTTAATATTGTAAAGGCTTTTTTCTTTCATTTTAGCCATTCTGGTGGCCGTGTAGTGATGTATTTTTTTAGTTTTAATTTGCATTTAAGTTGCATTTTGAGCAACTTGTTACATGCTTATTGGTTGCTTTGGATATCCTCCATACACATTTCTAATTGGGTTGTTTTTCTTTTTATCATTGATTCACAGAATTTTTTTTCTAGATATGTATCCTTTGTCTATGTGTTAGCTTTTATGAGGTTATGTCAATAAACAATCTCAGATCTCATTGGCTTAGAATAACAAATATATATTTTATGCTGACTTCACATGTTGGTTGCAGATCTGTTGCAACTCTTCTGGACTCTACTAGACTAAGTAGAACTCAGCTTTTCTTGGCTGGGCTTGGCCTCACATGTCTTCTCATTCTAGAACATAAGTTATAGATGGATCCACTATCTGACATATCCTGTTCTTATGGTTGAAAGTCAGAGCAAGAGATGGGGCAAGCAGAAACTATCAATGCCTCTAAAAGCATCTATTCAGTCAGGATAAATGTCAAGTCCATTTACATACCATTGGCCAAAACAAGTCACAAAATCAAGCCCAAACTCACTGGGTCAGGAAAGTACACTCTCCCTAGAGATTATGGAAGGGAGGATTAAGTAGAGGAGGATTAAGGAGGCGGAGGGAAGGAGGGGAGGAATGAGGAGGCAGAGGAGAGCAGGGATAAAATAACAGTAAATAAATAATACAATGTACCACAGTTAGAAACATAGTACAAAAACATTCTCCCATTCTGTGTTAATAATGTCTTATAATTAATAGAAATTCTTAATAATAATGAAGTATAAGTTAACAATCTTTTTATTTATGATTTGTACTTTTTGCATTCAATTAAGAAATCATTACCTCTTAAAAGGACATGAAAATATTCTTCTATGTCAAGAACTGGCACTTTTTCTATAAAGAACCAAATAGTAAATATTTTTGCTTTGTAAGCACTACACTTTGTGTCATAACCATTCATCTCTGTTATTGTAGCACAAAAACAGTCAGAGGCAATACATAAATGAATGGGTATGACTGTATTCCAATAAAAGTTTATTTATAAAAATATGTGGCAGGGTGAATTTGTCCTCTAGACCATATTTTCCTGACCTCTGTTCTGTGTTATCCTCTACAGGCTTTATTTTTTAACCTTTCACAATTACATCCACAAGCAATCTGTCTGGAATTGATTTTCTATGTTTGGTAGGAAATAAGGGAATTGTCATTTTTTTAGATATGTATATCCAATTGATCTATGATTGTTAATTAAAAAGACTCTTTCTCTACTGCATTACAGTAGTACCTTGGTCACAAATCAAGTGACCATATGTGTCGGTAAGTCCAACAATTTTTATATTCTTTTTCAAATTTTATTTGTTGACCTTGGCCCTTTACATTTCTATACAAATTTTAGCATCAGCCTTTTCATTTTCAAACACACACACACACACACACACACACACACACACACCTGCTAGGATTTTTATTGAGGTTGCATTTTTTAAAATACACACACACATTGGAGAGGATTGATATCTTTTCATTACTAATTTTCCAACCTGTAAGCATGATATATATCTCTATTTATATAGTTTTTTATTTCTCTCAGTAATAAATTTATACTTTTCTCTGTGGAAGGCATACATATTTACTAGAAAAGAGGAACACTTACTAACTATAAAATGATCAATTCAACTAGAATATCCCTAAGTTTATATGCAACTAAGAATATAGCTTCAAAATATATAATGCAAAATGTGCTAGAACCAAAAGGAGAAATAGAAGATCCATAATTACAGCTGGAGATTTTAACAGATTTCTCTGTAAAAAAAAAGAAGAATTGAACAACAAGATTATCACACATACACCTATTAAACATATACTGGATCATAAAGCAAGTATCAAGAAATTTCAAAGGATTGAAATCATATACACTGTATCTTCAGACCAGAGTGCAATAAATCTAGAAATTAATAACACAAATTTAACTGTGTCCACTTTGATATTAGTAGAACTACACCAACTTTGTTTTGGTTGGTATTAATATGGTAAATCTCTTTTCACACTTTAACTTAACTTTTATGTTATGTTTCAGATATGCCTTTTTATAGTAAGCTATAGTTAATTTTTATTTGTTTGCTTAATCCAGTCTGGCAATTATAGTTTTTTTAAGCTTATGTAGCCTAAATGACTGTATATAGTCCTGGGAATTCCCTAGCAGTCCAGTGATTAGTACTCCACACTTCCACTGCTGGGGGCCTGGGTTCGATACTTGGTCACGGAACTAGGATACCTCAAGCTGCACAGTCAAAAAAATTAATTTAATTTAAAAAATAGTTTAAAAAAGTATATATTCCATTTCTTTTTAAAGTAATTACGGATATATTTGGATTTAAATCACCAACCTATTTGTTTTTCTTTTCTTCCTTTTTTACTAGGTTTTGGATTATTTGAGTATTTTTATTATTCTAAATTAACACTATTCATCCCCTGACCTTTTATTCTATTGTAGTTATATATTCTAATTCTACCTAAATTTTAAAGACATCATTATTATTGCTTTCAAAAGTCAATAAACATAGAGTTACTTGTTTATCTTTTCTGGCGCTCTTCATTTCTTCTTGCATTTCCATTCATCTATCTATTATCCTTTTCCCTCTTCCCAGAAAGTTTCCTTTAGCATGTCTTTTAAGTATGGACCTTCTGATGATGAACTCTTTCCATTCTTGTTAGCCTGAATATATCTTTATTTTGCCTTAATTTTTGAAGAATATCTTCTCCTGATACAGAATTTGAGGCTGGTAGTTATTTTCTTTTAGTACTTTGACTATATCACCTTTCCTTATGGTCAGCTGCTGCTCTTTTGAAGGTTATAAGTCTTTGTGGAGAGGGGCCCCCTTTTAAAACTATATTTTTGTCTCTAGTTCTCAGCATTTTTACTATCATATACCTAGGTATCACTTTTTTAAAAGTTTGCAATTTGTAGAACTTCTTGAATGTACAGCTAAATAGATCTAGCATTACTGGAAGATTTGAGCCAATATATCTTCAAATATCTTTCTGTATATTTTATCTTATCTCATTTTGAGACTCCAATTACATACACATTAGGGCTTTCTTCACTATCTCAAATGTCTCATTTTTTTCTATTATTTTATCCTTGTTGCATTTCATGCTTCAACCTGGGTATTTTCTACTGTTTGATTTTTGCTTTTCCTCCCTCTGATTCGCTGTTAAACCCACCAATTGAGTTTCTAATTTCAGTTATTATATTTTTTAATTCTAGAATTTTCTGTTGATTCTTCTTTTTAAAAAAATCCTGTTTTCTGGTAAATTATCCATCTTTTCATTTATTTTCTTGAACATTTTAATCATAGTTACTTTAATGCCAATCTCATAATTACAATTTCTTGATATTCTGTTGCTCTGGTTCTATTGTATGTTTTTATTTTGGCTCAATTGGCTCTATTTTCTGGGATACCTGCTGATTTTGATTGACTGCCAAACATTATGTAGGAAAAGTTGTAAAGCATCTGGATGAGTTTATCTTCTACGAAAAATTTAATTTTCATCTGGCAGATATATGTGACGATAACTTTGACCCACTCAAGGCTGTATATTTCTGTTTGCTCTTACTCCTAGGGCATAGACCTTCAGGAGGTCTCAAGAGAAGCTCTTGGAGTTTTATAGCCCCTCCTTCATAGCGGGCCCAGAACCCCAGATTATGTCTCTCCAGAATCCTGAGGCTGCCAGATCTTTGCTTGGCTCTTTGGCTCTTAGCAATCATTCTTTACTTAGTTTCCTGGGTTTCTTTATTTGTTTGTTTTTGATTTGGCTTCATTCAAGTACAGTTCAGGGTTACACATGTGTCAGAGGAAATTCCATGTAGTTTGTTGGGTTTATTTCTTTGCAGTTCCCTTTTCTCCAGGATCTTGGCCCCTTAAGTCCTGGCTATCTTGGTAACCTTAAACGCTAACTTTTGTCTTCCCAGCCCACTGAAACCTCTGCAAGTTTAAAACTAATGCTTTCAGTTCAGCCTCTATGCACCGGGCTTGGAATTAGCAGACTCTCTAACTGTAAACATAACTATAACTCTAACACTAACCTTAAGGAATAGAATAAGAGCAGGTGAAGTCTGGCTCATCTGAAGATGTTGCCCTATTTTCTGGATTCTTTGGTCACTCTAATGCCTTCAAACGGTTGTTCTCTGGTTTTGTTTGTGTGTTATTTTTTTTTTAATTTACCTTTTATATTTGTTCTGTAGGAGGACTAGTTTATCATGGATAAAAGCAAAATCCCTGCCATTCCCTTTTATTTCATGCCTGGCCAAATGTATGCATTTATGCACTATCCCTATACCCTAAAGGCATGTAGATCAGTGAGCCCTGGTCTTTTTGAGCCTTACAATGAACGAATGGCCTAGTTGAAACTACGTATGTCTCCATAAGAAAGTGCCAAGCACTTTGGCCTTTGGACTCTCCAACATTCCTCAATATAACTTTCACACCCAACAAAAAGTGTATCCTACAATCTGTCAAATTACCTTTTCTAACACTCTTTATTTTATTTTGTTTCTATTAATTCAAATGCCCTGGCTATTGTAATGAACCTTTGAGTCCAGTTAAGAGATTTTGTTTTTTAATATCACAGTGTAAAACTCAGAGGAAAAACAAAACAAAACAAAAAAGGACATTGATTATTGCTTACACACGCAGCTAAAAACTAAAATATCTGGGGTTTGTATCATTTATGTCTTACTCCTTATATGTCTAGTCAAGATTTATCTTTATGCCTTAATCAGTCTGACCCAGTTCCTCATCACTCTCCTGTTTTTCCCATGCTGCAATAGCAGGCTTTTTCCATCCCTTGTCGACTTAATGTGTGTGAGGGCTGTAAAAAGAAGCTAAGTCGTTCTGGCACAGTAAAGAAGTGTGGAGGCTGTGCTGGACAGCCAGAGGACACAAGAGCTCTGCCATGTTATACTGTTTGTCACTCTGATGTGAACAATGACTATGAGGTTATTAAACAGATTGTCCCGGGTTTTTCCTCTCATTATTTTAGCATTCGCTCCCCATGCCATTGTCCCAGGTTCTTTCCATTGTAACCTCTTAATTATAATGCAGGCTTGGGGAGAAGGATGCACCCACTGGAAACCATGCAGTGGTTCAGTTGTTCAAAGCCACTTGGGTATTCGTTTGTTTATTTGGTCCTAGGTTTGCAATTCAGCTGTGTTAACTCATGGAAACTGCTCTAAGACAGATTTAAATCAAAACAGACAGTTTCCATTTTTGCTCTGAAAATCAAATGGGAAGGTTTGTTTTAAATGGGCACTTAGTGGCTTGCCCCAACACGCTCGGAATGTGTGTTTACTTTTTAGAGATAGGATAATGTATTTTTCTACAAGTCCAAATGCTTCTGACAAAATAGGCAAAAAATACCTGCTGTGTTGAATGGACTCTAGTAGACATCCACAGAGCAATGCCTTTTTGCTGACAAATATAAGTTTCTAGCTGGATGAATAAAGTTTCCTTGAATATTTATGATAAATAAAACTTCTTATATGGGAACTTCTGTCAAAAAAAAAAACTTCCTTGTTCTTTAAGCAGGTCACTCTACTCACTGGTATCAATATTTCAATATGTAAAAATAATTTCAATTTAAAATTCTATTGGGGCTTTAGTTTTAACTCTATAAACTGAGTGTGTTTCTAAGTGATGCTCAAACTCCTGGCATTTGTTCACTAAAGATTTACTGAGTAGCCATAATATGCCAGGCACTGATGAAAAAGAAATGAATAATAACACAAAGTCCTTGAGGTTTATCAGGGAAAATTCCTCTTTAAAAAAATACCTAACATCCCTTTAGTTTTTATTTCATTTTCGTAAAGAGTACCATAACTGAAGTTAATGTATCTCACTATTCATAGGCAGTCATAATAATTACAGTACAAGGTTTAACTTTATCCTTTGATTGTGAACTATTTCCTCCTTATTGACAAACATAAAAATTCTTATACATGTACATCACTTTTTAAAGTTTTCTCACCTGTATAATTTAATTTAGTCTTTACAATAACTTGTGAAGTAGGCGGAACAGATATTATTACCTGCATGTTATAGTTGAAAAAAACCTGAGGCTCCCAGGGGCAAGTGATTTGCCCAAATCACATAGTTAGGTTGGATCGCAAATCCAGTTCTCCACCCATTCTCCCAGGATGTTCCTCAAAATGCTCTACCCCCATTTATTCAAGCTCTCCTGATACTTTTAAGGAGAACACTTGAATGCTTTAGGAGTCAAAAAAATGTTTAAGCATTAGACTATTTTTGAGCAAAGTGATTATTTCTGATTATATTCCCAGATGAGAGAACTGGTAGCCTATGACTTTGCAAGGCACCGGATGTTTTATCTGAACCTGCTTGGAAATTCTCTACGAATTATTGGTTGAATCCTACCTTAAAAAAGCATACCAGAAAGAAAGAGACTTTTGCAAGAGTATGTTTTACAAACATCTTTATTATTGAGATTAAAGCAATTTAAAACTGTGCAAAGTATTTTATAGAAGTTAAACAAAATTTATGGCACAATTTCCAACCTCAGCAGCTTAGAAATCTACACAGGCTTTGTCTGCATCTGGTCACAGTCATACATGGATTTCTCTCCTTGCTTTTGTCTGTGCAATCCCACCTGCTCCAGGGAGCTCTTCTGATCGAGTCTGAATGATACAGCATATAGAACTTGCACTAGTCAGGTCTCAAATTCAATCCCCAGATGGCCCTGGAAACCTAGGGCCATCTAAGCAGATATCACTTTGTTTCCACAGTTTCTTTTTGGTATCAGACCATTCCATAAAGTTGTTGAAGTCTATAGGCCATAGATACAAAGGTGGTTGGTGCAACTTAATTAAACATAGCAGTTTAAACATAGGTACCAAAATTATATTTGAACTATAAGTGTGTGTCTGGTTATTAGCAGTATACTTTTAAAAGTTTGAATGTTTATTTTTTGCCCTGCTCTTAAACCCTGGCTAAACTTCGATATACTCCAGTGGACTGTTGGAATTAGGCTGTAGACCTTTGCCCACGTGGCCACTCCATAGAAGGAGGCTCCGTGGAAACAGAACTCACACCCAACCTGTGTGACTGCTGTTAATTTGTTTTGACCCTCTGAAGGGTGTGTTCCCCTTCCTTTGGACAGACAAAATAGATCCATCTTTCTGAGGGCCTGTGGGATGACAGCCCTCTTCCCCTTCTCCAAAATCTGCCTGTAGTGATAGAAAGATGGTCATCCTCCTTCACTCACGATCCCTTTTTTTCTTTTTGGAAGATACTTAAGTCCTCTCTATACCCTGTGCCTCTGTGTCTACCCATCTAGAGAAAGAGAGAGAGATTGAGAAAGAGAAAGAAAATCCACTATAACTACTCTGGAACTAAAAAATTAGATTTTAATCAGACTCATAGAAAGGGTAAACAAGAAAAAGACATTCCCTTTCCTCAAGGAGTATATTAATTTGGCAGTGCCTGAAACTCAGCTTCTTTAGAACACAATTCTAAGGAAACTAGTTTTACTGGAGGATTCCAGACTTTGACCAACAGGTGAAAAATTGAAGTTTTGAATGGTAATGAGCCTTTCCAATATCATGGCTATCCTACTGCGGAAAGTCGTCATCTATATACCTCTGAATAAAGCCCCTTTTTTCATCACGTAGCACTGTAAAAAAATCATCTAGTGAGAAAATCAGTATTAATCTAAGAGGTATGACCCACGTTCATTAGTAAGAATCCATAATGGGTGCCGTAATTTTGTTTTCCCATAGTGATGCTCTTTGGCCTTCATGGTTTGTTTGTTTGTTTTAAAGCTAGTTTTATAGGTTCCTTTCAGGAATCCTTCTTTAGTTCATGGGCCACACTTGGAGCCGCTCTTATAAACAGGGTTTCAGCTCCTAGGTGATTTCTCCTAATTTCTGTTGCCAGCCAAGCTCTTCACAGTTAAGCAGGAGCACCTGATGGCCACTTGTCACTCAGCTACTTCATCAAAATGCCGGGGGTGGGGGGGCCTTCCCTGGTGGCGCAGTGGTTGAGAGTCCGCCTGCCGATGCAGGGGACGTGGGTTCGTGCCCCGGCCCCAGGAGGATCCCACATGCCGTGGAGTGGCTGGGCCCGTGAGCCATGGCCGCTGAGCCTGCGCCTCTGGAGCCTATGCTCCGCAAGGGGAGAGGCCACAACAGTGAGAAGCCCGTGTACCGCAAAAAAAAAAAATACCAAGGGTATGGCTACCTCTTGATAAACACTAGGTTTATTTCATTTCTTTCCCCTCTCTCTTTCTCTCTGCATTAATTGTGCTTTCTATGCACTTTACAGATGTTTGTGTAACATTCTTTACTGTATTTTTTCCTAGTAAGTATTTAGATCAAATGCTTATACTTCCTAAACTGACACCCTTCGCCTATAAATAGGAGACTCTCCTAAATGATTAGAAGAAAACATCACATCAACAGTGCTAACACTAGCTAGTTCTGAGCAAAAAAATGAAAATTTCTTCAGTTCCTTAAATGTGAAATTCCTGGAATTTCATTCTTTTTTAGCCCTCCACTCTAAGGCTTGTGTCCAAAATGATAAGATTGCCGACAAAGAACTCCAGGACACTCGATTTTAATTTATACACCATGGACTTTAAATTAGCCAAATGATAATAAATTTGTTTAAAATTTTGAAAAACTTAAAAATGAGACAAACTATGTGTTGACATTTACTTGGTGTGGAGAGGAAAGTTCTGGAACCCAAGTATTTTAACAGTGGTGATAATTAGAGCCAGCTTCATGGGCATGTGACTTGTGCATCCCACAGAACCCCACACTCAGAAAGACTCCCTGCTTGGTTTAATGCTCTACAATCACCATTTGAAATTCTTAATACCTTTCTAACAAAGGGGCTCGTGCTTTCATTTTGCAATTGGCCCTACAAACTATGTAGCCAGCCATGGTGAAAATTCCCCTTATACCCTACAAAAAGGGTGAAAATGTGTCCCACATTTGCTCTGGATTCATGGCTTGTGCCCGTTTTCTGTGGTAGTTATTCCATGGCATCCTCCCTTCACTCCCAGAAATGTTCTAGTTTGGATAATAATATTAATAATAATAATAAATACATATATATTTGCTGAACAAAACCTGAAATCTGGTTGTGATTAGAAGTTTGTGAGTGTATGCGGCTGCCCCAAAAAGTTGGCCAATTGTTCAGTTTACATAGAACCTTACCAATTTAATTCCTTATTAAAAATGGTTGCAGAGTATCTATGCCACATGAGACAGTGGATGCTGCACAAGGACCATACCTGTAGAATTTGAAAGTCCTATATTCACTGCATTCCAATATTTTATTATTTAAATGTTAGAGTTATCAAATCAATATGAAATGTGAATCAGATACATGTTAAACACGGCAATCTGTGGAAAACACACCCAAGGTAGAGTAAACCATTGAATTCTTTGGGGGTTGGTAGTTCAAATGGAGTTTATAACTGAGGAAGACCTTGTAAATACCTTTCTGTAGATGTAAAACTATGTGTTCTTATTTGCAGGGTTGTGTTGGTCCCTTGGTATAGACTCCATAAAAAACAAAGTCTTCAGACCTAGAAATTAGCAGGATATTTTGCAAGGGTCATGAAAGGGGAAAGGAATTAACGTTTGTGTAATGCAAACCAAAGAGATAACAGCAGATTATATCTTCTTGCTCACAACAGAAGAAAGTTTATTTTTCCGTTCCTCTGCCTCCCTTCATTTCTTCCCACTGTATTGAAAAACCACCTCAAAAGCACACCTTTCTATTGTCACCTCTTATCTTCTTTCTCCTGCTCCTTTACATTAACTGCATTGAAATAAAGTACTTTTTGACTGATTAGAGGAAGGAGAAGTAGTTGGTAGACATCACTAAGAATTTTGTAACCAAATTGTGTTTTTTGAGAGCCTATTTTTTAAATTCATTTTATTCTTTTTAAGCGATTATATTTCACAGTTTGCAGTGCAAAGCACTGTCTTCTCAAACTGGTATAAAATATATGTGTTATAAAGTATAAAACTAAGATATACTTCTGCTGATAAAAGAAAGGTAAAAAAGGAAATGAAAACAGGATATTGAAGTGATATCTGTACTCCCACATTTATTGCAGCATTATTCACAATAGCCAAGATATGGAAGCATCCATTAACCAATGAATAGATGTGGTATATATACACAAAGGAATATTACTCAGCCGTAAGAAAGAAGGAAATCCTGCTATATGCAATAAGATGGATGGACTTTTAGGACTTAATGCTAAGTGAGATATGTCAGACAGAGAAAGACAAATAGAGTATAATATCATATGTGAAATCTAAAAAAGCCAAAGATAAAAACTGAGAGTGGAATGGTGGTTACCAGGGGCTAAGGGAATGGGGGACTTGAGGAGATGCTGCTTGTTTAAGTACACAAATTGCAACAGGTAGATAAATAAGTCCTGGAGATATAATGCACAGCATAATACAAAAAAGAAATGATAACTATGTGTGTGACATGATAGAGGTTCTAGCTAAAACTACGGTGCTAATCACATTGCAATATATAAATGTATCAAATCAACATACTGTACACCTTAAACTTACACAGTGTTATATGTCAATGGTATCTCAATTTTAAAAAGAAAGATTAAAAAACGTAAAGTTTTGGGATGTATTCTCTTAAGTATGTTTGCTATTTATTTCAGAAAACATTTGGATCAATAACAAACAATAAAGCAAGATTCATATGTATTTTATCCTTCAAACTTTCTCTTCCACCATATAAAACGAAGTGAATACTCTCATACATAGCTAGGAACGATGTATGAAGCAGCACTTGTCAAAATGCTAAAACACTAAAGTGCCCACACCTTTAACCCAGTTGTTTACTACAATCTTCAAACATAATCCAAAATATGAGGAAATGTTATGCACTTGTTATGCACAAGTGTTCATGAGATTAGTATTTTATTAGTAAATAATTAGATAGCACACACAGATTTCACAGTAGGGAAATGGTCAGGTAAATTACAGTATATAGTGTATGTATAATACATACAAGTTTCTGTCCTCTTTTTTTTCAGTTAATATTATAACACAAGTTGGGGTGTTCCCTGGTGGCCTAGTGGTTAGGATTCCAGGCTTTCACTGCCATGCCCTGCGTTTACTCCCTGGTTGGGGAACTGAGATCCTGCAAGCACGCGGCACAGCCAAAAATATATTCATGTATGTATATATATAAATATATATATTATATATATAACACAAGCATTCTTCAACATAAATCAAAGATCATACAATGCACTTGGTAGCTGCATTGTATTTTCCTAATTATCTACAGCTTGGACATACACAGTTTTTATAGTTGGAAATAAAATCTTTAAAAAAAAGGATGGAATATCCTGTAAATAACTTTCTATTCAAATAAAAAGCTGGCCTTGCTCTAAGATGTAAGAATGATGAGCACTTACTTTTAATAGTTACCCAAGGATATTTTGGTCCCAACCATAGGGATCGTTCAAATATTTTTAGAAATATTAGGAGTAAATCACTTCATTTTGTTTGTTCTTTGCTAAGAAACCGGAATGTTACAGAGCCAATCCTCTGAGTAAAGTCATTTCTAGGTTGACTGAATCCTCTGAGTGATAATTTTCTGTATCTAAAAGGAGTTTGGTACACTCTATATGATACTGAGAACCATGTCAAAAACGTGCAAATGCAACCCAATTGGTTCCCAGCAGAGAATGATGTCCTTCTGATGCTTTTTATCCACTTGGTTTCTTCCAGGCTCTGCCTACATCTAGATTTTCATATGAAAATATACTCAAATGTAAACAGAGCCCAAGGAATAAAGTCTGACTTATATTTCCACTGGAGAAAATCCTTGAACTCCATCGTATGGTCCTTGCTCTAGCAAAGCCTGTATGAACTTCAGTGGGAATTCTGCCAAGAGCAAGATGGTGAAGCAGGGCCAGTGGTGTCAAATCAGGTTAGTTCTCTCTGCCTTTGCCTAGCTGAGTGTTACACAGGATGGCACTCTTGTGTTGCATTTAACAACTTGTAGTTCAATAGATTTTTATCTTTGAGGACAGGTAGATATACAAGATGTGGTGCAATTGCCTTTTATGAAGGTGGTAAATTTAATTTACAGCATATACATAATATACAGGTTTGTAGAAAACATATCGATCAAAACAGCTTCCTTTACTTACACTTAATAGGCAGAGAGAATGCAACGTTTCTTAGCATTAACCTATGTTGTCTCACTAAAACAAAATGAAAGAGAAACATTTAATAATATTCTGAGTTTTAAAATGGTTCTAAAATATCTTCAGTAACTTATGACTATATTCCCCATAGAGGAGTTTAGGCCCAGGATGTATCCTGCCAGAACAGTGGCCAGTCAAATCAGTGAAGAGAGGCCAATGGGTGGGCAGTTTTGTTTTAGTAAACAATCCAGTTCATTCTATCAGGAATCTTCACTCTAGGAGTCCCATGTTTTTGGAGGTCACACACCCCAAAAGCAGATCTGAGACAGAGATTTGCATGCAGTTGGTTTATTTGGGAATTGCTTTCCAGTGAAAGACCTGTAAGGGGAGTGAAGGAAGCAGAGGGAGATTTGAAGTGCGATTAGATTGCAACAGAGGCCTCAGCAGTCCCACTAGTGCTGTGAATCTGGGATGGGCCTTCATAGGTGTCCCAAATTGAGTCAAAAGGGCCAGACCATTGGACCTCCTACGTTGACCAGTCATTGGTGGGGGCTATTACCCCAGGCAAAGTGGTTGCCTTTGGCCAAACACAAACCCTAGATTAAACTCAGCTGAGAGTCATCAGGTGGCAGCACTCCTGGCAGCTGGGGAATGACGGTCTTTGTCCTGAAGGGGGAATCTGAGCGGCAACCCCCAGTATCCACTACAGTCAACTTCTGTAACCGCTCACATTCACTTGCTTCAGATAATAAGTTCACCACATCTGGAAGCAGCTCCTCCAGGATTCTCAGTAACCGTTTTTTCCTGAAGAAACTAACAAGAGGAAGCTTAGCGAGAAAAACTAGAGCCTACTGTCTCAGCGAGTCTCATGGCTACAATTAATACTCATAATCTCCGTCCTCTGTTACCCATTCTAGACTTCCTTCACTCACAATTATTATCCCTATTGGTGCTGGCGGACCAGTGGGGATGGCAGAGAGAGCGACCTAGATCAAATCCCCATCGTTTATTTGTTGGGGGGGCAGGAAAAATTCCAAGTAGAATTACAATTCTTTCTATAAATCCATTCCTTCTCATCATTGTCCTTTGTGAAAATATTTATTAGCATATGAATGTGGATGTAACTTTTTCAGTTTTATTGAGATGTAATGAATATACATGATTGTATGAGTTTCAGCTTTACAGCATAAAAGTTTGACTTACATATATTATAAAATGATTTCCACAATAACTTTAGTTAACATCCAGCATCTCATGTAGATACAATACTTTTAAAAAAATTTTTTTTAAGAAATAAAAATTTTTCTCCTTGTGATGAGAACTCTTAGGATTTGTTCTCTTAACAACTTTCCTATATACCATACAGCAGTGTTAGCATTACACTCCTAGTAAAGTTTGTATTTTTCAACCTCCTTCCTCCAGTTCTTCCATCCCTCATCGCCCGCTTCTGGTAACTACAAAGCTGATCTGTTTTTCTATGAGTTTTTTTTCAAGATTCTACATATAAGTGATATCATACATATTTGTCTTTCTCTGCCTGACTTATTTTGCTTAGCATAACACCCTCAAGTTTCATGTTGCCACAGATGGCAGGATTTTCTCATTTTTATGGCTGAATAATATTCCCTTGTATGTATATACCACAACTTCTTTATCCATTTATCTGTCAATGACACTTAGGTTATTTCCATGTCTTGGCTTTTGTAAAAATTGCTGCTATGAACATGAGGGTGGAGATATCTTTTCAAGTCGGTGTTCTTGTTTCGTCTGGCAGGTTCCCATCTTTGATTACCATCACCACTGGAGAGGAGAGTACAAACGGAGGGCTAAATGTATTTTTCCTGTCCCCATTGTGTAATAGCAGCCCTACCTCCTCCTAATGATCAGAGTCGATTAGCCCTGCCAGAATAGTGATTCTTTTCTTGCCTGTTGTTCTCCTGGCACAAGGGGTATGAGGTGACCATGTGGAAGTCATAGCTTAAAGTTTAATGGGCCTCTTACTATATACCCTGGTGAAAGTGTTCCCTTTTGTAAACCAGCACCTCAAGACTTGCAGAGTTGTGGGGACAAAGTCCCATGTGTCACTGGGACTGATGTTTTAAAAAGTCCACTCCTGCATCTACCCTTGGTTTCCAGGCCTGTGTATTCTACATTTTGGGTACATAGTATCATAGAATTGTCATTGATTAGGTTATATACTGCATCATGGAGGATGGAGATCTTTCCTCTCAAGGTATCATCTCCAAGTTGATGCCTTAGACGTATCTTCACAAAGCTGTTTCATTGCTTTATGGACCAGCAGATTCTAAGTGGTATAGTATTTGATAGAACCAGTGAACCCCATGGCTATGTGCACACAAGCACAAACTGATGCAGTGTGGTGTGAAATCCTGTGTCAGAATATTAAATACCTCGTAGGCCTTCAGATAGTGGCACTGATTGTAAATAATCTTTCCCCAGTCAAGCCACCGATGAGATCAGGACCCTGGTCAACATTTGTAGTGCAACCTGGTGACACATTGTAGCAGAAAGCCCAGCTAACCCATGCCCAGACTTCTGACCTACAGAAACTGTGAGATAATAAATGTGTTATAAATGTGATAATACATGTGTTATTTTAAGCCACTAAATTTGTGGTAAGTTGTAATGCAGCTTAGAAAACTGATACAGGCCCTGTGGACTGAAGAAAGGCATATCCAAATCTGGAACATTATTTATTCTAATCAAGATGTATTGTTGCCCTTCTGGGGTCGAAAGGATCCATTGTAATCAACTTGCTGACAAGTGGCTTGTTGATCTCCTCAAGAATTGGTGCTATATTGAGGGCTTAGTATTGGTCTCTTTTGCTTGCAGATTTCACATTCGGCAGTGGTAGTAGCTATATCAGCCTTGGTGAATGAGATTTCACGCTGCTGGGCTCACACATAGTTCCCATCCCTGCCATCGTGGCTATTCTGTTCATGTGTACATTGTGCCAGCACTCGGGCAGCCAATGACAGAGGCTGGCTGGTGTCCACTCGCTCATTATTCCATCTATTTGGTCATTTGGTACATCTTCCGTAGTGATTCTCTCTGGTGAATGTCAACATGTGATATAAAGGTTTTCGTACTCTGTGACCATACTCATATGTCCGTATAAATGCCTCTTCCCCAAAACTTCTTGAGTCTACCTTTCCAGTCTTTCTCTTTCCAGGACCTTGACCAAACATGGAAGCACTTTGCCACCATCAGTGAGTCCATATATATTCTTATTCTAGCAGTTTTCACTAGTCCAGTGTCATCCTCCTCCAGAATCAGTCTGGTATTTGTAAAAGCCAGAATGCTGAATTAAATAAGGGTACCAATGGGACCACCATCCCTTGTCCTTTGGGTCTTTAATGGTGGCACTAATTCTTGCCACTCACCCTAGTGTATATTTTTTCATTTGCTTTATTTTCTAGGATGAAAGGCAGTTTCAGAGGCTTCTACTTGGCTTCCCTGCTATGATGGGTCTAATCCCACAGACCAAGGAAAAAATGTGGGAGTTCTACCAAATACCAAGAAATGTCTGTTCCAAGTATATATTCTGAGACTCCAAAAGTGACCTTTGAGTTAGTCCATGGACCCAGTGGACCCATTCTGAGCTTATATCTGAGCCAGAACTTTATTTATTTCCTGGCCCTAGATACCTTCATGCTAAGTGGGTCATAAACAAGGCTTTGGGTTTAGGTCAACAACCCTAAAAATATCTGGGTATTCCCCTTCTCCAGTGAATAGCTACCCAAGTAAATGAGTCAAAAGTCCCCTTGGGAAAAGGCAAAGAGAACCATGTACTCTTTATGGTGTGGTAGGGTCCTCCCTAAGGAATTTTGGGTCTGTAAACTGGCTCAGGTACAGAAACTGGACAAGTGATCATGACTTATTATCGGGGGAGTTGTTTTCAGCATTATGATCATCCATCCCTGAATTCCTTTGTTTTTATAGATTTAGCAATTCCCTTGTCAACTACCCGTCTCTCTTGCCCTTAGTGATCCAGGTTCTGTTAACCATCTCCATAGCTCTCTGCAGGTAAGGTCTCCTTGGCTGCACTTCCAGCCTTGTCACTCATTATGAAAATTGCACATACCTTGCTGCTGATGATAATATGCCACCACTTGGCCTCTAGTATTTCTGTATCTTATCATCCCTATTACTTTAAGGAAACTATTTTTATAATAGCATCTCCTACCATGAGCCCTGATTTACAGTGGACAGACACTGAGCATTTCAATGATTCTCCTGTCCCTCTCACCAACTCATTCCTTATTTTGGTAAACAGAGTTTCATCCAGGTCCTCCCACAGAACACATTCAGGTGGTGGGTTTGAGCCTTATATACAACTACTATAGGATTCCCACTTCTCTGGGTCTTTTGATCCCTTCTTCTGCCACCACCCATGGTACTTTCTACTTCACTTGGTGTGGACTGTCAGTTTCTTTAAACTTAAAAGTAGTATATTTGCTCCTTCTCTTAGAGCCTTTGACAGAGTATTACACCCTTATCACAGAACAGTGGTCCTATATCAATGAATTCTCTCCTTTCAAACTTTATGTTCTGCCCCCTTAATTCAGCACCTCCAGGATCCCGTTTCCATACATACTCTCCTGGGCCAAACAGGTACACATTGCCCAAATCTTGCAAGCCCAACACTTCCCCAGCTGGAATATGCTGTGACGTAATCCTTGTTATTGTTTTGGTAACCAGGAGGGGAGTTGGGAATAGATTCTGAGGGAAGGGGCACATGTTATCTTCTTCAAATAAGGGAGAAACATTCACTTTTAGCAGGGAGGTATAGGCTACTTCTGCAGGCTCAGAGGGTTGAGATAATCTGGAGATTCAAGATTTTGAAGCTTATTTGACCCAGTGTCCCACTCCTGGCCCAAATCTTGTCAGAGACAACTTGAAGTTAAAATTTCAACCTTCTCTGGAGGTAATCTACTTTCATTATTACGTCCTAAGTCAGATCCTCAGGTGTTTTACTTTCCAGCTACAGGAAATGGGAGTCTCTTTATATGCTGCCAAGGGAGGCTTAATACTTTACCTTAATTTGGTGATTAATCACCCTCAGCCTTTCATGTTTTCTCCAATGCATGGACAGCTTGCAGCAACAGCTATGTAATTTTGTAGTCTTTTAATTAGTTTACCCCTAAACTCTCAAATGCCTGTGATATTACACCTTGCAATGCATTTTCTTCTGCTAATAATATCCCATCACAATTCAAGATCAGTGAAAATTTTAACAATTGCACCACTGTGGCATCTCGAGACTATTGATACCCTACCTACCACCAGCAATGGTGTCCTAGTCACCAGCCAGTGAGTAGATAATTCAACTCCAAAATTTCATTTTAGAGTCTACCTCCTAGGACCATCCCTAGTATCAACTGTCATAGGTTGAGTTTCCTGTAAAACAGACTCTGAACTTGAGATTTGTATACGAGTGGTTTACTGGAGAATGCTCTTGGATATCATATGTGTAAGGAAGTGAAAGAATCAGGGCTTGTCAGAGAGAAATGTTGAATTGCAGTGCAGTCACAGCGGAGACCACAGCCAATCCCATGAGGAGTTCTGAACTTGGGATGGTCCATCAGAAATATTGCCAGTTGAGGCATGGTTTATTTGAGATTTTTCTTGTTTCTTGAGGTAGGATTGTATTGCTATAAACTTCCCTCTTAGAACTACTTTTGCTGCATCCCATAGGTTTTGGATTGTCGTGTTTTCATTGGCATTTGTCTCTGGGTATTTTTTGATTTCCTCTTTGATTTCTTCAGCGATCTCTTGGTTATTTAGTAACGAATTGTTTAGCCTCCATGTGTTTGTGTTTTTTACGTTTTTTTCCCTGTAATTGATTTCTAATCTCATAGCATTGTGGTCGGAAAAGATACTTGACATGATTTCAATTTTCTTAAACTTACTAAGGCTTGATTTGTGACCCAAGATGTGATCTGTCCTGGAGAATGTTCCGTGTGCACTTGAGAAGAAAGCGTAATCTGCTGGTTTTGGATGGAATGTCCTATAAATATCAATTAAATCTATCTGGTCTATTGTGTCATTTAAAGCTTGTGTTTCCTTATAAATTTTATGTCCAGATGATCTATCCATTGGTGTAAGTGAGGTGTTAAAGTCCCCCACTATTTTGTTACTATTGATTTCCTCTTTTCTAGCTGTTAGCATTTGACTTATGTAATGAGTTGCTCCTATGTTGGGTGCATATATATTTATAATTGTTATATCTTCTTCTTGACTGATCCCTTGATCATTATGTAGTGTCCTTCCTTGTCTCTTGTAACATTCTTTATTTTAAAGTCTATTTTATCTGATATGAGTATAGCTACTCCAGCTTTCTTTTGATTTACATTTTCATGGAATATCTTTTTCCATCCCCTCACTTTCAGTCTGTATGTGTCCCTAGGTATGAAGTGGGTCTCTTGTAGACAGCACATATACGGGTCTATTGTTGCTTTTAATAATTTTTCTTTGTCTTTAATTCTTGTCAACTTGATTACTATGTGTTTCAGCATGTTTCTCCTTGGGTTTATCCTGCCTGGGACTCTCTGCGCTTCCTGGACTTGGGCAGCTAGCTCCTTTCCCATGTTAGGGAAGTTTTCGACTATAATCTCTTCAAATATTTTCTCTGGTCCTTTCTCTCTCTTTTCTCCTTCTGGGACCCCTATAATGTGAATGTTGTTGCATTTAATGTTGTCCCAGAGGTCTCTTAGGCTGTCTTCATTTCTTTTCATTCTTTTTTCTTTATTCTGTTCTGCAGCCGTGAATTCCCCCATTGTGTCTTCCAGGTCACTTATCCATTCTTCTACCTCGGTTATGCTGCTATTGATTCCTTCTAGTGTATTTTTCATTTCAGTTATTGTATTCTTCATCTCTGTTTGCTCTATAATTCTTCTAGGTGTTTGTTCTTTAATTCTTCTAGGTCTTTATTAAACATTTCTTGCATCTTCTCGATCTTTGCCTCCATTTCTTTTTCCGAGGTCCTGGATCATCTTCACTATCATTATTCTGGATTCTTTTTCTGGAAGGTTGCCTATCTCCACTTCATTTAGTTGTTTTTCTGGGATTTCATCTTGTTCCTTCATCTGGTTCTTCGTCCTCTGCCTTTTCATTTTGTCTGTCTTTCTGTGAATGTGGTTTTCGTTCCACAGGCCACAGGATTGTAGTTCTTCTTGCTTCTTCTGTCTGCCCTCTGGTGGGTAAGACTATCTAGAGGCATGGTTTAGTCATGTGATTCAGGCTGGACCTGGGGAAGGGTTGTAACTTTGGGAAAGATAACTCCCTTTGGCCATGGGCAATTCTTAGAAGCTCACTCAACAGTAAGCCAGTGGCAAGGAACACTCTGGCCCCTGGGGAATGAGTGCCTGCATCCCAGAGGAATCTAGTTGTGCACCCCCATATCCACTATACACATAAACACAAGGTAAAGGAGGCAAAGGAATATTAGGCAATCAACTCTTTATTAACCGTTCTGGTTCTGGAGAATGTAAGCTCAGATAAGACAGAGAACATTCATCCAAACTCATTCTCGCCCATCCTTGGTGCAGCATCCTGTCCTTTTTAGTCATCCCTGCCAGGCAAAAGATCAGGAGGACTGAGATCCAGATCCCAGGCAAGTGGCCTCAAAAAATGGCTTTCACCTACAAATAATCAGGTCAGCTATTTTGCATACATCCATATGCCCATTTTAACACCTTTATTCATCCTGTAAAACTTCACTCAGCACTGCAAGCAGAATTTTTAAAACAAAACATTTGCATAAACAATGAAGCTCCAAAAATGTAAGGGCAAACATACAAAAATACCTAGCACAACGCGTGCTCTGTGTAAAATCATAGTCGTATTCCTCTGTAATAAACTCTTACTAATCAGTTCTGAGCTTTATAAAACAATAGGAGTGGAATGGCAATGCTGTCATTTGTATATTCTCCCTCAGTTCAATAATGGAAAGCTTTTCCTCTCTGCCAAGTCATTCCTGACAATGTTAATGATTCACTATAAAGCAGTTTCTGGGCTATGATTTGTGACATTCAGACTGGTTAGATGGGAGGGCTCGGCAGGTTTCTGGGGAGTGTTTTGGATGCAGAAATGCCTTGAAGATAGCACTTTATTATATTTAGGACAAGTATGACATCCCACTTCAAGGAGGAGGCCTCTATACATATTGAGAAGGGATTTCTATGGTTTAAGTGGGGAGGAGAAGGTTGGTTTAAAAGAATGCCTCTGTGTGTTTTTTGAGGCGACATAAAGATAGGAAGCTGAGAAACGGAGGCAGGAGGCAGAAGGATTATGGATAATGGAAGAATTTTGCCTGAGGGTATATGCCTGCTTTGCCTATTCCTGTATAACTAGAATATTTATAATTCAAATACTTATCTTTAATAATTAAAAACCAAGGAATATTAAAGACAAAATGTAGAGAATATTATGTACACATGTGTAGGCATCATGCATTAAATCCCCACCCTTGCAAAATACAGCAAGAAGTAGCTTTAAAAGGAGGTTAAAAAGTGAATATTTTAAAATGTCTTGAAAACGGAATTTCTAATTCACTCCGGTCCTGCCAGGAGTGATACCCTTACTTCTTATTTCTACACACAACATCAGTCATGGGGATAGGTACTAAAAATATCCAGCATGGTGGTTTGACATCGTCACATCAACAATTAAAAAGTGGATACAAGTATTTCAGGTTTTCAAAACCATACGTTTCCTTGAGTTTATGAAAATGTTGGATTTTCACAGGAAAAGGAAAAGTCATTTTGAATTGTTTTCACTGACTATTTAGTTGCACAGTCTATGTAAACCACTAGTTACAATGGAATGTAATATTCTACCACCGCCAGGAACTCTCTCTGATCTTCTGCCTCTTCTCAGACAGCAAAGAAACAAAGAAAAACAGCCCTTGCTGTGGATTGAGAAGAGTGTTTGAAAAGAAAAAGAGACCTCAACTGTGCCCCCCGGTATTATAAAGCTGTCAATTATAACCATGATTACAATGAAAATACTGAAATAAAAAAAATATTTATTTAGGGGAGGAAAAAAGCCAACTGCATTTAAAAAGGGGAAAAAAAAAGAGAGAAAGCCAAAAAAATACATTGTTCAATTTCAACCTAACAGTTCTAAAGTTAATGAAAAATAATACAAACTAATGGAGCTCAATTGTTTATATTACAATAGCAGAAAAGCGGAAAGCTTAGCAGCCAAAATATGAACAAATTAAGATGCTGGATGAAGTGGTCCGGTGTCATTATTTTTGAAGAATGTGGCCTCCATGGCAACAAGTTTATGAATGATGGTTTCAACTCATATCTAGATCAGAGGTGTTAATATTTACACCTTCGCTAATTATGGCAAGGAAGAGAATAATGAAAAATTAAATGTCCCTATCTTTTTACCTCCCCATCACACTAAGTAATTCCTAGTTGAACATTAACTCAACCTGACAATAATATGCTAGGGGTGGAGAGGTAAGGAGGGGTACCCACGGCTCCTTCTATGTATAAAAAGGTTGGTGATAATCAATGGCCAGGCATTGATTATGGTTAGCAATAAAACTAAAAGTCACATTTAAGACTGTTGTAAAATGACTTATTTTTAGAACTGGGACGAGGGCTTGGCTGCTACAATGCTTGAAGTACTAATGATCTTAGGTGGAACGTTTGTGTCCACACGAGATGCTGCTGCTCCTGAGATGTGAAAATCAATGGACCATGGACCAATAACAGCAACATCATCAGACTCAATATTTGCCAAGAGATATTGTTTGTGGGGTGCCAGCTGGGGTTAACAGATCAGGAGAAGACAGTAGTTTACTAAATATTGTATTTGTGGGGGAGTGGGATGATGAAAAAAATTTCCTTCTTCAAGTAGATTTTGTAAATTGAAAGGAATTCTAATTTCCCAAGAATTATTTTATGTTGTCCTTCCTGAAGATGCGAAGTTTGAATGAAAGCTTCTCAAGATTCAAACTACCCACATATCTGCAAAATTTTGAAACTCAGCAGCAGTTGATATCATCTGATACTTGTCTTATGTTCAATATGTTTGTAGGCTCACAGAGAGGGGCCCTTACCTGCTTTCACTCTTGCTGTTTGTCTTACATCCTTATTAGCTTTTCACAAAGTGCAATCATAATTAAATTCTAAAGCAAAGGATAAAGTCACCCAAATCATCGTCCAAATGACAACGGTAAGGATGACAATGTTACTCTGCTCTTCTTTAATTCCAGTTCGGCAGCATTTAACTCCCTGACCTCCTGCAGTTGTCAGTGCCACAGGCTGCTTAAATGCTGTGCAAGAACATTTCTGTTTTATTTGTTCTAAATTTACTGGTTATTAATTTCACAGTGTGACCTCCTATTCTCCTATTAGTTGGTAGATTTCACTAGCACCTTCAAAAAGCTAAAGATTTCCACCAAGCTACTTTCTACTTCTCTGTCTTTTCTGGACACTTTTGCAGTATGTAAAACTTCCTGTTTCTTTAACCATCCTTGTTACCCTTTCCTGAGATTTGTGCTATATAAGTATCCATAGTACTCAGAATTTATTTCATTCTTTTATTTTAATAAAAATTTGCATTCTCCTCAACCCCTTTCTCATTGTCTCAAGAATCTCACAAGAAGCTGCTTTTTTGTTGCAAAGGTTGTATGGTGAATTGTTTTTTCATGTTGTTGAGTAATGTAAAGCTTTTACTTGGTATTTCTCTCATTCACACAAAGTGGGGGATAGGGAATGACCTCTCTTACACTAAAAACAGGAAGACAGTGGCAGTGTAAATTCATGTAGCCTAGGGTCACTGTAATTTCCTCCCTCTTTCTCTTGGAGTCATGAACCTCCTACTCCTGGACTAGATCTTAGAATTTAGAGGGAAAATAGTTCATTTATTTCTGCTCCAACTGATATCAGAACTGTATAGAATTGTTAGCTATGGAATCAGTAAATTTATATCTCAGCTCAGGGTCTTACTAGTTTTCTGTACATGAGTGTAAGAATCTATAAACTGGACTTGCTTTGAGGAATTCCAGGCTCTGGAGCTTTTATGGCATCTGGGTTCTTTTCAAGCAGCTGCACCTAACTGTCTTCCAAAAAGACCACCTCTGCTCCAACCAGAAGCACTGAGGCATCAACTTTCAGTACTGCCAGCCCAGTCTTAATGAGTACACCATTCCTGGTGGCTTTTCAAAAGCTCGACTTCATCGTATTTACCACCCTACACTCCGTCCACAAGGCTATCGGGGATTTGTATGAGAGCTATTTCTTAAGAATGGTGAATACTAGGAACCAGGTAAAAGATTGCAGAAAAGAATGAGTACCAGTGGTTTCAGATTAGATATTCAAAATTTTAAAGGTTGCAAATAGGAGAGTCAAGCCAACACTTTTTCAACACAGAAAAAGCCCTTATTTGTTGCAAGCGCATGGCAATTGAGACAGAGCAGGAGGGAAAATTGAAGGCACTATACGACCAGACAGTCACTAAGGGAGCACGTTCCTACAGAGCATAAGTGGATGCCTGAGACTTCTTTCTGGAAGAGACTACCTTTGCTATAATAACTCCCTCTAAGACTTCTTGGAATTCTGCACCCTGAATCTTAAACTATAATGTTGAGGGACTTCCCAGGTGGTCCAGTGGTTAAGAATCCACCTGCCAATGCAGGGGACATGGGTTCGAGCCCTGGTCCAGGAAGATCCCACATGCCGCGGAGCAATCAAGCCCATGCACCACAACTACTGAGCCTGTGCTCTAGAGCCCATGAGCCACAACTACTGAGCCCGTGTGCCACAACTACTGAAGCCCACGTGCCTAGAGCCCACGCTTCACAAGATAAGCCACTGCAATGAGAAGCCTGCACACTGCAGCGAAGACCCAACGCAGCCAAAAATAAATACATAAATAAATAAATAAGAAAAGCTAAAAAGAAAAGAATCTGCCTTCCAATGCAGGGGACTTGGGTTCGATCCCTAGTCAGGGAACTAAGATCCCACATGCCCCAGAGCAACTGAGGCTGTGTGCCACAACTACTGAGCCTGCACGCTCTAGAGCCTGCACACCACAACTAGAGAGAAGCCCGCACACCGCAGCAAAGAGCCCATGTGCCGCAACTAGGACCCGACGCAGCCAAATAAATAAATAAATAAAATATAAAAAACATATATATAATGTTGTCAGCAATAAATTTTATAGTAAAATATTTCCTTAGGATAGTCTTATTTTGCAAATGAAACGTGCACATGCCATATACTCCACATACATACATGCCATTAGTATCGCAAGGAGCAGGCAGAATGCTATAAAATGCTCCCTAAAATGTATGTCCTTCAAAGAGTGGGTTGTCAAAGTCATCTTCCTGTTAAAGAATTGCATGTAAGTGGTTTTGGTTGTCCAAACTTATTTATATCTATTCTTTCTTGTTATTCTCACTATGTCATACCATTTTACCTCCAGCTTCCACAAACGTGGATGGGAAGGAAGGTAGTCTGGAGACGACTAAGGCAAGAAAAGTTTAAGTGACACCCTTAAGGTAATAAAGGTGGACCAGGTTCTCCAAAATAGGATGTTCCAATTCTCCCCTCTTCTTTGCACTAGATGAGGACTTATCTTTAGGACTTCATTCCAAGTAGCATAAATTTACACCAAGCAAATAAAAATGGCACAAATATGCCATTTTCTTTCCAAAACACACCATGAAGACTATTTAATAGAGATTGCTATAAGCAGCTTCTTCAAGTTTCCAGGATTTCTGTTGGAAACAAATAAAAATGAATAGAGACATTGGTAAGATTCTGTCACATTAGGGTTATTTTCAATTTGACTGATGGACTATAAATAAGAAGCAGCTATTAGTAATGCATCATTAAATTGGGGACAGTAGGGTTCTGTAGGAATAGGGTTGGGACCAGTGCTAAATGGAATGTCCAGATTAACTCCGTGATGGAAAAAGTAAATAGATGTGAGCACCAAAATAGAAAGAACTGCAAGCACAATGGAAGATCTTAGGTGGAAAAAATTTAAATGGAATAAGATTTAATTTAGATTAATAACTTGCTCATGGGAAAGTAATTCCTATCTCAGTCATAACAAGCAAAATTATTCCAAAAGAAGAGTAAAGTAGAAAAAGGATTGACTGTAATGGTTAATATTTTCTGAGCATTAACAATGAACAAATCTTTGAAGAAATGTTTTAAGTTAAAACCAAGTCTTCAGAATTTTACTATTTTTAAATAAGCTACAAATTTTGGTCCCAAACTATGGTTTTATGCTCACCAGTTTGATAAAATAAATTACTGCCTGGGTGTCCCCATCCGTGACTTCAAATCACCTGATCAGTAGGTCCACCTTTATTTGATGCCTGGAGTTCAGAAACAAATGACCCCCAAGGTTGATAAGATCAACTCTTTTGAAAGTCCAAACAAACGCATTGCACTTAGATCCCTCCACTTCAAAACAGAAAACAAAGAGCAGTGAACTAGTTCCAAGGGTGAGGAGTCTGGTTTCAGCTCTGGTATCATCATTCACAAATAAATGGCAAATACAAGACTGTAAACTTGGAAGCAGTTGATATTGCTTTTTTTGTTTGTTTTTTTAAAATATTCCAATGCACACAATTCACAAAAGATGCTCATAATGGTTACATAGTCAAGTCAAAATTAAGAAAACTCCATCTGATTGTTCGGCAATTTTGACAAAAAATGAAAATGAAAGTTTTAGCAGCATGCCGTTAAGTCATGTGCCAACAAATCCACTTCTTTCTTCCTTGTAACTAGAACCATTTACTGGTTATTATGCCAGCATAGTCTCAGTTTCTATTCAGGGTGGAGCCACAAACATGAAAATTGAACAGGGGCTAAAACTGGCAGGAAACTTATAAATTAAGTTAGCATATTCTTAAGAATGGTTTATGTAGTAAATATGACCAAGTATACCAATGGGGTTTCTTTTAAGACTCTCCCTCCTTTCTATGCATTTAAATAAATATCTATTAAGTACGACAATGGTATGACTACATGTAAAACTCCCCGGAATGGGGGAGAGCTGCATCTCTAAGCCAGGGTTGCAGTGAGCAATTCTGATGCATGCAGAGCAGAAGGGGATCGGGCACTACAGGGCAGAGAGCTTTAATCAGTAAATAATCCATAGAGTAAGCTGTCGTGTAACAAGGTGTAATAATTTCTAGCTGAACTTGTTTAAAGTTTTCATTCTTGGTATAAAATAGATAATGAAAAATTGTTAATATTTACATTTCTACATAATGCGCTTATGTAAATTAATAATACGTGATTATTTTTATCTAGTGTTCAAACCTCCAAAAAGTATTGGGGTTGAAAAAATATCATTTGAAATCTTTATGAAAAACTAGGTACTGATATTTAATTTTATAACTGTCCATAGCACTCTCCAGTGCCAGCCCTTTCTGATGTCAGTGAACCAAATTTACTGAAGTATAATTTCTCAGAATTTTCCTTGGCAACAAATGACTTTAAGAAGTTAACAATAGTACCGTAGTGATGTTGTTTTGGATGACTTCACCTCACTGCACTGAAACTGGACTCTTGGACAATTTTCACTGACTCAGTTCAGCCCAAATTCTTGTACCTCAGGTGTCATCAATAATTATTGCAGGGCTTCCCTGGTGGCGCAGCGGTTGAGAGTCCGCCTGCCGATGCAGGGGACGCGGGTTCGTGCCCCGGTCCGGGAGGATCCCACATGCCGCGGAGCAGCTAGGCCCATGAGCCGTGGCCGCTGAGCCTGCGCGTCCAGAGCCTGTGCTCCCCAACGAGAGAGGCCACAACAGTGAGAGGCCCGCGTAACGCAAAAAAATAATAATAATAATTATTATTATTGCAGGATAATGCTCCTGGATATCAAGGCATTTGAATGTCTCGATTAAACTTTTCCATCCAGAGAGTTCAAAATTGATCAAGCCCATTGTAATTTTGTGGAGGTGTCCCTAAGTTAGCAAAAAGGACTTACAGAAAATGTGCCTATACAATAGGTTTTAAAAAATTATTTTCCTCTCTAAATTTCACTGCAATGTCAGAAATATACTCTGTGGATATATATAACGTTGACTTCAAAGTAAATATTTTGGCATGGCTGCTTGCTTGTTTTCTGAGGACATTTAGTACACCTTAAGGTAATAATCGTCAGGTGTCAATTCTCTCAGGCACTATCTGAGAGGATGCTCTGAGCGTGACACCACAAGCTGAAACAGGCACATCACCGTCCTGCCTGCGTTGTATCTTCACTCCACGTATAACAGACTCCTCACAGTGAAGGCAACAGAAGCTTGAAAAGAAACAGAAATGACTAGATCTGTTACTGAGCTCATGCTGCCCGCCACACAACAGGCCAATAAATCGAGAGATGAGTTGCTGGGGCAAGGAACAGAGGCTTTATCCAGAAAGCCAGCAGACTGAGAAGATGGTGAACTAGTGTCCCAAAGAACCATCTTCCCTGTATTAGATTTCAGGCTTCTTTTGTACTAAAAGTGGAGGGGTAAGGTCCAGGTTCTGGTCAGACTCCAGAGGGGATGTGTTAATTTCTTCCTTCCTGCAGCCATTCACAGGTGGGCTTGGCCAGGATGTTTCCTGTGAGCTAAACAAAGGTATTTTAGCTTAAGGCTCATTACCTGGAAGGCAAAGTTCCCAGAGATGGGCCATTATGTATAATTTAAGCTTATAGGCAGCATCCCTTTAGCGACTAACTTCTAATAGAATACAAAGGTTCTTCCCTGTTACAGATCCAAGCATCCATGGATTGCAGACTTCTCATATTTAAACTCTTCTTACCTGTTTGTAAGTTCAGTCATTCAAAATGCTTTGTATTGTGGGGCTCGCCTCTGATTCTATTTACTTAAATATTATTTACGTTAAGTTCCCTCTACTATTTCAAAGAATAGTATGATATGGGAGCCTTTGATGATACTTGATGTAATGAGGTCATCAAACAATATTTGAAAGCAACTCGCCCACAATATGGAAAATGCAATTTCAGGATATGTTCCAAAGAAAGCCACATTAAGAAGTAGTGGCGTAGAGTATAGGCAGAGGGTGATATATTTTATATCTACTGTGTATAGATGCAAAATAAAAACACATGGGAGATACTCTTATAGGATTAGGAATATCCCCTCGCAGTGTTTGTTGTGAGGTCCTTCATACTCAAGATGACACTGAGCAGATAGATAGGCCCAATCGGTCTCTGGATATAAAAGTCACAAAAAATAGTATGATCCAGTATATAAATATGATTATGGACAGTCCCTGAAAGGCATGTATTCCTGGATCCTAAAAAAATCTGGTTGGCAGTTTTAAAGAATCATTTTGTAGCTCCAAAGTGTCAAGTTCAGGAACACATACGAAAAAAATTCAAGAAACATGAATCAAAACTATTGTTTCACATCACAATGATTAGCAAAATGCACATTTCTAAGTCTAAGTTAAGTTGCTTTCTTAAATGAGTAAAAAAAGAATTGCTTCTTGTAAGCCTGGATCATGTATCTTACATCATAGTGACTGACTACAGGTCTTGCACTGGGTAAGTGCTGTTTCCCCAGCATAGAAAGTATTTGTACTTTCAAGGAAAATATCTATAGTGTCATTCAATATGACGGGTGAATTTTTGTTTTCATGATCTATCTATCTGGACTTTCTGAGTGTGACTCCAGAGCCCTCCTTTTTGCCCTCCTTCCTTATTGGATTATGAGCAGCCCAGGCAGGTCTCATGATGTCATAAAATCAGGCAGTAAGCATGTAATGCATCATAGATACTTCTTTATATATTACAGACATTTGAAGATTCATTAACTAAGATAATCACGTGAGAGTGACTAACACAGGGCCTGACACAGAGTCAGACCCTCAATAAAAGTTCATTTATTCCCTTCACTTCTTCCCACCCTCCTTCACTCAGTCTGGCTGTCTGGCTGTCTCTCTCTTGCCTCTGCATTGCTACATTGGTGGAGACAGTCTAATCTCTTCATGATGGAATGAACGTGATCATCAGCCTCAATTGTGGAATTTGGGATACGTAATGTAGCATCTGTCTGGGCTCTACTTTTTCTAGTTGCATAATGGAGAATTCACTGTCTGACCCACTGTTTTGCAAGGGGAAGTTGCAAGAATCAATAACATAATAGACAGGCTTTCCCTCTGCATATTCTTTAGGGGTTTGTGACCTTTAAATATTTCATATATACCTCTCCAGAGTCCACAATAATGCCTGTGAGGTTATACAGTACAGTTCAAGGATGAGCTCACATCTTACAACATCAGATACATATACAATTTAGGAATCTGTATGCAAGAAACAAATGCCAATGCTAACTTAGGTCCAAAAGTGAATCTTTCTATAGGATAAGAAAGAAATTATGACAAATTACAAGGACTAAAGGCCAACAAGCACCATAAATGTCACAAAACCCAGAAAAATAACATAATGGTTCCATTCATTAACTGTCTAACATCTCCCCTAAAATACTACTTTTTGGCTGCATACTTCTTTATATGCCTATTTTATAATAGAAGAAAAAGAAAGTGCATTCTTTTATATAGCATGGTTGTCAGAAATTGTTTTTTACTATCAATAGTTTAGAAAAGCTTCAGTCCATTTTTCTCTTCAATGACAATTTTTTTTTTTTTTTTTTTTGGTACGCGGGCCTCTCACTGTTGTGGCCTCTCCCGCTGCAGAGCACAGGCTCCGGACGCACAGGCTCAGCGGCCATGGCTCATGGGCCCAGCCGCTCCGCGGCATGCGGGATCTTCCCAGACCAGGGCACGAACCCGTGTCCCCTGCATCGGCAGGTGGACTCTCAACCACTGCGCCACCAGGGAAGCCCCTCAAGGACAATTTTGATGTGTTGCATCATCTGGAACCACCAGACTCCATCAAGACAAGGCATATCAGATGAGCTAAAACAAAATCCTATACATTAGGATATAAAAACAAGTGACACCACATGGTCATACTCATTGTTCAGAGCCCCATTAGAGGCTTGCAGCTAAAAACACAGGAGTTCTTAAATGCTATTTTGCATGATTCACATCAAAAAAGGAAATTAATGGTGCCTTATTTTATAATTGCAGAAGCTGTTTAATCAAGTAGGATATTTCATTTTGACTAGATTTCAATGAGAATGGAATTCTCCACTTATAATTCTACACATCTAGGGATTGGAAGGATATCCCACAAACTAGTTCTGGCTCTTTATATTTAAAGTTTTTCTCTTTTTCTTCCATGACCTACATCCTCTGGTACCATAGGACAAGTCAATATTGCAATTTGACTTCTGTCTCTACACCCTTGGTCAAGACCCCAGGTGAGCTGGTAAAGTGGACAGTAAGAGAACTCAGGGTTATCTATTCCGACCCTGGGAGGGTGAGAAAAAACCTAACTACACATAAAAGCAACTGTGAAACACATAAATAACCCCCTAGACCCAAACCAGGTGTATAGCCAACTGAACTCTCCCTTTAGCCAGATTCTCCAAAATGTTGATCCACCACTACCTTCATATCAGGGGAAGTCAGAAGGCAAACAGAGCAGACATAACTGATTATGGTGAAAATGGTTTAATTTGGCAAATTTTCCAAAAGCATGTGACCATGTGAACACATTCCTTGAGCGTCTCCCTTGGAAGGGATACATACACATGTGGGACCCAGAAGTGTAAAGCTTCATGAACTTCATGGTGAATCTGCCTCTAGTACAGATTTGAGGTCAGACACACTTAAGATCAATCCTTTCCTAGTTTTATGGCATTCACTAAGTCCCTGAGCCAATCCAAACCTCAGTCTCTTCATCTGGAAAATAGATATGATAAAACTTGTCTTATATGATTGGTGTGATGTTTAAATGAAAATTTATGTATATAAATTTCATATTCTAAGCACTCAATAATTGGCAGCTATGTTTATTAGTAGATTAAATGCTCGGAATTTGTCACCCCTTATAAGATAACAGAACACTCTGCACTATTACCTAAAATAAAGCTTTGGTTTCCAACACCTACCATCCTACATCTGTTCATTTACTTTATTCTCCTATCCCAGAACACACCCTTCTGTCATCTTCTAATTCAAAGCCTATGTGTGTATCCTTACAGACCCAGCTGAGATCTTGCCTGTTCTTTCTAGTTTTTCAGATTTTTAAGCACTTGTTGCTAAGTCTATTCTTTGACGTTTATAGCAGCACTGTCCAATAGAAATATAAGGTGGGTTATAAGGTGCATCTGTAATCTTAAATTTTATATAGTCAGGTTAAAAACCTATAAAGAATTACAGCCAGGTGAAATTAATTTTAATAATATTTTAATTTAACCCAATGTATCTAAAATATTATTTTAACATGTAATCAATATTTTAAAATTATTGAGATATCTTGCATTCCCTTTATCATACTATGTGTTCTAAATTCAGTGTATATTTTACAATTAGAGCACATTTTTTAAAAAACATTTATTTATTTATTTATTTTTGGCTGCGTTGGGTCTTCGTTGCTGCGCACGGGCTTTCTTTAGTTGCAGTGAGCGGGGGCTACTCTTCGTTGCGGTGTGCGGGCTTCTCATGGCTGTGGCTTCTCTTGTTGCAGAGCACGGGCTGTAGGCACACGTGCGAGTTGTGACTCGCGGGCTCTAGAGCACAGGCTCAGTAGTTGTGGCGCACAGGCTTAGCTGCTCCACGGCATGTGGGATCTTCCCGGACCAGGGCTCAAACCCGTGTCCCCTGCATTGGCAGGCGGATTCTTAACCACCGTGCCACCAGGGAAGTCCCATTTATAACACTTTCAACTCACAATAACCAGATTTCTTTTCTTTTAATTTATTTATTATTGAGGTAACATGGCTTTATAATACATGTTTCTTGTGTACCTTATATCTCTATTCTTTATACACTACAGCATGCTCATCACCAAAAGTTTAGTTTCTATTCATGACAGTACCGTACAGATGATCTCCTTTACCCATTTCACCCTCCTCACCCTCCCACTCCTTCCCCTCTGGTAATCACTACCCTGTTCTCCGTATCTATGTGTTTGTTTTTGTTTGGCTGGGTTTGTTCATTTATTTTGTTGTTTTGCTTGTTTGCTTGCTTGTTTGTTTTTTATATTCTACATATGATTGAAATCATATGATATTTGTCTTTCTCCATCTGACTTATTTCACTTAGCATAATACCCTCAAGGTTCATTTATGTTGTCACAAGGGTCAAGAGTTCATTATGGCTGAGTAATATTCATATATATATATATATGATGTATGTATATATCACATCTTCTTTATCCATTCACCTATTGATGGATACTTAGGTTTTTTCCATATCTTAGCCCACAATAACCTCATTTCAGATGCTCGATAGCCATATGTAACAAGTGCCTGCCATATTGGACAGTGCATGTCTAGACCATGAATAGTTCGCAGCATACTATTTAATATGTTCTTATAGAGTACTATTATGTTTGCTGGTCTTTCCTGTGTGTCAGTCCTTTTCCAGCTAGTCTTTACATTCTTTGAAGAAAAGAATTCCTCTTAGAGTTCTGTATCTTGGGATGCAGTGCCCAAACACAGTGGTCATTCAGTACGTTTTGCTGGTCAACAATTTGAATGCATTTTAAATCCCAGAAGGAAAAATATGCCACAGATAATGTGATTTTTTTTCACTTGTGCTATATTTATTGCTCCATAAGTGTTGTTTATCCCAGGATGTCAATTCTCAGAGTATGAGGAATAATGCCATTTTTAGTCCAGTATTAATAAATCTGCTTTGGCGTTAGTGTGAATAATGCAAAAACAAGGGGGAATAATGTACGTGGTAATGCTTTGTTTATGGAGTAAATGATCAGATTAAGGTGTTTCTAGGTATGAATGGAGAGTAATATAATCTCACCACCACATCTAAAAGTGGGGCTCCAGTTTTCCAAATGTTTACTTATCACAAAAAATAGTAGTTCACTTTTGATTTGCAACTCTGCCGTGGAAGGAGAAGTAGCTTTCAAGACACAACAAGGGAAGTCATACCCAATGGCGTACCACATCTAGTGTGCTACATGACCCTCAGGTCTTTCCACAAAACTTTGAAACTATAACATGGTAAAGAATTTGTCTCACCTCTGGGCAAAGTTTTTTAAATTCAGATAAGAATCAAGTTATTTAGAATAAATATAAAAGACTTTCAGACCATATAAACCCATGTTGCAATAATAGTGTAGACTCATGTGGAAGCTAGATTTACAAACACAGTCTTTGTTTCGTATGGTCACATAAGAAAACACAGTTTATAATACGGAAAATTTCCAAGTTACGATGAAAGGAGCAGAGATTTTTTAAAAGGTATGACTCATCCAGTGAATCACTAAATATCCTGGAAAAGGGTATTTTGTCATTTCATAGTTATATTGGCTAAAAAAAAAAAAAAAAAACCTTGAAAGTATATCCTGATTATCAGGTTGACAACAGTCAGTTCTTTCCATATTATATTACATTATTTGACTGAAAATGTGTTTTGTCTTATTTCTTTTTCTGTATGTAATAAAGATAAGGCAAAGTAGAACATTCCAAAAAATGTACTGACATCTGCTCTCATGTTGAAAAGCTGCCTCCCAAACTTATCCTATGAAATATGTTCACAGACTTAACAACTAAAGGTAACCTTAATTACTTCTCAATATTGGCGCATTTCATTTTATTTTTTGAAGGACTGATACAGAGTGTATTGAATCGATTTTTCTATTTTAAATTGAGATCACATCTACATACTATTTTGCTCATCTCCATGGGTACATTACTTCTAATGAGTGTAGACTTACAATAATTGGGCTCAATCATACAAAAACACACGCACACACTCACACTAATTGTTTTAAAACAGTAGTGCATAAATTATACTCCTCCTATAAAGCCAGCTTTGATTAAAACCTGTTAGTTTCAAAGCTCAGTCTGATTTTGAAGATGAACCAAGATACATACTGTATGATTCTAAAATCTATTCTAGCCATTTCCCATGATAGTTTTCCTACCAAAATCTTAACAAAAGCCTTGAGCAAATTCCACATTCTCCATCAAGCCTTCCTGAACAGAGACTCCTCTTCATTCTCTGAATTCTCTTAGAAACTTCCATGTGCATTCAATCGTGGTATGTATCGTAATCTTCTACTCATTATCGTTCTTTTTCCACGTGCCTCCATCTGAGCTTAGCAATACAATCATAAGCTTCTTAAAGCATAGGCCATGTCTTATTCATCCCCTGTAGCTCTCAGCAGAGCCTTGGATAGAATAACTATTCAATAAATGTGCTAGAAATCATGATGATTTTGATCATGATTTATAGGAATATCATTCAGCAGACCAGTGATATGTTAAAGCCATGTCAGTCATTTTGAACATACAGTAAGAATTTTATATTTCTATCTATTCCAATTCCATCCCTTGACTATCTTTTTAAATAAAAATGCTTAATGTTTCATCAGCATTTTCCTCCCCAAAACTCAGGTTGAATTTATTTTAAAAAACTAAAAATAAAATCCAACGAGTCTAATCACATTCTAGCGTCAAACAAAGCTTTTTCTCCCTTACAGTTATATTTTAATGTTTTTTAGTGTCTAACCATGTTAAGATTCCAGTGTACAAATACATATATACTGTGGGTTTTTTCCAAATTTAATAATATCCTAAAACCTAATTTTGTGTATTGGATTCATTTAAAATGTGGTTGCTACCCAACAATTTTGGAGGAAACTATATTACATCAGACGTAACATTTAAACTAAACCCAGAAGTTAAGACTCTATAAATAAGAAAAACAGAATGACTCCAAATAAGAAGCATGAAAGCCAAAGGAAGTTAACATGCAGCACAAACTCATTTGGCCTCATGAACGCTCCACTCAATGGATGCAGCTGTGAGAAAATGAAGCGTGTGAAATGCACTGACCAAATGCAAGTGTGTGTCCTTACTGATGCCAGACTATAGAAATGGCTCAAGACTAAGAGGCCATCGATGAGAAGAAGGCTTAGATTAACTGTGGCCTTGAAGGTACCCCTGGAAAGTGAATAGCACTCAGTTGTGGGAGGTGCGTTAACCTCTTCAGACCACTAGGGTTCAAAGTGTTCTATAAGGGGTAATTTATTAAATGGGTCCTAATTGCTTGTTAATGTACCTTCCAAAAGTCACTTCTCTATGCTATGATTAGGCCTGGGATTTGCCAAGTGCTGTCATTCTCTTTGTAACTCCATAATGGAACTCTAGGAAGTGGGAAGCTGACCCATCAGACAGCTACATATCTAATCGGGGTCCAGAGTCCTACCGGCAAAGCCAGGCAACATTTCATTTAACCCTCCAGCATGTAAACACAGAGACTCAAAATTGATACACCTTGTAGTAAAATATGCCTTTTACTAAATGCGTGTACATTTAAATAGAATATGGATAACTGGTTTTATTGTTTTGAAAAGAGAGACACATTTTTAGGATTTGTGAATTTGTCCATTTCACTAAATTCTTTCTTGAAAATATAAAAGTAATCATGCTTTTTGTTTTCACCATCTACAAACAGATTTTCTTTTGGTCTTGTTGTTTCCTATGAAAGCCAAACAATGTGACTTTCTTACTGGGTTCCAACACAAAATTGCATCTGTTTTCACCAGTCATCCATTCGGTATCACTGATACACATCAGGACCACTTGGACACTGGCTTTGTTAATTAGCAAGGCCAGCAGAGGGAGTACAAGAGCATTGTTACAAAAACAAAATCAAAAGAATTTTAAATGATAATAACAACTAGAAGTAGAAAATCTGAAATTAAACTACAGAGGATAAGACAGCAGAATCTAAATATGGAAGCACCTTGGTAATATCACAGAGGGAATAAGCTAGAACTGAAGAGACAGGGCTTAGTCACTGCCATACTCTTATGATATTCATGAACTCACCAAATATAGCTGTGCCTCACTTTTTTAGTCTTGAAAATGGCTAGCACAGGAACTTCCATTAAGAAAGGCTTTTGTCCTCCTCATGAAAGAGTGATTACTTAAAGATTGAGAATTATTGTCACAGGAAAGAAGCTGATGCCATTTCTGTCTTTCAGGGCTCTGGGTCATTTCTTAGATTTGACCAAGATGAAAAACACCTGGGTAGCATCCCCTCCTGCCCTAAGAACAGAGGTTTGACTTGATCATGGAGTTAGACATACATCTTTTTAACATGAATAAATAAAAATGATTAAGTTTCAAAGTAGCATGGGGATGCCTTTTCACAAGAGAGAAATTATATATTCTAATCCCATACTTTGTTTTACAACTCCTATTTCCAGACTATTTAAAGAAGCTACACATTTTCCAAACATGTTTTCAGACTGTTTGTTACAATGGAATTGTTTCAATCCACCACTCAATGGTTTATGGTTATTTAGAACTTCAATTTTACCCTTAAGGTAATGTGCTAGAATTGTGTTTTCCAGAAGTCTCCAGTTGCATTTCTTATGAGATATTTTGTGTAACCTTCATAACCACTTTTTTCCAAAGCGCATCTTTGAAAAAACGATAACCAAAACAAGTCAGGCTTTATACCATACTGAGCTAAATAAAATCTTCCTTTGTTTTAGAAGTTTGGGATAATCTTGAGGATAGTGCAACTTGTCTGGAAGTTTGGCAGGGAAATAGTTTGGAAAGTAAATATTCAGTTCTGCTTTCTCCAGTAGATGTCACTTTCTGTACATAGGATATCAAGATATATAAGATGCACAGTATTCCTTACAATGATGGCAAAAAATAACTTTGAGTTCCAGTCATATATAACAATTTTAAAGCTTTCATTGGTATTCTCTAGTGTTAGGAAACTTAAGAAATAATGAAAGCAAAGTGAATGCTGTTATTTAACCATCTTACATATTTCTGTTTAGCCTTAACAATGGCCATTAAGCATAACATATGATATAATATTGCTAGTGCCTTTTCAACAGTTAAAGAAAGCTAAGTATTATCCCACATCACAGCATAAAATTAATTTGCCAAAAACAAACATGGTTCCTGAGTAAATAAGCAGTCATTAATAATACACTGCATACTTACCAAGAACCTAATTAAATCTGAGTTCACCTAACCTATTATGATTTTAATGTTATTCTTCCTGTTCCTCGATATCATTTTGATATTCACATCAGCTCCATGTGTCTGAGGAATAAAATATGATTCTCTGAAGTGTTTCACTATACAGCAAGAAATATCAGCACTAGAATGAGAAAGAAGGAAGGAAAGAAAGAAAGAAAGAAAAAGAAAGAAAGACCTTAAATCGCATTTTGTTTTGCGGGGGGAGGGTACAGGGGGAGTGGGCCTCTCACTGTTGTGGCCTCTCCCGTTGCGGAGCACAGGCTCCGGACGCGCAGGCTCAGCGGCCATGGCTCACGGGCCCAGCCGCTCCGCGGCATGTGGGATCTTCCCGGACCGGGGCACGAACCCGTGTCCCCTGCCTCGGCAGGCGGACTCAACCACTGCGCCACCAGGGAAGCCCTTAAATAGAATTTTTATGGCATCCACATGTACAAAAATGAAAATCAAATTATGGAAGAATATTAATAGTTAGAATTAGGAATTAATTCTTCCTAAAATACTTTCCAAAATGCTCTTTGCATTTCTAAACGTAAGCTTCATTATGCTGTTCTATTTGTATTCCAACGCAGTTGAATTTTATATTTGAGTTGCTTTAATAGATGACTTTGAAATGACAGAGGAGAGTACATTTTTGTTTCTTACTGATCCAGTCAAGATTTTGCTTGTACCTACTGTTAACTTGAAATAATAGAAAAGGCTGCAGAGGCGTTTTAAAATGTTGACGTCTGGGTCACATCTGATTCAGTTGTTGTATTGACAAACGTGATTTGATAATTGTCAAATTAAGCTCAAGAGAAAATTAGTTAAACAATTACTTTTATTTGTAGATGCTTCAAACAAAAGATATGAAGTTTAGTAGCAAATAATGATAGGGTGCTAGAAACAAAAATGTCCTAAGAAGGCAAAATGGGCATGTGCCTTTTACAAAACAAAGGAATCTATCTGGTCATCAAAATAAACAACATCCAAAATGGTCTCTTTAGGTTTTAAATATTTTGTGCGGAGAGTAAACCCAAAAAGCTCGATTCTTATCTGAGGTAGAGATTTCTTGACTTGTTAACTGGGAAGTTCTGCTACCTTTCTTGTGTATACTTGGTTAAAACAAAGAGATTATAGGGTTTTGGGTAATAAAAGGATTTAGAGGCTTTCACCTTTAGGCTACTGATTCAGCTCCAGTTCAGGTTAAAGAAACCAAAAGTCATGAATGTTCCCAGGCCATAGAGTTTACTTTCAATTCTGCCTAAATTCAGATCCCACTTCATAATAAAGCCTAAGGCATTTTTCAACTACTCAGAGAAAACATTGTTTGAACAGGAAGAATAGAAATACAAACACATAGTAATGACTGAGGTGAATTCCTGAGGAAACAGACCACTGGTAACTCAGCTGAGCATTTTCAAGAAGAATGATGTCACCTCTGCATTTCCAGTCTTATATTAGTATTGATCAACAAATAAATGCTAATCTAGAATTTTGAAAGGAAATCATGCCACAGTAATTATCTTGAAAACGAAGATCACTGGTTGATAGCATGTGGCTGAATTACTATGCTTTGATCTGAACTCAGGGAAGAGCCATGCAAAACATACACCCTACAGCCAGTTGTGGGTAGTCTTTTCCTGTGTTTTACACAGGCTGTTCGTACCACCAGTCCTATTCAAACAAGAAGTCTCTGGAAGAGTTGCCTATGTCTTTTTCTGTTTTTATACTTCCCTTTTCCCCATAGTACTCAATGCCCTATTTATTAAATAGATTGGAACAGAAAACTCAGGGCACTGAGAAATAGTCAGTTGCTTAATTCCACAGCCCTAATATTTTTAAAATTATGATATCATTACTATTATTTGTACCATGTTATATAATTCTTTCCTGTAAGTGATTTATCAAAAAATAAATGAATTAAAAATAAGATTTATAGCAGACATGTAAGATACATAAGTAAGTAAATAAATAAGATAGACATGTATTCTTCTTCCCTCTCTTTCTCCATAGATAACATTATCCTGAATTTTGTGTTAATCAGCCCCTTCCTTTTCTCCCTTTTTTGGAATAATATAAATGCTTCACAAGGATTTTGAGTATTGACTATTTGTTTAGAAAAATACAATAAAACATTTGAGAAAATTGATGCATATAAGCAATTTTGATCAGTTAAATACGTTTATTCGATCAAGATGGTCTGTATTATTAGACCACTCAATTACAAAAAAATTAAAATTTTGTGGAGCGTAAGAATGCTTCTATCTGCATATATCACTAAAATCTATACAGTGCTCTGTACATAAATTGTACTTTTAGTAAATGATGCTTTCAAATCATACAGTAAAAACACTTTAGATTCCAGACAGGATTTCTGGGGAAATGTGTTCTATATCCTTTTATGTAGGCGTAAAAACCTTTTTTTAACCTGTAAGGTTTACAAGGTCCCTCATCCAAAGATGGGATCAGGGTCTAGATGGCTGATTACACTTCTGAGTAAATTATTAAGGAGAAGATTCCTCAAATTACCTAGCCACCCCACCAGCCCTGGCTCAAGATGTGGAGATGAACAAGTCCTAAAGGGGTGTGGAGGGTATGTCCTCGGGGTCCCCTGTGAGGAGGGGCTGGAGAATAATAGCATGAGACCAGAGGATCCCTGAGGCGTCCTGCCCTTTCATCTTCCATCTCCTTTCCTCCTGCATTCCTAAGTGGACTCCAGGCCCAGTCCACCACCAATCACAGCAGAACCCAATTCTGTCATTACTCAGCAGCATTGTAACTCCGAGTATGTCCCTGCTTCTTTTTTCTTTTCCAGAACATCTCCCCTGGGCACACGGGCACATCCCATCTTTGGATCTTGTATCAACACCACCGACCTCGGAGGTACCTTTTTACAATTTAAGGTGGGACATTCATTTAGCATTAAAGAGATTTTAAGTCAAAATTTACCCATAAGGGATAGCTTATTTTTATTTTAAATGAAACATTAAGTGATAACTTAGATTTGTACTAAAGTTAGAGCATCCTAAATTCACATATATTATCAGCATGGGTGTTTTTGAATTTTGTTTAAAGTTATTGAGAAGTATCCCAAGCCAGAACCCTAAAACAGGAAAATGAGACATTTAAGACATTGGTTGTTAAAATTTTGAACAAACCCTTGATAGATTGATTACCTAATGGCAATTATGACAAGTGTGACGACAGATTTAGGAATAGCATTACCACCTCAGTAAAAAATAAACATGAATCTTACTAATTATTAATTTCATTGGATTTAATATTAGTGGATTAAAGTCTTGTGTAATAATCTATTCAATACATTTCAGAAGTATTTTGAATTTCTTATCCTTTAGTTTATCTCACTGCCACACTTATTCCCTACTTTTTTTTTTCCTGCCACCACCTCACAAACTAAGTCCTCAGGCTCTCTTTTGCTTGAACTGTTTTCCGTGTCTTCAAAGTTTATTTTACCCTTCAAATTATTTTCTATGGTACTATGAGACAAAGCTCTGTAAACTAGAGTTCTTCTTTTGCTTCTCTTTTGATGAGTCCTAATTTTCCATGGAAATAATTCAAACTCTTTAGTATGGTATGTAGTAAGTCTTCTACTTAATTTTCCAGCCTTCTCCCCAACTACTGCAAAATCTATACAATTTCTGTATCTAATGTAATCTTTTTCATGTACCATGGAATCTCCTTCACCTATGATTTTCTATCTTGCCCTTGTCTCATTCTGGATTTTTGCCTGAAATCCTACTGCTCCTCCAAATCAAAGTACAGATTCTATGCGCAGTCCTTCCATTAATCCCAAATCCTTAGAGCTTCCAAAGCACTTTGGTCATGCTCATATTACAGCATTAATCATGTGCTGTCTCACATGTTAATTAAGAAGGTTATAGGTCTTATTAACTCCTCTGCTCCCTGGATGAGGTTCATGCATGACACCCCCTTAAATGTAAAATACCACACAATCAGCACAATATTTGTTGCATTAAATTGAAGGTTGAATATAGATGTCAAAAAGAGAGGACCGCTATCATTGTTTATGAAGGTCTTGAAAGAAAATTACTTTAGTGTAATCATAAGGAAATTTGTTGTAAATTTACTACTCTTCACTTTTTCAAAGAACATTCATTTTGAGTATTTCAAATCCCAGGACTAGTTCTGTATTGAGAATTCAAACATAGTTCATACCCAGTCCCCGCCTTCTAAAAACTCAAGACCAGGGCACTTCCCTGGTGGTCCAGTGGTTATGACTCCATGCTTCCAATGCAGGGGGTGTGGGTTCGACCCCTGGTCAGGGAACTAAGATCCCACATGCTGCGCAGCATGGCCAAAATAAATCAATAAATTTAAATAAATAAATAAATAAAAGCTCAAGACCTAACAAAGAAGCCAGTCACACAAGTACAATTAACTATTGATATAACAACAATGCTATAAGTATCCCAGAAATGATTGAACAAGATGCCCTAAAAGCACAAAGCAATTAATTCTTGAAGAAAGGAGGTAGTAACAGGTTGTGGACCACCTAAGGATCTCTGATGTGGACCTCGAAAGAGAAACAGCTACTGGACAAATGATGGAGAATCCACACTTGGATGAGGCATGTAGGTGGTACATTCCTACATTCCTTCCATTTTGTCTTTTCTAGGCCTCCCTTCTTTAAAGTTTTAGGGACTTTTAAAAATAACCTCTATTTAAAAGGAGAAGACACAAGCATGAAAATTCTTGCCACCTCAATATTCACTGGAACAGTTATGGAACAAATTGGTTGCAAATCAAATTAGCAAATCATAAAACATCTTGGCAATCATTATTTTTTTAATTCAGTGTTTTCACATTTTCTAAGTCATTTCCCTTTCCTCAAATTAAGTTTTGCTAAGGTCTATATGCAGTTGAGGAAAAAAAGTGCTGGTGTTTGTCCTGAGTTCCACCAGCTAGTCTTCCCTCCCCCGTCAAGACCTGCTGATTTCTCACAGACCTAGGAATTTAGAGGCATGGTTTGAAAATTGCTGCTTCTAGACCAGCCACTTCCCTTATAATTGAGGAAACAGAGATCTAAAGAACATGAAGCACCTTGTACAAGTTCATAGCAGCAGTTAGTGGCAGAATAGCATATAGAAGTCCCTTAACTGCCACTCCACTGCTCTTTCAAGATAAAATTAGTTCTATTTACATAGCAAAATGAGCATGAGGTCCAACAGCCTCCCAAAGTGACATTTAGGACAGAGAGAGACTCTTTTTCATGATAAGACAAGACTTCATTGGAATTCAGTAAGTCGGTGTTAAGTAATTCAGAATCAATGCTAAGTCTTTTATTTTATTCTATCTTTCCTCCATTTTGATATTGAATTATGAGAAATGACAGCTCCCAGGCCCTCTCACTTCTTGATCCTAGACAAGGGAGATGGTTAAAGAAATTCATCTTAGTGATGGCACTGACTAGTCAGGCACTTTCCTGCTGTAGAAATCAAAGTTTCATGTATTATCTCCCCTAGTTTAAAAAGGCAAGAAAATACAAAGACCAAATGATTTTCTTTTCATCACATAGATTGTGAGGAAGGAGAACAAAATGTCTAGATTCCTTGACTAGTCCAGCATGTTATGTTTTACTTTAGAGATTAAGTGATTTTTATGCATATATACATACTTTGTTATATATATTTTGTGTGTATATATATAAACATACACATATATGAAGAAGGACTTAATTAAAATAATAAAATACATATGTGTTGTAAATTATCCTCCTTGTCCAGAAACGTTAGTAAAACTTTGACCTAATGGAACTAAAATAATGTTGGAACTATATAAAGGAACTAAATAGATGGACCTACAATAAAAGAAACATATGTGTTTTTCTGTGTAGACCCCTGCTGATGGGAATCATTAAATAAAATATTGTAGCTAAACAATTTAAAAGAAATGTGGATAGTTTAAATAGCCTCATAATAAAACATGACAAACATTTGCTGAAAGGAGTAATGGAGATACTTGTTTGTTAAGACAAATGAGTTAATAACTTTTGAGGGAAATTTTTAGCTATAGAACCAAAATAACAAGGTATTGTTTACAAATATAATGCTAAGCTTGAGCTGAATCGAAACTGACAAATGATGATTTGCAGACTTCACATAAAGTCCTTAAAAATTACCAAGGCCATTGCTTTTGGAAGTTATGGATACTGTTGATTATTAATAGCACAGAAGTCATCTTACCTTCTTCCTAACAGAGCAGGGAATTGGAGACAATGCAAAATTCTCTCTTTCTAATTATACCACATCTGGATTTCACCTCTACAGTCTAGATGTCTGCCTGAAAGCATGGCCCAGCAAGAAGATGTAGATTAATTTTCTAAACAGACCACAATCCCCCAGCCTCTTCCAAAATTAGTGCTATTGTGTGCCACGATTTTCACATGATGTCACTAACTTCATCAATCATCCTGGAAAGCAGACAGAACACAATAAAGAGGCCGGCAGAGGGGGGTATCTTGAAGAAATACTTCATAACTTACAGATAGTAACCCCAATAGAAACTTCAGAGAAAAATTCATTGGAAACACTTCTGCTTTAAGACAGGCCCTAAACAATTCTTTAATTTGTAAGTCCTACCACTTTAAATATTTCTCCATATACATGCACATGCGTGCATGCACACACACACATACACACACCCCAAAAAGCCACTGGTATAAAAGAGCCAATAATAAATTAGTAACTAGTTATTTGCTGAACAAAATAAAAACACCTTTATTTAAATTACAGGGTTGCCTATATTTTACATCTCAAATTATTTCAAAATATTCTTCCAAATTGTTCTCATACGTTGAATTCATCTGCTTCCTTCTAAGTAGAAAAACATTCGTTAAAACTATATGGTCTCCAATGGAAATGATTTTATCATGAAAGATTTTAGGTTAAGCCATTCTCTAGTCATATATGCTGCTAGATGATAATCTTTATTTTAGAGACCAACTCTATAGGAATTGTTGTGTATTGAATTCTGTTTATTAGAGCAAGGGGACTTCAGGCATAGTCTGAAACTCTGTCTCAGAAAAGGAAACTCTGTCTTGGTGGGGTGGGGGCGGGGAGTAAGATGTCCAACCACTTTCTGCGTGGCTGGTCTCCAAGTGCATGATGAAGTGGAAAAATATAACATACAAAAGGGATATTTATGTATCTTCCTTCTTCATCAGATACACAGTATTTTTTCTCCCATGTCACGAAAATTGTAACTGCAATTTACTAGTATATGCACAAATTGCTATTGATTTAGCGATGCATTTCTTTGATGTCCCTTGCCTTAACCTCATTTATAAAGCTGTTTTGCATTATTTCAAACTGTCAATGATTTGTGACTCATGAATATTCAAATCTAATTTGCACTTACCTTTTTGGTATGCATGCCTACTTGCAATATGTCTCTACATTTGCCCTTTTGTTTTTATCTGTGGATTGTTTTATTAAAATAATACTCCTTTAAAAGTATAGTAATTCTGTTTAAAAACAACAGGAGTGGTTGATGATTGACTCTTCTTGGTCTCAGTACACTATCTCTATATTTTGCTACTTAGCAAGTTTAGTCATTCTGCAAAGGTGTCTCTAGTATTAAAACAGCCATACTTTTGCTGGTCGATGTCAATTTCAGTGAGTTGTGTTTAGCTTTGCTTGGCTGTGTCTCTCTAGTAAAGAATCAACTATTTTTAGATGAACTTGAGCCTTACAAAGAAAGAAAGAAAAAGAAAGAAGGAAGGAAGGAAGGAAAGAAGGAAGGAAGGAAGGAAGGAAGGAAAAAAGAAAGGATTATTTCTGGTGGAAAAGCAAAAAGTTCATGCAGAATTGAGCCCTTCATGTCAGTGTGGATCAACTTTTCCACTTACCTTGTGGAATGCAAGAAATGAAACCTAATGCTCTCAAACACGAAAGAAAACCCTTTTAGATGTCTTCCAGATGATGATAGCTAAAAGAGACACCTAGGACTTTGTGGATTGCTGGCATGTCACTAGTGATTGAAGGTCCAAAACAGCAGAGCAGGGAGCCACCTGCCTATGGAATGGGCAGAGTTTCTTCTTGAAAAACCTGTTCAGGGACAAATGGAAAGTGTCGTATGAAAAAAAAAAAAAAAAAAAAGAGTAAAGAACATTTCTTTTGTAATTGATTTCTGGACTCAATTGTGATTTCTGAGAACATCCAAACAATGAAATGCCCTACTTTGCCAAAAAAGAAAAACATTTTCAAATATTTATTTTTTCATGCCAATAGCTAAAATAGAAAGAAGTTAATAATATTGACAATGCAATAGTTGGTGTTTCCTTAATTTGCATCATGTTCAATTTCTTAACCACCTACAAAGCTACAAAGAAATTGTTGATCTCCTATTGCCTTCCATCATGCAATAACGTTGTCCCCACATTCACGAAATGATGCTGCATAAAGTATGGCTGCGGGTCTTGGGCCAGCCTATCGGGCAAGCAACATATTTTTCTTTTTACAAATTTCTCATTGTCCCTCAATTGTACATAGTCCCTCAAGAAATAGGATCTCCTTCCAAAAGCCACTAAATTTCTAACTAATCTCTTTTGTAGTCATTTTTTCACTTAGAAAACCAATTTTTTAATTACTGGGGAAATGTTTTGCTGCCATGATATTTTATTGTTTGTGTGTGTTTAAACAAATGTCCTTTATTTTTAAAAAGTTATAATTTTCCCAACTTTATAATTTTCTTTATGATAGTGATATCATTATTTCCTTCATTTTGAAAACCAAACATCACAGATTCGCTGGAACCCACAACAGGCTACCCAAAGTGACCCCTCAACAGTATGCTATTGTTGTTGATACATCTAAAAGGTTTATTACATCCTGATCTCTGACTCATGATCAGAGAACTCTGTTCTGGAAGATAGAAAACTGTTAGGAACAAGGGTTCTCGTATTATGTTCCTCGATTCCACTACTAACTAACTGTGTAAATTAGAGTTGCCTAATCTCTGAGAGGCTTTATATTCTCACCTAGGTTGGGGAGAATAATAGTGTCTACCTTAGATTGTTGTGAGAATTAAATGAGAGTATTCAGATACAATGCTCACCACACTGGCTAGCCACTGGTCAGTGCTAAATATGGAAAAGCTCTTCCGAAAGCCCAGTGTTTGCCAGAAGTCGTACCTAGTTTCTGGTCAACTCTATTTTAAACTGAGAAAAAGTTGTCTTCCCAGAATCTAACCCTCTCCCTCCCACCCCACCCCCATTTTGTACCAGTAACACAGCTAAAGTGTTTGCTCCTACCTGCAGGACTGGGTCCTCCTCTAACCAGTAGTTGTTTCAAGACACCTGGTTAAGCCTGGTTAAGTCTTCTGCAAAGATGTACGGATGAGACGTGAGGGGAAGTTTGCTGGGGCCTTCTCAAATTTTTTGCACCCATCTTCCCACAACAATATCCAAAGAAAGAGAAACAGGCTCTCTTCCTCCGGGTTGTTGGGGGAAGATACGAGGCTCAGAACTGCTGAGGTCATCTGGCTCTCAGCCTGAGGATAAATTTGATGCCCATAAGAGGGCAGAGCCAAGAGAACTGAAAGGAAAGAGAGACGGTGCCTGCTTCACTTCTTGCCAGTGACATAGCTTTATTCCCTTATTGCTCAAGCCAGTCTGAATTGGGTTTTCTGTTACTTGCAGCCAAAAACTTTCTGATTCAGAGAGGCAGCCAAGAAACAATGTATTTTACATATTAGCTCATAGCATGACACTCATTCACAGAGCAGAGCAGTCCAGTGCTTGGAGTTTACATGAGTGTATAAACATCTTATAATCCCTCCTGCCTTTTCTAAGTCAATGTCCAAGCCACATCTCCACAACGTTTTTTTCTGTTTTGTGAAACAAGAAAAAAGATTAAAAGTGAATCCTCCAAGATTTCTCCAGTCTCCTGAATATCCAGCAGAACCCACAAAGTGCTCTTTTTGCTTTTGTAAGAATAGAATTCAAGGCAAGTGTGCCACCTCTGGCTTGCTGCTGTAAGCTCATCTCAGAGCCACAGCTTGCAGAATTTTAGTGCTTAAAAATGTTCTCAATCTTACATTCTTTGCCTTCTAGGAAACCACAACCCAAAGTAGAATGGCACCACATGCATCTAATTCAGTGGCATGAAACCTAAGTGAAAACTATTTTATGATTTGTTACATGGTTTTATATTCCTAATTCTAGCTGACCAATTTAACCTGCCATATACAACCTCAAAATAAGATAATCTTTAAGCCTTATTTGGCATCTATATCAGAAGGGTAAATCTAGTTTGCTTGAGTTCCAAGAAACCAAGATAGTGATTTATATGATCAAAATGGGTGATTCCCAACTAAAATGTAAACAATAAACTTTTTATGGTACCAAATCAGTTCAGTCTTTCTCTCCCCTCCTTCCCACCCCATCTGCCCCAAGCTATCCATGATTTAATCTTATCAGGAGCTCTCAGGATTATACTTCCAGTACCCCTTTGAATAGGCAGTGAGAGGAGAGACCAGGTAATTCTCTATTGCCCTAGATTATGTAGAACACAGATCTGGAGACATCCTTAGATATTATCTAAAGGGCCAGCCACAGATAATGCCAGAGACGTGCTGAGGGTCACAGTGCTGGAAGCAAATCCTTTAACTCTTGGGCCAGCATCACTTCCACCATATACCACTATGCCTTTCATATAAAGTGGCCCTTAAAAGATGTATGAATGAATATATTACTCATTTTAATCTGTGGGGTGGCTCTCTGTTGCTTAATATATCTCCATGAGACTCTAAGTACATCATATCTCAGCTTTATGGTTATTTAAAAACACTATGTTTTGTATTTTAAGATACAGAAAGTCAAGTCACTGCCTTTTCTTGCTCTAGATTTCTTTATAGCATGTAAGAAAATGTCCTTTATTGTGCTTCTGAAAACAAGAATAGAATAATTAAAGATACGTTTTAAAATGTGGTTTTCTTGTTGGTCCTCCTATGCTGGAACTTGGTCAGCAGGTGGTGGTGGCCATTGTGACTGTGTTCTGGCCACTAGTCACACAGAGGGAGTTTCCAGCCCCTGAATGAGAAGCTCCTTTTGTCCATCTGACAAATATCAATCCAAGAAACCAACAATGGAGATAACTTGGCTAATTACAAACATGAAGTTTTAATAGAAGATTTTCAAAAATCTAGATTAGGAATGCACCAGTAAATTAATTCAGGTTCTTACCTTAATTTGTCGTGGTACCTTAAAAATTATTTTTCAATGTTTCCATTTTCCTAGCTCTAAAGTGAAAATAGTTATATTGGTCATATATTTCCAAATACTGCTTTGAGAACTAACAAGACCATAAAACACATACTTTCATAGGTTCACATTTTGTTGATCTTACATGAATATGTGAAGTTCATAAATCATTGTGACAAAATAATTACCCACACACAGAGGAAGAAAACTGGTATTTAGAAATCAAGTGATTCAGAAAGAAATCAAAGAGACACAAACAGTTGGAGAGATATACCATGTTCTTGGATTGGAAGAATCAATATTGTGAAAATGACTATACTACCCAAAGCCATCTACAGATTCAATGCAATCCCTATCAAATTACCAATGGCATTTTTTACAGAACTAGAACAAAAAATCTTAAAATTTGTATGGAGACACAAAAGACCCCAAATAGCCAAAGCAATCTTGAGGGAAAGAAACGGAGCTGGAGGAATCAGACTCGCTGACTTCAGAGTATAGCACAAAGCTACAGTAATCAAGACAATATGGCACTGGCACAAAAACAGAAATATACATCAATGCAACAGGATAGAAAGCCCAGAGATAAACCCACGCAACTATGGTCAACTAATCTATGACAAAGGAGGCAAGGATACGCAATGGAGAAAAGACAGTCTCTTCAATAAGTGATGCTGGGAAAACTGGACAGCTACATGTAAAAGAATGAAATTAGAACACTCCCTAACACCATACACAAAAATAAACTCAAAATGGATTTGAAACCTAAATGTAAGACCGGACACTATAAAACTCTTAGAGGAAAACATAGGAAGAACACTCTTTGACATAAATCACAACAAGGTCTTTTTTGACCCACCTCCTAGACTAATGGAAATAAAAATAAACAAATGGGATCTAATGAAACTTAAAAGCTTTTGCACAGCACAAGAAACTATAAACAAGAGGAAAAGACAACCCTCAGAATGGGAGAAAATATTTGCAAATGAATCAACGGACAAAGGATTAATCTCCAAAATATATAAACAACTCATGCAGCTCAATATCACAAAAAAACAAACAACCCAATCAAAAACCTAAAACCTAGAAGACCTAAACAGACATTTCTTCAAAGAAGACATACACATGGACATGAGGCACATGAAAAGCAGCTCAACATCACTAATCATTAGAGAAATGCCAATCAAAGCTACAATGAGGTATCACCTCACACCAGTTAGAATGGGCATCATCAGAAAATCTACAAACAACAAATGCTGGAGAGGGTGTGGAGAAAAGGGAACCCTCTTGCACTTTTGGTGGGAATGTAAATTGATACAGCCACTATGGAGAACAGTATGGAGGTTCCTTAAAAAACTAAAAATAGAATTACCATATGACCCAGCAATCCCACTACTGGGCATATACGCAGAGAAAACCATAATTCAAAAAGACACATGCACCCCAATGTTCATTGCAGCACTGTTTACAGTAGCCAGGTCATGGAAGCAACCTAGATGCCCATCGACATATGAATGGATAAAGAAGATGTGGTACATATATACAATGGACTATTACTCAGCCATAAAAAGGAAAGAAATTGGGTCATTTGTAGAGACGTGGATGGACCTAGAGACTGACATACAAAGTGAAGTAAGTCAGAAAGAGGAAAACAAATATCGTATATTAACGCATATATGTGGAACCTGGAAAAATGGTACAGATGAACCAGTCTCATCTGAGACCAGTCTGTCTCTCAGAAATAGAGACACAGATGTAGAGAACAAACGTACGGACACCAAGGGGGGAAAGCGGGGAGGGGGGATGGTAGGATGAATTGGGAGATTGGGATTGACATATATACACTAATATGTATAAAATAGATAACTAATAAGAACCTGCTGTATAAAAAATAAATTAATAAAAAAGAAATCAAGTGATTCAAAGTAAAAATCTTTGATCTTGTCATACTGGGTAGGTATATCTAGTTTAAAAGTTTTTGTTTAACTCAAAGTTGAAGTAGGATCCTTAAACAGAATCACTAATTTCTTTTTAAAGAAATACTTCAAAACCAGCTGCAAATCAATCATAAGTGAAACAACACCTAGAATCCCTGAGATTAGTGATCAACAGGAAAACAACATGAAATTACATCCAAGTAACCTTTCCATGACACCTTCTCTCCTCTTCTGATAGTCATTAAGGTCTTCTAAGCATCCAACTTAAGAAACATGAAAAAGCACAATAGAATCCTATTAGTCATAAAATATTACAAATAAAAAAGGTGAACATGTATATAGATATAAAAGACATTAAAAACATAGTATGAAAAGACTGATATACATCATTATGCAAGAAGTTTTAAAACTTAGTTGATGTTCATAAATTCATATAAAATTATAACTTACCAAACCTGACTCAAAAAGATGAGTAGATCTGAATTTTCATGCAATAATTATTAAAGAAATTTAATCAATAATTAAGAACCATTTTTTAAAAGAAAAACAAAATTACTTTAGAGTAAACCCAAATTTTTAAGAAACAGATAATTTCAATCATATATTAATTTATCTAGAGAACAAAATTGGGGTACCTTCCTAATTTAATTAATTAGATGAAGCCAATATAACCTTATTACTAAGAATAGGCAAAGATGATAACAAACTTAAGTGGAAAAAAAGAAAAGAGAAAAGAAAAATTGCTGGCCATTTTCTTGCACCAATAGAAATTCAAAAATCATAAGCAAAATTTTATTAATCTAAAACTGGCTGTGTACAATAAAGTTAGTATCCTGATCAGCTTCGATGTAGCCCAGAGATGCAAGAGTACTTTAATATTAGAAAAACTATAAATAAATTCCCCCATAATAACAGGGTAAAGGGAAAAAATTATCATGTTATTACATATAGAAACACCATTTAACAAAATTTAACTCTCATTTATTAAAAATTTTAAAAAGCTCCTAGACAACTAGGCATGGGGGAAATTTTTTTCCTTAATCTGATGAAGATTATTATCAATTAACTACAGAAAACAGCATTCTTAATGGAGAAATGCTAGAAATACTCATTTAAATTAGAAAAGATATAATGATGCCCACTATTTAAGAATGTTTCTTTTCAACACTGTCCTGGAGAGCTGGTGCTAGAAAAGGCAAAAAGACTGAAAAAAGAAGAAAGAGAAAAAGGAGGAGGAGGGATAAGAGGAGAAGGAGAGGAAGGAGAGAAGAGAAGGAAGGGAGAGAGGAAGGGAAAAGAAAGAATTAAAGTCATAGGATTGGAAGGGGAGAAAAATAAAACTGCATTTTCTAGAGACTGTATTATTATCTACATTGGAGGCTCAAAGAATTAACAGACAAATTGCTATACAAGAGAAATGGACTGAAGATCACTGGGCAAGCATTGCCCAGTGTTGGGATGTGGGTTATCCACACAGGGAAAATGAAAATGGATTCTTGGGAGAGGAACCAATATGGCAGAGTAGAAGGACGTGCTCTCACTCCCTCTTGCGAGAACACCAGAATCACAACTAGCTGCTGGACAATCATCAACAGGAAGACACTGGAACTCACCAAAAAAGATACCCCACATCGAAAGACAAAGGAGAAGCCACAATGAGACGGTAGGAGGGGCGCAATCACAGTAAAATCAAATCCCATAACTGCTGGGTGGGTGACTCACAGACTGGAGAACACTTATACCACAGAAGTCCACCCACTGGAGTGAATGTTCTGATCCCCACGTCAGGCTTCCCAACCTGTGGGTCCGGCAACGGGAAGAGAAATTCCTAGAGAATCAGACTTTGAAGCCTAGTGGGAATTGATTGCAGGACCTTGAAAGGACTGGGGGAAACAGAGACTCCACTCTTGGAGGGAACACACAAAGTAGTGTGTGCATCGGGACCCAGGGAAAGGAGCAGTGACCCCAGGGGAAACTGAACCAGACCTACCTGCTAGCATTGGAAGATCTCCTGCAGAGGCGGGGGATGGCTGTGGCTCACCGTGGGGACAAAAACACTGGCAGCAGAAGTTCTGGGAAGTACTCCTTGGCTTGAGCCCTCCCAGAGTCTTTCATTAGCCCCACCAAGGAGCCCAGGTAGGCTCCAGTGTTGGGTTGCCTCAGGCCAAACAACCAACAGGGAGGGAACCCAGCCCCACCCATCAACAGTCAAGCAGATTAAAGTTTTCCTGAGCTCTGCCCACCAGAGCAACAGTCTGCTCTACCCACCACCAGTCCCTCCCATCAGGAAACTTACACAAGCCTCTTAGATAGCCTCATCCACCAGAGGGCGGACAGCAGAAGCAAGGAGAACTACAGTCCTGCAGCCTGTGGAACAAAAACCACATTCACAGAAAGATAGACAAGATGAAAAGGCAGAGGGCTATGTACCAGATGAAGGAACAAGATAAAACCCCAGAAAAACAACTAAATGAAGTGGAGATAGGCAACCTTCTAGAAAAAGAATTCAGAATAATTATAGTGAAGATGATCCAGGACCTTGGAAAAAGAATGGAGGCAAAGATTGAGAAGATGCAAGAAATGTTTAAAAAAGACCTAGAAGAATTAAAGAACAAACAAACAGAGATGGACAATACAATAACTGAAATGAAAACTACACTAGAAGGAATCAATAGCAGAATAACTAAGGCAGAAGAACGGATGAGTGACCTGGAAGACAGAATGGTGGAATTCACTGCTGCGGAATAGACTAAAGAAAAAAGAATGAAAACAAGTGAAGACAGCCTAAGAGACTTCTGGGACAACATTAAATGCAACAACATTCGCATTATAGGGGTCCCAGAGGGAGAAGGGAGAGAGAAAGGACCCGAGAAACTATTTGAAGACATTATAGTCAAAAACTTTCCTAACATGGGAAAGGAAATAGCCACCCAAGTCCAGGAAGCGCAGCGAGTCCCATACAAGATAAACCTAAGGAGAAACATGCCGAGACACATAGTAATGAAACTGGCAAAAATTAAAGACAAAGAAAAATTATTGACTATGTACCAGATGAAGGAACAAGATAAAAGCCCAGAAAAACAACTAAATGAAGTGGAGATAGGCAACCTTCTAGAAAAAGAATTCAGAATAATTATAGTGAAGATGATCCAGGACCTTGGAAAAAGAATGGAGGCAAAGATTGAGAAGATGCAAGAAAAGATCTCATTCAGATTCGATGGAGAAATCAAAAGCTTTACAGACAAGCAAAAGCTAAGAGAATTCAGCACCACGAAACAATCTCTACAACAAATGCTAAAGGAACTTCTCTAAGTGGGAAACACAAGAGAAGAAAAGGACCTACAAAAACAAACCCAAAACAATTAAGAAAATGGTCATAGGAACATACATATCGATAATTACCTTAAACGTGAATGGATTAAATGCTCCAACCAAAAGACACAGGCTCACTGAATGAATACAAAAACAAGACCCATATATATGCTGTCTACAAGAGACCAACTTCAGATCTAGGGACACATACAGACTGAATGTGAGGAGATGGAAAAAGATATTCCATGCAAATGGAAATCAAAAGAAAGCTGGAGTAGCAATACTCAGATAAAATAGACTTTAACATAAAGAATATTACAAGAGACACGGAAGGACACTACAAAATGATCAAGGGAACAATCCAAGAAGAAGATATAACAATTATAAATA
>NW_020175821.1:6396608-6413545 GCF_003031525.2 Neophocaena asiaeorientalis asiaeorientalis
AATTAAGAAAATGGTCATAGGAACATACATATCGATAATTACCTTAAACGTGAATGGATTAAATGCTCCAACCAAAAGACACAGGCTCACTGAATGAATACAAAAACAACACCCATATATATGCTGTCTACAAGAGACCAACTTCAGATCTAGGGACACATACAGACTGAAAGTGAGGGGATGGAAAAAGATATTCCATGCAAATGGAAATCAAAAGAAAGCTGGAGTAGCTATACTCATATCAGATAAAATAGACTTTAAAATAAAGAATGTTACAAGAGACAAGGAAGGACACTACATAATGATCAAGGGATCAATCCAAGAAGAAGATATAACAATTATAAATATATATGCACCCAACATAGGAGCACCTCAATACATAAGACAACTGCTAACAGCTATAAAAGAGCAAATCCACAGTAACACAATAATAGTGGGGGGCTTTAACACCTCACGTACACCAATGGACAGATCATCCAAAATGAAAATAAATAGGAAACAGAAGCTTAAAATGACACAATAGACCAGATAGATTTAATTGATATTTATAGGACATTCCATCCAAAAACAGCAGATTACACTTTCTTCTCAAGTGTGCATGGAACATTCTCCAGGATAGATCACATCTTGGGTCACAAATCAAGCCTCAGTAAATTTAAGAAAATTGAAATCATATCAAGCATCTTTTCTGACCACAACCCTATGAGATTAGAAATGAATTACAGGGAGAAAAACGTAAAAACACAAACATGTGGAGGGTAAACAATACGTTACTAAACAACCAAGAGGTCACTGAAGAAATCAAAGAGGAAATCAAACAATACCTAGAGACAAATGACAATTAAAACACGATGATCCAAAACCTAGGAGATGCAGCAAAAGCAGTTCTAAGAGGGAAGTTTGTAGCTATACAAGCCTACCTCAAATATCAAGAAAAATCCCAAATAAAGAATCTAACCTTACACTTAAAGGAACTAGAGAAAGAAGAACAAACAAAACCCAAAGTTAGCAGAAGGAAAGAAATCATAAAGATCAGATCAGAAATAAATGAAATAGAAACAAAGCAAACAATAGCAAAGATCAATAAAACTAAAAGCTGGTTCTTTGAGAAGATAAACAAAATTGATAAACCATTAGCCAGACTCATCAAGAAAAACAAGGAGAGGACTCAAATCAATAAAATTAGAGGGCTTCCCTGGTGGCGCAGTGGTTGAGAGTCATGTATGACCCAGCAATCCCACTACTGAGCATATACCCAGAGAAAACCATAATTCAAAAAGACACATGCACCCCAGTGTTCATTGCAGCACTATATACAATAGCCAGGTCATGGAAGCAACCTAGATGCCCATCAACATATGAATGGATAAAGAAGATGTGGTACATATATACAATGGAATATTACTCAGCCATAAAAAGGAACGAAATTGAGTCATTTGTTGAGACGTGGATGGATCTGGAGACTGTCATACAGAGTGAAGTAAGTCAGAAAGAGAAAAACAAATATCATATATTAACACATGTATGTGGAACCTGGTAAAACGGTACAGATGAACCGGTTTGCAGGGCAGAACTTGAGACACAGATGTAGAGAATAAACGTATGGATACCAAGGGGGAAAACCACGGGGGGGTGGGGATGGTGGTGTGCTGAATTGGGCGATGGGGATTGACATGTATACACTGATGTGTATAAAATTGATGACTGCTAAGTACCTGCTGTATAAAAAAAAGTAAAAATGCGGTTGATATAATTCCGTTTCTGTGGGTTAAAAAAATGTCTAATAAAAACTCATGGAGCTGTTTACACTTGAGATTTGCACAATTTATTCTAAGTAATATCTCAATAAAGATTGGATTCTTACGTCACTCCTACACACAAAAAATAAGTTCCCTGTTGGTTAAAGAATTAAGTACAAAAAGAAAACCCAATCGAGTGTTTTGAAGAATTTTACAGAAAGAGATCTTTATAACTTTAGGATATGAAAATCTTTTACATAAGACACAGAAAGCACAACCCATAAAAGAAAATGTTGATAAACTACCATAAAATTTAAAACTTCTGTTCATCAAAACACATATCAAATAAAATGAAAAAAAAAACCCACAAATTGGAAGGAGATATTTGCAATATAGAACTCATAAAATTAATAAAAAGATGAAAAACTCAACAGGAAAATGTGGGAAATACATAAACAGATATATCACAGAAAAGAAAATACGAGTAAAGATTAAGCATATAAGATGCTCAGCCTCATTAGTGATTCAGAAAATGCATGTTAAAAACTAAAGTGAGTGTAAACCGTTTTACACTCACCAGATTGGAAAAGAAGGAGGAAGAGGAGGAGGAGGAAGTGGTGATAGAAGAAGAAGAAAAAGACAATATAACCAAGTGTTAGGATATGGATCAATAAGATATCTTATTTAGGGCTTCCCTGGCGGCGCAGTGGTTGAGAGTCCGCCTGCCGATGCAGGGGACACGGGTTCGTGCCCCTGTCCGGGAAGATCCCACATGCCGCGGAGCGGCTGGGCCCTTGAGCCATGGCCGCTGAGCCTGCGCGTCTGGAGCCTGTGCTCCGCATCGGGAGAGGCCACAACAGTGAGAGGCCCGCATACCGCAAAAAAAAAAAAAAGAAAAAAAGATATCTTATTTACAACTAGTGTGAATGTAAATCAGTACAATCCCTGAAAAATAATTCACGTTATCTTGCAAAGTTGAACATTTGTGTGCTAAACAATGTGGCAATTCACTCCTAGATTTATACTCTAAATATAGAAAATTCTTTGCATGTAAACATCAAGAGACACACACCAGAATACTCATAGCAGAACGCTTTACAATAGTGACAACAACAACAAAAATGGTAACAACCCAAAGAAGGAAAGATAAATAAATTGTGTTATGTTTATACAATGGAATATCAAACAGAAAGAAAAAGTATACACAAAAAATTAATCTTGAAAGTGCAATATTGGATGAAAAAAAGAATCCAGAAAGACTCCATTGAGTGTGATACCATTTTTATTTTTTAAAAAAAGCTCAATGAATATTGTTTGGAAATATGTATACATACATAGTATATATAGAGAGGTTGATATTTATTAATATACTAATAATGTTATATATGATTTATACAGTTCATATACTATATATATATATATATATGTATATATATTTCAGGAATACATAAACACAAAAAAGTATTTTTAAAAATTCAGGCTAGTAGTTACCCCAGAAAGAAGAAGCAGAAGGATGAAATGGAAGGAACACATGATTATATGCAGTGTTCCCCTTCTTAAGCCAGGTGGCTAGTTCACAAATGTTCCTTTTATGATTATACTTTGTAACAGCCAAATATGTTACATATATGCTTTTGTATGTAACAAATATTTTACTAAATATAAAAGTAAAAAGATAATGAGTGGTCATTCTTTTTTTTTTTTTTTTTTTTTTTTTAGTGGTCATTCTTAAAAACAGTGATGTTAAAACTGAGAGAACAGGAAATAACAGAAAAGAGCATTACAAAGCTCATGCCAGAAACTCTCAGTTTCAGTGAAGCAGGAAGTGAAGTCATCTGAGAATGAGAGGGGTGAGAGTACTTAGGGGCTTCTGAGTGGTTTGTAGAGTAAAGAGAAAAGGAGGAAAGGAAGGAAAGAGAAAAGGACAGGGGATTAGAGGAGAGAATGAGTTATTGTCAAAAGAAGGATTCACCACAGAAAATGGGTAGAAGAGTAATCTTCGCTTCAGGAGGCCAGTTGAAGTTCAGGCTGTAAATATAACGTGTATGTATTCAGGACTTCTTCCCTCAAAAGCTGATTATTCAGCAAGAGAAACAGAAAATGATTATGATTAAGTTGGAGGTCATCAGGGAGGTCATAATAAAAAGTTCAAAAAGCAATAGAGGCCTAGACCCAATGCAGCGAAAAGTAATTAATAATTAATTAATTAATTATTTTAAAAAAAACAATAGAGGCTTTGGATTTTGACTTAAATACACTCACACCCTTCAATCTATGTCCAGGAATCCATTCTATGAAAATAATTCTGAGTTTTGAAAAACCTTTATGCACAAAAATGTTCATTACAGAATTGTACATAAAAAATGAAAAAATAAATTAGTGCCCAATAATAGTGTAATGGAAAAGTGAATTTTGATACTTAATTTAATTGATGACATATAGATTGATGGTCATAAAGAACTTGAAAGCTTAAATAGGATGCAATTTTATGCAAAGTACAATTACAACTACATAAAAGGAACTATATATAGAAAAAATGCAAAGAAATACAATAAAATTTTGAAAGCAACTGTGTTTGGATACTTTATCTATGGGTGATTTTTTCTTTTACCCACTTTTCCACATTGTCAAATTGTCTTTAATGAGTATATATTACTTTTAAAAATGAAAAATAAATTAAGATAAATGTTTAATGATTTCTTAATGCTTTAAACTGGGTAGACGATCAAGTAAATCAAGCTGTGACTAATACATTGGCAGAAAATGATCAAGAAGCCAGAAGTCGGGCTTCCCTGGTGGCGCAGTGGTTGAGAGTCCGCCTGCCGATGCAGGGGACACGGGTTCGTGCCCCGGTCCGGGAAGATGCCACATGCCGCGGAGCAGCTGGGCCCGTGAGCCATGGCCGCTGAGCCTGCGCGTCCGGAGCCTGTGCTCCACAACGGGAGAGGCCGCAACAGTGAGAGGCCCGTGTACTGCAAGAAAAAAAAAAAAAGAAGCCAGAAGTCATAATAAGAGTCATAATGAAGACAGTTTGTTTCAATAAAGATATGGTAGGAAAGAAAAACAAAATCTCTACATTTGAGATCTTGAAAGTAAGTTTAAGTTCCAAGCGTAGCTGTAATTGTGGATGGCTAAAATGGAGATATATATACATACATACATATATAGGTACAAGTACACACACATAATTAATGTGCACAGGAATGGATTGTGATGTAGGGTGGACAAAAAAAACAGTGAACCGAGTGAGAATGATCAGGGTCAGTAGACAAAAGCAACCTGAATGAGAATGAGCCAGAGTTATATAAGTTTTTAGTTTGGACTTCCAAAGAAAGACACAAATATTCAGCAGCTTTACCATATGGTAAATTATACGTAGGCATCATGTTTATCCTTTAAAATTAAGATGTAATGGCCAGTTTTGTGATGAATATGTCGAAACAACCTGTTTTAGGTTATGTTATATTTATTAGTGTGTCCAATTGTATATGAATATATCCTAGGTTCTGGAAGAACTGGCCCTATGTCTCTTCTCCATGCATAGGTTCCAACTCATTTTTCAAAGTATGTGTTTATATCTCAGTAAACCTGAGCTAACTCATTATATAAATAAGGCCTAATTGGTAAAGTACATTAAAGCAATCTTCTTTGAAGGTAACATTTTCCAAAGAGCCTGTGTAAAATATCATCTTTTAAATGTATCTCTCAAAAAAAAAAATGTATCTCTCTTTTCCTGTCATACACTCTAGTCACCAAGACAAATATTATTTAAATTTTTCTAAGTTTCACATATACTTCTCATATACTTCAGCCAACCTGCCATAGTAAAATGTAATACAATGTTATATGTGGGGGTTTTTTTGGTATCGTTACTAATATTTATATTAGGAAGAGCTAAATATTAATAAAATGATATCATCAATAATTTTGAAGGATCTGGAAGGCTAGAATGTAATTGCACTGAGACAGACTTCTCTTTGCTAGGTTCAACATCGACCCAGGAAAGCCGCTTCTCTCGATGCTCTCTATTCCACACAACCTCTTCAAGGCTCCCGTAGTAGCCTAGGCATATTTCTACCTTTGTTCATACCAAAATCTGTTGATACACCAACTTCTGTTTCACTATGTGAACCCACCGAAGCAGAGAATATATTTAATTAATATATATATTAATATTTAATTAATCTTTATATGTTAACACCTGTAAGAGATTTTGAGAGAATATTATGGACACAATAAATTGAATGATTGAATGAAAATAGGAATTAATAATTGAATGACGCCCATCACCTTGTTAGTATTATCAAGTTATAGAATGTCTGTGGTGTCCTGATTGTATTATACATGAGTTCATAGTGCAGTTATGTATTCTAAAGAATTATAAAATTCATACTTCATCTGCACTGCTAATCCAAAAATCAGCCTTTATTTAAAAATTAATTCTGGTATACCCTATATGTCTTAGAAACATTAGGATGCCTCCTGGTAAAGCTTCCAATTATGTGTTCATAATTTTTTTACCCCGTCAAGCATACATTGCTCCTTCTGTAACACACCCATTCTATTCTTAGTGAAATCACTGGATTCCAAATCACAACATCATGCTTTATTTCAGCAATAATTTAGCAGAGACAAATCCAGTGCTACGTGGAAAGATGCTTATTATCTCCAGCACCTCTGCCTCTAACTAGCCTAACCCCTTTTTCAACAACTGTGACAAAAGGATCTCCCTCCTCCCCCATCTGTTTCGCTCAACAAGCTGCTGTAGAAAGAGCAGTGAACTGAGAGCTGCTAGTCCAGGGACTTGGTCCCAGGGTTGTTACTATCTTGAGTTAATTAGACTTTGAATTAGTACCTTAATCGCTTGGGGCCTCCATTTCCTCATACATAAAATGAGGGGGATGCAGCAGATAATAATTGTAAAAAAAATAACCAGAAGTTCTATTTATCAGGCTTTTACTATATGCGAGGAAGTGTGCTTTGTGCTTTACATACATTATCTCATTTAATTTTAATCCTCCAAACAAGTTTATTAGGTGTATCAGTCAGGGTCCAGCAGGAAACAGATAGTGCATATCAAATTGGGTAATTTGAGGAATGCTTCATAAAGGAACTATATTAAAAATGTGTGAGTGGGGTGTTAGGAAACCACAAGGGATGGTGCAGTGCCCCAAGGCTAGTAATGGGGAGGGAAGTGGTTACCTGAACCCAGAGAGAGAGCGCTGTGAAGAGGGCTGCCTGAGCCACGGCTGGGATGCAGCCAGCCCCCAGAGACCCTGGAAATCAGGACTCAGACCTCGCTCTACCCACTCGGAACAAACCCAACAGGAAGCAAAGGCCAAGGTGGCATTCTGAAACCATCCATATCAGCCTCCGGATCACAGAGCCTGATGGAGAAAGAAAGTAAAGAGTGGATCTGGAGGGGCCAATAATATTAAGTATAGTTATCCAGATTTTATGCATGAGACTACCGAGGTTCAAAGAGGTTAAGTTTCTTGAGATTACACAGTTAGCTCAGGACAGAACCAGGATTCAGCTCCTTCATGTGAGACTCCGGAGCCTAGGCTTCTGACTGCTCCTCAGCTAGGGAGTTCCTTTTTGTCCTTCCAGGATTAGAAACAGCCTCCGAAGTGATCTAATTCAACCCTCTCCCTTAGAGACGTTTGAAAGAGATGTCTTTCCATTTAGGACATGAGCCTTGCAGAAACCTCAGTCACCTTTGAAAAGCTAGTAGTCTGTGTGGTCCTTCTTCCTGTTCCTATACTTACAGTTTATATCCTGACATGTAATTTTGACCTATACCCCTGAATGAGACACTGGTAAAGACAAAGTTGTTAGAAAGTCAAAGGGAGAGAATAACATTTTTGTTATTAAAAAAATCTCTTCAGACATGCTATCTAAATTAAGCACAATTAAAGAATTTTCTTTGTCCAGTGAGTAATCTAGTGTGTAGTATGGGGAGCGGAGAGGGAAGTAAACTGATGATTGAATTTCCTGGTTCACCTGCCAGAATGAGAACATAGCCCAAGACTATGCTAAATGTGTTCCATTGACTGTGGACAAAGTGAGCAAAATGCAAGATGTTTAATTGAAGTGAAACTAAAAACTAATATTAAACATATTATTCAACATCCCTGTGAGGGCCCTTTAGATAAGAAAAGGAAAGGAAATTCTCATAGAGTGAGTGAGTAGTCAGAGGTTGTTAATTACTCCTTGTGTGAGAATTAAATTTGCTTAAGAGGGAAGACTGTAGTAATTATCTGAGGTCAAGGGGCCCATCCCCCATCTGTCTGCTCCTCTGTCAAATTGAGATAAAAGTCCCACTCAGGTCTCCTAGCAATGGGGAACTCTTCCGGCACAAGTGCTTCCTGGACTGAACAAGTTGTAGTCGCAAACTGTGTAAGTCAGTTGTTGGGAACATGAAACAAATCTTCTAAAAGCCAGGCAAGTTATAAACTGTGACTCATGGCTGGACCAGCCCTCAACGGCCACTTAAATCCAGAATCTAATTCAACTAGAGCTGCAAATGTACTTCCTGGTATGAAGGAAGAAGGGAAGTAGCAATACTGGGGGCTTAGCCTGGCCCCATCCCAGGTCAGGTCCTGCACCTGTGCCGTTCTCACTGCCTCTCAGAGGTCGCAACGCTAGAGCCTTCAGACCCAAGGCAAGAATGAAATGAAGCTCGAGTTTCTGGCAAGCTGGAGAGGTGGCCTTGTCTGCCATCTGTGTTCCTAACAAGACCTGAGGAAGCTGTTGTGGGTGAACAGTGAGTGTTTTGACCCAGATATGCCTCACCTTGAACTCAAATGCCTTTTTTGTTTTTTGCACCAGAGTAAGCAATTTATCATTTATTGTACCTTCTAAGGTAGAATATCTACATTTTTGTTTTGATTGTTTGACATACTTCTCAACTGTAACAGAATGTCTGCCCATGAGTAATGAGGTGCATAAATTTTTTTTTAAAGGGGCATTTTGGGCTTCCCTGGTGGCGCAGTGGTTGAGAGTCTGCCTGCCGATGCAGGGGACACGGGCTGTGCCCTGGCCAGGGAAGATCCCACATGCCGTGGAGCGGCTGGGCCCGTGAGCCATGGCCGCTGAGCCTGCGCGTCCGGAGCCTGTGCTCCGCAACGGGAGAGGCCACAACAGTGAGAGGCCCCGCGTACCGCAAAACAATAAATAAATAAAAAGGGGCATTTAAATTACCTCTTCAAAGACCATCAATGTGACCTGAGAGAACACTCTCAGGAGGAAAGGTTCAGTTTGGGGATCAGTTTTAACTAGTTGGTTAATCATAAATCTGAAAAACATCTGGGTATAGGACATCTTTTCCAAGAAAAGTTATTTTCTTGCCTGTCATTGAACACTACCTAAGCAGGCTTTTTGATTACTTGATAGTCAGCAGCAGCTTCATCATGTCTTGGTAGTAAGTGAAAATGGGGTTAGGGCAGAATAAGGGGAAAGAAACTTCAGTGACCAGAAGTGAACCAGTGTTTTTAACAGAGAGGTCTCTTCAAACAAGCCTTGTGTGGGTAAAAGCCAACATCTACTTTATGAGAAATTGTGAGGTGAGAGGGGCTCATATTTAGGCCCTGCAAAGATCAAGAATGTTGAACCTACCCCAAATTCACCTTCAAATTAGCTCTGACTTAGTAATTTTCCTGATAATTTCCCCAGACTTGGGAACTAAAAATAGAGGTAAAGTGGCATCTAATAAACCTATCTTTTAGGATAACTGAGTATTGTGGGGGGAGGTAGAGGAGGAGGAAGATACGAGATGGGAAGGTAAGATGGGAGAGGGAGGGGGAAAAGGAAAGGAGATAGGAAAAGAGAAAGAGAGAACTCTGCCAGTTGACTTCATTTCCACACGAATCCACCCACTCTGAGCTTCTGTTGTTGCTTTGTTTATGCAAAGTAAGCGGGGCTGAGACAGAGTGAAAGAGCTGAGAGATCCACGCCGAAGAAGGCAAAAATAATTTTTAAAATGTAAATGAAACTAAAACTCACTCTCTCCCTCTCTCTCTCTCCTCTCTCCTCACTCTCTCTCTCTGTCTCTGTCTCTCTCTCTCTCTCTCTCTCTCCACCCCCTTTGGGTCCGGGCAATCCCTGCCTTCAGACTTTGAAATGAAAACACGCCGAGGAGGGGCGGGTGGGAGGCCCAGCAGCAGCAGGGAGCGTTGTCGGTGACCGAAGGAGCTCTGGTGAATATCAGGTTCGGATTAGTGACAACTCAGAAGTCACGCCGGCGGTTGGGGGAGGGAAGTTTGCCAAGGTCTCCGAACTCGACGGAAGAGCGAGTTGCCTCCCTCGGCGCCGGGCGGAGCTGGGCGTACCCAGAGAGACCTCTGTCCCGGCCTGAGCGAGCCCTGCCGCGCTCACACCCCGCGCAGAGACTGAGTTTGTCAGCGATCATAAAATGGGAATTGATTATTCCAGCCACCATTGATTAGGGAAGAATGCTTACTGCAGCAGCGGGGGAAAGGTTAAGAGGAAATTGACCTTCTTCCTAGGTGACATAAAGTCATTAGGTAAATGAGATATTCACACAGGAGCTTTAAAAGGTCATGCTCAATTTTTATTTGTAGCCTGCAAGAGTCAACCTGGAGCTTCGGCGTAGGGCAGGGACCCCGCTTTCCAGACTAAGTGGACCACAGGAAGAGAACTCTCTCGCAGCGCGGCCAGGGCCAAGGGTGGGAGTGGGTTATTGTCTTGCGAGGATCGCACTGGAATTGGCGGGGGGCCTTGGGACCCCGAGCACTGGACCTCCTGCCAGACCCGTGTGTGCGTTTCTGTATACACGTGTGTGCGCGTGTGTGTCCCTCCGGAGGTCTGTGCTTCGCACCCGCGTCTCCTCGGTTCGATTCGCCCGCCAGCAAAGGGGTGTAGGGCCGAAGCGGACAATTAAAAACCCTTACCCTACCAGAGCCGGCCACGTCTCAGAGTGAAAGTGTTGTTCTTTTTTTCTTTTCTTTTTTTAAGGAGAGGAGTGAGAGATGTATTTATGCACATATTTATCCCTCTAATTATAGGAATTAATCCTCTTACTTATGACTAAAAGGTAACGTCGAAGGACGTCCCTTTGATGTGGAAAAGCATCATTTGTGACTCACATTCAGACTGATTAAGGAATAATTGTTGTTAAACGCTTTACAAGAGGAGAGTGGTTGAGGGGCATTCGTAATTTTACGGCTTAGCACAAAATTAAACGTAATTAAAAACTCAGAAATTCCAACTGATTTTCCAATTATTTTTATTGTCTGAGCTAATTGTTACACAAGTGTATCACTTCTCCCCAAAGGCGTTACAAAAAAAAAAAAAAAAAAGGCAACCCTACCTTTCCCAAATATTCGCCGTGAGGATTCACAGCTTTCTACAGGTACTGGCCAGGTAAAGACCTTCCTCACTCTCCCTCCCTCGGTCCCACCTCATGCCCCCGCTCCACCACTGTAATTAAGCGTTTCAGCCACTCTCCCCTTTCTGTGAGTTCCTACAACACCTTGGGATGTGAGAAAGTGATGGCAGTTCTCTTCTGCAGATCATTACAGTAAAACTGGAAGTATCTATAGAAGACTGATGAATTTCTTGAAGTAACACTTGTCATACATGGCGGAGAGATTTTTTTTAAAAACCTGAGTAAACACAGATCTCTGGGGGCCATCCCTCAATGCCTCTGCCTTCCAGTGTATGGCAGGAGGGAGGTAACAGGCAAACGAGGACTGGGGGATGTTTATAATCCTGCACACGAAGACATGCAGATGCATGCAGGAAACTTTCTTTTGCTTTCCTTTTTCTTTTTCTTTTCTTTTTTTTGACCAAGGTTGGGTATGGAAAAGCTTCTCAGTTGGATTGTGCATTTTTTTTTCTAATGTTGGGATTGCCGGCATAAAGCCAAACTATCTTTGTATGTATGGCTTCTCTTAATGTCCAAATAGATTTATTTAAATACATTAAAAGGTTTATAAAAAGTGCTTCAGTGTTACAGAAAGAAACACATCCTCACAGATAGTCCAGAAGTGGCCCTGTCTTTCCTATCAGTCTTGGAGGGAATCCTAGAAAACAAAATAAAAAGCATAAAATTAGGCAGAATGTGAATTTATAAATTTCAATTAGTCTAGACTGAGAGGGTGGAGCAGTGGAATGTTTGCGTTTCAGTAATTTCTCTGTGATTTTTTTAGGATAGAGACTTCAGTGGATTCAAGCTTTCTATCTGACTTTCCCATCTACCCCTCATAAAATAAATGATTGCCTCTGATCTGACGTGCCAGGTGAAAATGGGTAGAATTAAAACTGTCAATTCTGCTTCCAACTTGTGTCTTTCGATTGAGTTCAAAAGCTTTTAAAGGTAAAATGTGCCGAACATTTATATATATATTGTTTCTTTCTCTCCTATCACAGCTTTTAAGTAAAAAGAAAGAAAAAGTATTTATATTTCCAAATTCATTTTCCCTGTAAGATTTGAATCCTGCAGGTAATTTGATGACGGACCCTAACACGTGTGAGTTCGTTTGCCCAGCGAAGCCCGGTTTACAAGAGTGAAGCCAAGGAGGTACAGTGAAGTCCGGTTTTTTGGTTTTCTACCTAAATGGTTTATTTGGAGCTGAGATGTGGCTATTTAAACCTGAAGCTTTCCAAGTGCTACAATACTATTTCAGAGAAAAGGTTGGAGTAGGCAGAGTTGGAAAGAAAGGAGGAAGGCTCTCTTTGAAAGTTAGAAATGGTGAAAAAGACATGTAATCCGATGTGGAAAATTGAGTAAAAGAGGCACTGCACACTTTGGCTGAGGCAAAGATTGCTGAATCCTTTGAAGAAACTGACACGGATTTTCCAGAGATGGGAGGAGAGAGAGAGACAGGGTAGGGGTGGGGGAATCCTAGGGTGGGCATTTTATGTAAATGAGTAAATTCGAAATGTAGTACAAATCCAGTATAGTAAAACTGACAGTTCTGACAGTATTGACAACATAAGTATATGTTTGAACACTGCACTTTCAGACACTTAACCGATGAAGCAATAAAATGATTCGACTACAATATTTCAAATAATCGACATTGATGTTTTGATACATCATTTTTATACTCCAAATCGACCTATCACTCTGAGGCTGGTCAATTTTAAGTAAAAATGGGCTGCAATTATTTGCACCTTGGCTAATGATGACCTAATAACAGCCCTCAATTAATTACACCGAACTGTGCTTTCTTCCTTCAGTATGGGAGTGGGAGGGGGCAATTCTTGAGGATGAGAACCTAGGATTGTGTCATCCTCCACCCTCCCTTCTATTTTTGAGATTGTGGGGAGGGGGGATGTCTGAGTTGGGAAGAGGTCTTTGTGTGATCACAGACACTGCAGACTGAGGCCCCCTCACTTCAAGTACACTGACTGGGTCTGTATTGGAGGTATGGTCCTCACTTTGCAAGGTCAAAACTAAATTTTAGAAAACGCAATCATAAAGTTGAGTGAGTCTAACTGTTCCCCAGGCCCATACCCTTTCTTCTGTTTCAAGGAGTAGAAGGAAGAGATTTGCTCAAAGGAGGACTGGAAATTTCTCTAAGGATCAGAGTGTGTGTGGAATGTGTGTGTGTGTGTGTGTGTGTGTGTGTGTGTATGAGACAGAGAGAGAGAGAGGGAATTTTAATCTAAAGAACCCAGTTGGAGTGAATCTCTCCTTCTATCCCTATATCCTCTCACGGCTCCCCACACACTGCTGAAGGTTTACCAGCTACTGTTTTATAAAAAAGCCACAAATAAGAAGACAAATCTCTTCGAGAAAGGAGGAAGGATGCTGATGAGTACTGCATCCTCAAGCGAGTTCCCGCAGTCTCTGCTGTCTTTTTCTTCTTTGCCCCGTGAGGTTTCCAGTGAGCTTTCCTACTCCCACTTTTCTTTTCCACTCCTCTCCAAATTTGGTGTGTAGTGGTGGTGGGAGAGGGAGGATAGAGCTAATTTATTTTAAAAAAAAAATCCTGGACAGGCCCAGTATATTAAACTGGAGCAGTCCGTTGTGCTGTAGGGATCCGTCCGGCGGGAAGGGGGGCAGCTGGCGCCCCCAGCCCAGCACTCTCCCGAAGGTCTGTTCCCACCCCTGCGAAGCCCCGACCCTTCCTCAAACTCGCACTGAGACTCGGCTTCCTGACCTAAAACTTAGCTGGGCTCCACTAGACGGGATTCCAGTGTCTGATTTCTTTCCTCCAAACTTCACAAATGCAGTTTAAACCCCTCCAAACCACCGACGGCTGAGAGGCTGAGACTTAAGCAGCGTGTTAAGCTACAGTAAGATGCGACTCAAAGGCAAAGGACGTGTGTGACCTATGCTGGGTGAAGGTGGGGGTCCCAGGAGAGCTCCCCCGCCGGAGCATCACTTGGTTCCGAGGGTGTCAGCCTCTGACCGGGTCTTTCCAGCTGTCTGCGCGGCAAATGGGGGTGGGAGCTAGAAAGGGGGCAGCAGGAAGAGAGGAAAGAGAGAAAGGGGGGATAGGATCAAGATTGCGGAAGAGACAAGAGAAGGAGAGAGGAAGATGTGAGGGAAGAAGGGAGGATGGAAGAGAGCGCGGGAAGGAGCCAGAGACAGCGAGAGAGAGCTCACTCGCGCTTGGAGCCCCGCCAGATAGCGCTAGAGGGCTATTTATTGAAATACTTTCCTACTGCGAGATATTGAAGCAGCTAAAATTGGGAGAAATAAGAAATAAGAGCAAAAGGAAAGAAAGTAAAATCATTCCACCCCATCTTATGTAAGAACATAAACTGCGGGGTGCCTTATTGTTATTAATTGGGGGGAGGGGCATATGGAAGAAAGCCTAAGTGGGGAAAGGACCAGGAAACAAAAACAAACAAAAAGGGGTCCCCTTCTCTCCCTTCGTCCCAACTCGGAAGAGAGTGAGCAAAGTTAACAGGTAAGAAAGCAAGTGGAATTATTCCTAGAGCAACTTTCAGAGCTTCTGGTTTTATCGCTGGGAAGGTCAAGAACATTTCACAAGGATGAGCTGAGGTTTATAGAGAAGAGATGTTTTTAAAGTAATAGACGGCTGCAAGGGGGTGGGGAGGGAGAGGCAAACACGTTATTGGAAATGCCAAATAAAATATATATTAAAAGTTCCAACTGTCAGCCAGCAGGTCGGAGCAGAAAGAGAGACCCGCTGCCTTTGTCCCAGTGATACTGGGTTCAGGGCTGTTTCTGCAGGACCGCAATCCAACTCCTTGAATAACAATTTATACTCTGGGAGGCTTGGAGAAGAGAGCTAGACTACAAAAATTCACTGTTGCATTCAGAACGCAAATAACAGTGAAGCAGATGGAGAGAAAAGACCTAGTGACAGAGGTGGAGTCCAGAGAGAAAGGAAGAATAAAATATTTTGATCCTTTTTACTTGCTGAAGTCAGTAATGCAAGACAGAAAACTTCTTTCAAGTAATATTTTACTCTAAAATATTGATTTGGTTTTATTCTAAAACCCCAGGCATCTCACTTCTAGCTTGTCATTTTAAAATTGCACTTTCCTTTTACCTAAAGGAATTTTTTGAATTAAAGTAATAATATCTTTCTTCCAAACCAGCCAACAGAACCTCCACAAATAAAAATTAACCTTATAGAGGGGGGAAAAAACCCAAAACCTGCTTAATCCAAAATACTCCAAAACATTAACTAAAGTTACAAATAAGATTACGGTTGGATTTATTTGCTCCTCTAGCAAGGCGTCAATTGTTCTAACAGCTGTAAGAAGACAAAAAGGATTTAAACCCAGCAATTTTAATACACAGATTAACACTTCAGACCTCAGAGTTCTGAGGAATTTGGAGTTATCTGTGCTGAGGACCTATTACTTTCTAGAAAAGAAAAAAAAAAGGTGAAAAGAAACACAAGCTCCTAAAGGAAGGTGGGCAAATTCACCTAAAATAGAGTCTCGGTTCATAACTGTTCATTTCAAATTAAATACTCTCCATAAAGCCAATGCCCTGTAAATTAAGTAGGTATAGAGGCATTCAATTATTCTTTTAAATTTTTGAATGTTACCTATAATATCATTCCATGTTGAGACAAAAAAAAGTAAAAATAGAAAAGAAGCAGTTCTCAGAAGTCTTGGGGATGCTCCAATAAGAAAGAGGTGATTAAAAACAGACCCTTAAATTTGAAAGGCCCGATTCCCCCTCCCATTCGCCAGCAGTGCCCTCACCCCCACTCCAGAGCTAAGTAGCCGATTTGGGATTCTGAAGAAACAGATTTCAGCATCCATATTTGTTCTGGGGCACTTGTAAAATGCGATTTGTAGAAGGTCTTTAGCCTTCTGATTGTCTTTGAATTGTTTTTACTGAAACAGATCTTTTGCAGTTAATGAGTCCCCACGCAGCTGGACAGCTCCTCTCGGACACTGAGAACTCTAACCCCAAAATGACCCCAATTTGACACCGCAAGATGAAATTTTACCGCCTGTTAAAACCATTTCCAGCCTGGGCAAACGGAGCTGACTGTTGACGGAGGTGTGTGCCGCCTCCTGCGACCCCCATCTCACGCCTGTCTCCCGGGCCTGCCCCACCTACTTTTCCTTTACCCCAAATGTGGGAGAGCAGATGAGCCTCGCAGCCCCGGTGGGAGTGCGGAGGCTGAGAACTGAGCATCAGCGACAACGTACTATCGGACTAGAAAGCAGAAAGCCTGCGTACCCCACTGTTTTTGAATAGCTTCCATGAGACTGCAAAATTGGGGGTTAGGAGAGACCATGAAGTTCTTAAATGTTTTTCAACTCTATTAATAAAACATCAGCAAGTTGGTGATTAAAACTAATAGTCCTTTAAATTCATCAGATTGACCAAGAACTGACATCATGAATCACCTCCAACTTGATCTTGCGTGCCATTCACTGCACTGCGATGCTATCTTAAAGTAACGGTTTCATAAATTACGTGCAACTAGGTAAGGGAAATTTCTTTAGTCGCATGAAATTCGGGGTTCTCCCCGTAAGCAACTGGTGAAGTTTTAAATGACACATATTTTCCTCCAGGAGGACTTCACTTTTAACACACTCACACTTCTTAACTAAGGTCTTTGGAGTTAAGAATGATTGGTTGGTTTTTTTCTTGAACAGTATCTCAAAATGTTCTGTTTCTCTCTCCTTCCCATCTGTAACCAGATTGTCCCAGTTACTTGCTTTAAAGTACTCAATAAAAGGCAAAAGGAGTTACAGAATATTAGAGAGAGAGAGAGAGAGAGA
>NW_020175821.1:6414044-6419154 GCF_003031525.2 Neophocaena asiaeorientalis asiaeorientalis
TTTCCCTTTCACCTCTTTTTTTATGCAGTGCCCTCACCCCCACTCCAGAGCTAAGTAGCCGATTTGGGATTCTGAAGAAACAGATTTCAGCATCCATATTTGTTCTGGGGCACTTGTAAAATGCGATTTGTAGAAGGTCTTTAGCCTTCTGATTGTCTTTGAATTGTTTTTACTGAAACAGATCTTTTGCAGTTAATGAGTCCCCACGCAGCTGGACAGCTCCTCTCGGACACTGAGAACTCTAACCCCAAAATGACCCCAATTTGACACCGCAAGATGAAATTTTACCGCCTGTTAAAACCATTTCCAGCCTGGGCAAACGGAGCTGACTGTTGACGGAGGTGTGTGCCGCCTCCTGCGACCCCCATCTCACGCCTGTCTCCCGGGCCTGCCCCACCTACTTTTCCTTTACCCCAAATGTGGGAGAGCAGATGAGCCTCGCAGCCCCGGTGGGAGTGCGGAGGCTGAGAACTGAGCATCAGCGACAACGTACTATCGGACTAGAAAGCAGAAAGCCTGCGTACCCCACTGTTTTTGAATAGCTTCCATGAGACTGCAAAATTGGGGGTTAGGAGAGACCATGAAGTTCTTAAATGTTTTTCAACTCTATTAATAAAACATCAGCAAGTTGGTGATTAAAACTAATAGTCCTTTAAATTCATCAGATTGACCAAGAACTGACATCATGAATCACCTCCAACTTGATCTTGCGTGCCATTCACTGCACTGCGATGCTATCTTAAAGTAACGGTTTCATAAATTACGTGCAACTAGGTAAGGGAAATTTCTTTAGTCGCATGAAATTCGGGGTTCTCCCCGTAAGCAACTGGTGAAGTTTTAAATGACACATATTTTCCTCCAGGAGGACTTCACTTTTAACACACTCACACTTCTTAACTAAGGTCTTTGGAGTTAAGAATGATTGGTTGGTTTTTTTCTTGAACAGTATCTCAAAATGTTCTGTTTCTCTCTCCTTCCCATCTGTAACCAGATTGTCCCAGTTACTTGCTTTAAAGTACTCAATAAAAGGCAAAAGGAGTTACAGAATATTAGAGAGAGAGAGAGAGAGAGAAAGGAAGAAAGGAGTTTGGGTTAAAATGCCTTCTGCATCACCCAAAGGATGAAAACACATGACAATAGAGTTCGAACTTTTTTCTTTTGTAAAGCTCAAGATTATCACGGAGTAATCAACCCATTAGCTTAACAGCTGTTTGAAAATATAGAAATCATCAGTCGGTCTGAATTGTTTTTACTCAGATGCACTGCCAGGGAAGAAACTTTTTTTAAAAAATCCTAGTGTAGTTTTTCTAAATAAAGGCTGTAGGAAATGCTACCTCACTTCGCAATATCATTATGAAAAAAAGTGATGGTAAGAGAAGCAGGAGAAGCAGAAGGCAGCAACTTTGAATGTTTAAATTCTGCGATGCAGAGGTTCGGTTCGAAGTTGATTTTTACAAAAGAAGTATTTATCAAGGAAACTGAGTTGCTTTTTAAAAAGAAAAGTGGCGCTTTCTGTACAGGGCATTTAAAACAACAGTAACCCTATTGGCGACAACAAATATGCAATATTGAAAATAAGAACAGTTAGAGGATTTAAACACTGAAAAACTGTATAAACTTCTCAGCTAGCGGCGCTGAACGGGGACCGTGGATCCACCAATATAAAGACCTCGGCAAAGTCGAAAATGCTCCGCAGCGAGACCACTTTGATTTTTTTCTCTCTCATCTTTCCGCCCCGGCTAAACAGAATTCGAACAACTGCCTCCTATAATAAAATTCTGGAGGTCAACTTTTTCTTCTCTTTTGCATCTTCTTTTTTTACTCACCTTTTCTTATACGTCGACGAACAACTCAGCAACAAATAAGGATGCTTTTAATCTTGGAGTTCTTCTGGGGAAAAAAAATGAGGAGGTGGAGGGGGAAGGACCCTCCCCCCCAACCTGCAGGTTTCATACCAGTCGGCTCTTGCAGGCTTGAAGCCCGTCTTAAGAGTGGCTGAAAAGTCTAGCCTGGGCTAGACTCTCCTCCCCGAAGCTCCGCGCGCCCGGCAGTCCTTGCTCCGGCCACCCCGGCAAATACCGCGCGGTCCGCGGCCCCTCTCCCTGACGTCGCGCTACACTCGTCTCTGCAAGCCCCTCCGCACTATCTTTCTTTATATGTAAGGGCCGATTTCCCGCAGACATCATTGTTATGATGGCTCATTTAATCAAACTGTTTAATTGCTCTGGTAATCACTATCATCATCACAGGTGCTCAATCATTCATCATTTTTGGAGGGCTTTATTGACCTCCGGAGCTCATTCCCCAGCCCTATTAAAACGGGGCCAAATTTCTCCGACTCCGCTTGGAGTCTCTGCAGGCTACGATCTAAGCCCAGTTGAGAGTTGCCCGAAAGCTTACAGTGAAGCAGAGATGAAAAGGGAGAAGGAAAAAAAAAAAAAGCCTATCCGCCTTCTCGCCTTCTCCCTCTTATTCTCATTCTCTCTCCCCACAACTCCCTTCTCTCTCTCTCCCTCTCTCCCTCACAAACACACACAGAGTATTTTATTCTCCTTGAGCGCCCCCCCCACCAATCTCCCGGGAAGTCGGGTCAAAGCCACGCGCAGAGGATTCGCTACTTTCTACTCTCCAGAATGGGTTCAAAGTTGGAGAAGGAGGCGGCTGTTGAGGAACAATCTGTTTTCAATTCTCTGGGCCGGGGACCATGAACCAGGGCGAGAGCCAGGAGTTGGGGAGAGGGCGCGCTCGGAGCGCAGGCCCCGGCTGCTGGGCTGCCGGGAGCCAGGGGGCGGCGGGGGCTGCAGAGCTGAGCGCGCCGGGAGACCGTAGCTCCGCCCCCAGCTCGCGGCTCGGAGTGATTGACGCGCGGCCGCCGTGATACCCGCGGCGCGGAGGTGAGGCAGGGTGCAGCTCCAGCCAGGGATTCGGCGAGACATCGGCTAGAACTACTTTCTACGCAAACCATGTGGGATAGTTACCTTCTTTCCCTCCACTCTCCTCCTTTTCCTTTTTGGAAAAGTTCATTCGGAGTCGGCCCCATCTTCCTGATACCCCGAAATTGCCCGGTGTAACTAACACAGCCATTAGCCGGCGATACCGCTGCCTGGCCTCTTAGCCCCCGGCGACCACAACAAAGCTGGGCAGGGAGTGCCGGCCAATCCTCCTTGCTAAGCATTCTCTCTCTCTATGCATTCTCTCTCTCTCTCTCTCTCTCTCCCCCCCCCCATGCTTCCCAGCTCTAAGTGAGATCCACTTTGGACTCGCACACCAGTCGCGCGCGCGTGTACACACACACACACCCTTTGGCAACATCAGACAACATCAAACATCCAAACGACTCCCTCCCATTCCTCCCTCCTGATTCCACCGCGGGCCCCAAAGACTCTCCAGGGTGGCCCTTGTCCTCAAAGCTTGAAGGGAGTGCTCTCTGAGTTAAGCTGGTCTCTTCTTGTCCTAGAAAAAAATGAATGTTGACAACAAGGGTCCTGGATCTGCACAGGGAAGAAAGTACCACTTAAAAAAACAAAAACAAAAACAAAACTCTAGCCGGGCGTTGGTACAGTCTGCAGATCCTGCTGCCTCTGGGTGTTAGCAGAAAGCCTTCGGGGCGCGATAATCGGCTGGCAGAGGAGTAGGGGGCCCGCGGAGCTAAAAGGAACAAAAGCAAGAGCGCCATGCCAAACGTCCCCGACACGACCTCGTTAGGCAGGAGCCGGGAGTGATGGGGAAATGAACTAGAAGCAAGTTTTTTTTTTAAATTAAAAATCTGAGGCTGTACCGTACTTTCCCTGTGGTTTTCTGCAGTTTTCCTCTCTGCGCTCTCCCTGAAAAAGCGCGGCGCGCTCCTCCTCGCTCCCGCTCCCCACTCCCGGGATGTGTCTCCGCCGTACGACGGGCTATGGCCACCACGACTTCCGGGTTCCGTCATTTCGTTCTCCCGCCGCCGACCCGCGCCGCCAAACTGAGGCTCTTCTATAAGCCAGGCAGCAGCCAACCTGCCAACACCTACTGACACTCACTCATCTCCCAGAGAGAGAAAGAGAGCGAGAGAGAGCGAGCGCGAGAGAGCGAGCGCGAGTGAGAGCGAGCGAGCGAGCGAGAGAGAGAGGGAGAGACAAAATACCTACCAGGAAAGGGGGGGAGGAAGTCCAGTTTTTGCAAACTATTCATTTTTTTTTTCTTGATTTCCCCCCCCTGCTTTCTTTGAACGATACTTTAAAGAGAGAGGATCATATTATAGATACCGCGGGGGCAAAGCTAAGGGGGGGGGAGGAAAAATTCAAGAAGCAGAAACCCCTCGCGGAGTTTTACTGGAAGAAAAAAACGGGTCTGAAAGATTCCTCCTCTTCATCATCATCAACCATCATTCATTCACTACCTTGACATTCCGGGCTTTGATTGACAGCTGGAGTGGCAAAAAGCCATGAAACACGACAGTTCGGTTACATGTGGGCTGCTGACGGGCCGCTCGTAACCTTCAGTTCGGGGGCTTGACAATTTTTTTTTCTTCTTTTTCTTCTTTTTCTTTTTTTTTTTTTTTTCCAACTGAAGGGAAGAGAAGAGAAAATCACAGGAAAAAAAAAAACTCTTCGTTGTCTTGCCTGGGCTTTCCCCCCCCCCTAAAAATAACATATTGGAAAACTGGGAGAAGTCTCCTTGGTTTGGAAAAAAAAAAAAAAAGGAATCTTCAGCCTAGATCACTTTCTTATCCGGACTGGGATATTAAATATACGACACATCCAGGAGTTTATTGGAGCGCAGACTGATGGCGCAAAGGGTAGGTTTAAATCTCCAACACTTACCTAGATATAAATCCTCTCCTAAGAGGGGCCTGTCCCGATGCCTCCTCTCCCTTCAACGCTGCTGCTGCTGCTCGCTGCTTGATGATGGCGGCCAGTATTTAAAAAAATAGCAGCAAAATTATTCATCGGCTTCTTTTCCCCCCCGTGCCTCTGCGTGTGTGCGAGTGTGTGTGCGTGCGTGTGTGCGTGTCTGGGCGCGCGTGTTTCAACGCTGTGCGAGCGGGCGGGCGGCGAGTGCGTGTGAGTGGTGTGTGTGTGTGTGTGCGCGAGTGCAATTGTTACACGCTTTCGCCTCGCTCCAGCTAGCT
>NW_020175821.1:6419216-6515578 GCF_003031525.2 Neophocaena asiaeorientalis asiaeorientalis
TCCTCCTCCTCTCTCTTCTTCCCTTGGCCTTCTCCCTCTCTCTCGCCTCTATTCCTTCCCCACTTCTCTCCTCTCTCTCTTCTCCCTGCTTCTTTTCCTACCCTCCCTCGGCTCTCCTCGCTCTCTCTCACCTCCTGCGCCCCCCGCCCCTTTGCCGGGTTCTGACAGTACGATGAGCTGCCCCATTACGGCGGGATGGACGGAGTAGGGGTGCCTGCTTCCATGTACGGAGACCCTCACGCGCCACGGCCGATCCCACCGGTTCACCACCTGAACCACGGGCCGCCGCTCCACGCCACGCAGCGCTACGGCGCGCACGCCCCGCACCCCAATGTCATGCCGGCCAGCATGGGATCCGCTGTCAACGACGCCTTGAAGCGGGACAAGGACGCGATCTATGGGTAAACCAACCTCCACCCCCTCCTGACCCAGCGTACTGTGTGAGTGCGAGTGCGAGTGTGTGTGTGTGTGTCTCTGTGGGGGGGGGGGGGGATGAGGGGGTGGACGACCAAGTGGGGAGTTATTTCTCCATAGGGTAGGGGGGCGGAAACCGCTGGCCTTAGGAAAGGACAGGGAAGGGGGCCTGCTCTTCTGCCCCTTGCGTGTAAGTCCTGGGGAAGATTTGGCTTCCTCCACCGCCACGGCCCCGTCACTCCGTACCCCAGAGCCGGGAGTGACTGATTCCTCAGAATCTGGCCAGGGCCTTCTCCCCAAGGACGGGATTCCTGGCCAAAGGACGCAGAGTTGGTCCTTCCAGGCCCCCTAACAGAGGCCCCGACGAAGGAGAAAGTTTCCTGCCGATGAGAAGCAACTTTTTTTTCCTTTTCTGTTTCCTACCGAGAGTCTGGGAGTCACTAAATGCAGTTGGAGCTGAGATCAGGGCTGCTTCTGTCGGCCAGGAAGTCCTAATCACCCTCTTCTTAATTCTCTGTAAATAAAGGGGGCAGACCTTGAAGTGCAGCGGGGTGGAAGGGGCTGCTGCTTGCACAGAGCAGCTCCTGGGGGGAGTAAGAGAGATGGCTGGAAATTATTTTAAATTCTGAGAGAACTCGGGGAGGGATGGGGGTGCACGGCCCCAACGTGTACCACTCGGGCCCTCCCAGCTGAGGGTAGGTGGGGAAGGCTGCGGGATGCCGAGGGGAGGGGACGGTGTCGGTAAACAGCAACTGCGCCTGAAGCCGGAGGCCGCAAGCATCCCGAGGTGTAGCTAAACCGCCCAGAGGAACACAAAGGACAGGCGCACACGCACACTTCCGAGTTTTAACACTCGATTTATTTATTTTCGCCAGCTGGAGAAATGTGGTCTTTGAAAGGAAGCTCTCGGCGTGTACCATTCCTATTATTTTGGTCCCCTCACCCGGGCTTTACTAGAAGTGGAGCAAACAAGTTTATAAGGCAAGGGGGTGGAGATGTTAGACTGAGGAAAATATCACTTCGGGGGTGTGTGTAGGTGAGCCTTGGGCCTCCTCTGAAATGCCCATTAAAACGTGGAGTTAAAGCAATTTTGGATTTCACGGCGTGTTCCTCTCTTGGGAGGTCAGGGCTGGGTCTCAGGGTTTGGTTGGGCGGCCTCTGTCGTGCGGGGAGTGGGTCTGGATCAACACCGGGCTCCGGACTGCCTGAGCCTATTAGCTGTTTCATTACGTTCGAACCGAGGCTCTTTTTACTTGGCGGGCTAACTGGCCAGGGGCTTCTCCTACCAGATCTGAGGGAGTCCTGAGCTGAGGGAAAGGGCCAGGCCGTTTTTCCTTTCTGTTTCTGGCCCAGGCTCGGCTGGCTGAGGAAGGGTTGTAAAGTATGATGCGTGCCTGTGGTAGAAAGGAAGGAATCCGAACCCTCCAAACTTGTTGATTACAGTTCTTGCTCCTTCCCCTCTGCACCCCGTCTCCGTGTGTGTGTCTCTGCGTGGCGCTGCCCGTTAGGCACCCGTTGTTTCCTCTGTTAGCTCTGGTCTTTGAGAAGTGCGAGCTGGCGACCTGCACTCCCCGGGAACCCGGAGTGGCCGGCGGAGACGTCTGTTCTTCCGACTCCTTCAACGAGGACATCGCGGTCTTCGCCAAGCAGGTCCAACCTTCCTGACCCACTCACCCTCCTGCAGCCTCTCACTCCCCCTCCCCTTTCCTCAGAGCTTTACTTGAAAGAGAAGGAAGAGGCAGGGACACCCGATCTGTTCCTCCGGCCCCAGTCCTCGCTCCCCATCCTTGAGCCTGGAGGCAAATTGGAAGAAGAGATAAATATGGGTGTTTGTTTTTCCCCCCAGCCAGGAATACAGGGGCTCGACCCTCGAATTAAAGTTGACCTGCTCCTAATCTGGGGCTTGGCCTTTTCCCCCGCCTGCAGCTACTTGAACAAGAATTGGGGATAGGGGCTTTGAGGGCCCCGAGAGTGCCCGGGAGGGAAGGAAGCTGGGCGCCTTTCGGGGCTGTCGGCGCCGGCGCGGAGGTGAGGGAGGCTGCGAACCATAGCCCCGCGGATGGCAGGATAAGGGGGTACTTGGACCCAGAGAACGGCCCTGAGTTCTCGGCTACAGCTCAGAGGTTCCAGGTACCCCTATATGGGGCCAGAACTAGGAGGCCCTGATTCTTTTTCAACCGACCCCATTGACTGAAGGCACTAGTTTGTTTCATGTATTTTACCAAAGCCCCTCTCCTCGTCTCCGCCACTGCCCCTCCACCATCCCCACTCACACACCACGGTTTAGTCGGTGACAGGGTTTCTCTTCTTTTAAATGGAGTGGTAATTCATGCTGACTTTTCCCTGCTTCCTATAGGTTCGCGCCGAAAAGCCACTTTTTTCCTCAAATCCAGAGCTGGACAATTTGGTAAGGCTCACTGTTTCTTGCCTTTCCCCAGCCTGGGCCCCTTTCCTTGACCAGAAGCACACACTTTTCCCCGGAGCTCCGGGGAGTTCGAGCAGAGCCCTCTTTTGAAGCTCCAGAGCTACGGGGAGGAAGGGAAGAGCTTAGAGCCCCTGCCGGGGAGCTGGGAGTGAGGGGCGGGTTGGACATCAGGGCGAGCAGAGCCCAGGGAGGCAGCGAGCGGGGACGCGGCGCCGAGAGCGAGAGCGAGAGCGAGAGCAGGGGATGCGCCCCAGGTCTCGGCCCCGGGAGTGAGGCGGCGAGAAGTGAGTGATTTCCTCTGTTTGCCGGGGCAGGCGGCCGAGCCCCGGGCAGCTAACCCGAAGGAAGTCACCGCCGGCGCGGCGGAGGGCGGGCCGCGGAGGTGGGCGTGGGGGTGAGGGGCAGGCCAGCGCAGGCCACTTTTAGGTGCGATTCTTTTGCTAATTTGCACGATTTCAATATTAAAAGTACTTAAATCCGCTTTCAAAGGCCCTGCCTCACCATTCTTCTAGAGTATTTCCTTCTTCAGTAAGGACGGATTTCGCAGGGTGTGCTGTTCTAAAAAGCTTTCTCACTCCAAAGAAGCGACTTTTTTCTTCCTTCCTTCCTTCCTTTCTTTCTTCTTCTTCTTCTTCTTCTTTTTTTTTTTTTTATTCTGAGGTCGAGAGAGGCGACGTTAAAGAGGACTGAGGCGGAGAAAGAAGGCCTATCCCTAGGAAAGCAGTGCTTGTAAATAGCTCAGTATACGTGAGGGGTAAAGATATTAAATGCTTCGGCATAGGTTGAGTCAGATTCCTACCCCGTAGCCAATGAGGCAGAGATGATCAGTAATCACTTGGTTTTTCTGACGATTTCTTGATGTGTGGGCTTTGCCTGGCCACTTGCCTGGGTCTTCTCCCAGCCCCATTCCCTCACCATCCCCCACTAGAAACCTCCGAGTCACAGGCGTCACAGAGCTTTAACTCCACACTCTAAACTTTTCTTCCAGATGATACAAGCAATACAAGTACTAAGGTTTCATCTTTTGGAGTTAGAAAAGGTAAGCAGGAAATGACACTCCCCACTTTGATTTGGTCACTTCCCTCTCCTGGTTGAGTTGGGATGTTTTTAAGAAACCTCCAGGCTGAGGGATTGAGAACCTGGAGAGATTCTGAGCAACTTGTTACCATGTACTTCCTTCACATTGCTTCTCGACCCAGGGCCTCAGAGGATGGGTGAATTAGGACAGCCCTGTCTTTTAAAGTAGCCACCTCCCCCCTTTTCCCCAGGCGTTCAGGATTATTTTGAAATGCAGCAAACCATTTGTGTTACTGGACATTCAGCCTGCTTGCGTCTCTATTAGGCTCAGAGCGTGCATTAGGTGCTGGCAGAGGGAATCATCCTCGCTGGGTTGTCTTTACATTGCTCTGCAGCTCAATCACTTTCCCCTGGAAACATACAAAATTCCTAGCTTATTGAATCGCAAATGCTAATGTTGTTACCAGTTCCAGCGTTCTAATGTTTTGATGTTATCATCAAATCGGATTTTCCCAGTCTGAACCCAGTTATTTCCAGTCCTGTTTCTGCTCCCTTCATTGTAACTTGTTGCTCAGGGAAGTCTCTGGAGAATAATATCTGCTACAACAATTGCTCTATTGTTTCCTCACCTTCAACTATTACACCCATTAATTAGAGTTAGTTTGGAAGACATAGCACTGTTGCTCTTTCCAAAGGTAACCTTGCAACCTGATATTTTTTCCCTTTAAAAATGAAACAAAACCATGACAACAACAACAACAATACAAGCTGAACCCTCCACCTTAACCCTCCTTCTAGGTCCACGAACTGTGTGATAACTTCTGCCACCGGTACATTAGCTGTTTGAAGGGGAAAATGCCCATAGACCTTGTCATTGATGAAAGAGATGGCAGCTCCAAGTCAGATCACGAAGAACTTTCAGGCTCCTCCACAAATCTCGCTGACCATGTAAGTCTGTGAGCCTTTGGCATTCTTTTAAGACCACTGGGCAAAGCATTTTTGAAAAATTTGTTGTAACCTCTAGCTCCACTGACTGAGTTTTCTTTTTAAATAATCTGGTCTCTCTGGGGGTCTTTTTCTCCCTTTCTCACTACTTCTGCCATACCTTTCATCTCCATTTCCCCTTTCTTGGACCCCCTCCTTATTTATGTTGAGAAGCTAAAAAACCAGGGAGTCGATAGAGTGATTTGTGCTCTTAATGTGTAAAGTTTCCTGGATTTGGTGACTTGAGTGTCAGCAAATCGTCTGTTTGATATGGTGACCACTGCCTTTTCTGCTTTCTCAACTCTGTAATCATTGCAGCAGGGAGAAAGAGGCAAGAAAGCTAGCTGGACAGGATGGGGGAGAGAGAGGACTGAAGGAAAAGAGAATTGGGGAGCGAAGGCTGATTTCTCAGTCTCTTGCAGAGATGACAATTCTGAGAATTACTGGCAATCTTGCATTGCATTCGAAATAAAAGGAGTGAACATGTTATAGTTTTCTGAGCTTTTGCCGTATAGAAACTTACTGTCAGTATGTGGACTTATTGCCAAGTGCGTGAGGCATCTTCATAATAAAAGGCAGTAACCTTGATAAAACAAATATTAACAATGTATTATAGAAAGCTGAAGGGAATTCTGATTGAGTAACCATAGGTTAGTGGTTGAATTTTAACACAAACAGTTGGTGAATGAGGATGGAGAGTAGAGTAAGGAGGGACTGTGTGTGTCAGGCCAGGAACGGAGATTTCTTTCTATTCTCTCTGTTTTTAATCCTATTTTGGAACCGATCTAGTGAGTCTGATGCAAAAAAAAAAAAAAAAAGCATATGTAGTGAGACTGAAAATTTGAAAAAGAAGCAAAGAGAAGAAAGATTGCAGCTGGTAGGAAAGGCAGGAGTGGCGAGGTTAAAGAGTGGGTGTGAACAGCAGTTTATTTATAGGAACCCAAGCCTGGGGGTGGGGGAGGCAGTGTCTATAGATTATAGTCGATTGAACTCACAACCTAAATGATATAGGCTATAGTCTACTAACTTGGTGCCTGAAATATTAATTTAACACTCCGTGAAGTTAAATGGGCATCGAGGCTTGAAGGCAGTTTGTATCACCACTATCACCCCCCAGTCCTGGGTGTTAAGAGGAAAGAGTTGAGATGCCTTGAGAATAAGTTTCTCCCCCGCCTTCTCCAAAGGTTTTGAAAATGTACAGTCACAGATTTTAATTATTAGCCTTTGTGCTGTATGGAAAACCATACAGCCTAAGGACAAAAGTTAGAAAGAAAGGAAGGAAGGAGAAAAGAAAGAAAGAAAGAAGAAAAGAAAACCTCAGTCCTGAAGTCCAGTTCTGAGACAGAATAAATACTGTGACGTTGAAAGCTCCCATGCCTACCTTTCCTCTTGTCTTTTCCCGTCATGACGGAGGAAACGTTGGGGAGCTCTTTTGTATATTGAGTGTGTTCTCTGAAATCAAACGGGTGCGACAAGCAGCTATGGAAAGTTTATTTGCTGATATGTGGCTATATGATGTGTGGTTGTGGTCTGCAAGGCATGACACTCTGTTCAAAGTATTTGTTGTTGTTGGCATTTACTTGTTTATTTTCACTGCTTCCTGTTTCTATATTCATATGCATTTTGCACTGTTGGGGGGAATGGGAAGAAATCTAGTTACATGGTTTTGTAGGATGAGAAGTTCACAGTTGTCTGCAGCCAAAAGCTTTTCTTGTGCCATTTCTAGGGGTCTTGACTACTTGGTTTTCTAAAACAGTTTCTTGGCAATTGTTTTTTCAAGTGGATGTATGAACTAGAGCATGCTGATGTTTACGTAGAAGAGATAAGGTAAACTAGGCTGTCTATAGTATTGGCTGATAGACAATGCCAATTTATGGAGCTATTGTAATATTAAATTACACTCAAGAAAGAAGTTGTACCTAGGAAGAGAGTGCTTTAATAATATAACAATCATCATCTTTGAATAAAAGAATCACCTGGAACATTTGTTGCTTCTCTTTGAAGCCCCCAATCAAGTATATATGACAACTGATTTATTCTGAACCCATGAGGTCTTGCCACCTCATTGGGCATCATAATTTAAAACCTTTTATTTCCTAGAGTCTGAACTATAACATTTTTACTTTAGCCCCCTGCTATTTGTTTTGAAAGGAAGCAATAATTTGTTCCACCAGCAAACCGAGTGGGAAAGGGCGAAGTTTGCCATGGACTTGAATTTTTTGCAGGAGGTGAGAGGAAATCTTGGAGAGTTTTTACCATTTTTGATATTTCTGTACCATAGGTATATGGAATGTATTCATTCCCAAGCCTGCCCCTACAAAGTGAATCCTCTTATGCTTCAGCCTCTCCTGCAAGCTTGCCCTCCTCCTTCAACCCCCCAGCCACAAAAAAAGTGAAAATACCTCAGACCCACTACCTGAAAAGTGGTAGAGTGGGACATTTTCAGCATGTAAATGTATATCCAATTTGAACCTCCAGGTTTACTTTTTCATTTGCTTTGATATGCATATTTAATACATTGCCCCAGGCTGGATCTCATTTGGTGCACGCTAGTGCAGGGGTGATGATGAGCCACTTCAGAAGGACCAAGACAGCGTGTTGTTTTCTCTGTTTTATCTGTTGGCCCACTATTCTGATCTACTGGCTTCCTCGTGGTTTTATTTGCACATGAAATGCTGAGAGCATTTCAATTTATTGGCTATGAATAATGACAGCTAAAAAAGAAGTGTAGTTTAATTTGTTGTGTGCCAAGGTTTCTCTTCTGGAGGTGACAGTTTCTGACAGCTGTTTGACACCCCCAAAACACATACACCTCTATCCTTATTAAGTGATATCAAGCTACTTTGTGTGTGTGTGTGTGTGTGTGTGTGTGTTTAAGGAAGGAGCGGGCAGGGAGAGAGAGAGTGAAAGAGAGAAAAGAAAGAACAAGTGTGTGATTCTGCGTAGTGGAAAGCAGAGAGAGAAGCGTCAGAAGGAAACTATTAGGTACCAAAAGAGCTTTTGATTTTTTTATTAAAATTTTTAAAAATAGAAATATGTAAAAGTAATTGATATAAATATCTGGAAAGCAAGTATTTTTGGCTGACTTTCAAGAATGAGTTTTACATACTATTGATTATTAAATGAGGCTGTTGTCTTGCTGATTTCACATTCCATAATTTTATATAAATAATCTGATGTAACGTAGATGCATTAAAAGAAGACAGTGCTAATGTCTTACCTTCCATACGTTAAATTCAATGAAGATACTGAATTTGTTCATTTCTTATTGACACCTACGTGATGGGCATACTGATAAAAGGACATTTGGAATTAAATAGAAAATAAAACTTGCAACATTGGCTACTATTTTGTCATGTTTAGTAGATACATAGTGAATGCTTGCTAATATCTTTAATATTATAAAGTCTTTTATCTTATGCCCTTACTATAACATGAGAGTAATTTTTATAAGTAGGAAACAGCTATTACAGTATTCTTTGGGATATTAGGGAGAAAAAATATGATGGTGAAAGGAAGTAGAACTCTACTTTCCAGCTGCAGTTCATGTTAAGTTTCCCAGACGTTCAAATTTATTATGTTTAAAATAAACATGTCAAGTAACCAATTCTTGAAAAAGTTTCAACTTGAAAACTGCTGTGGCATGAGTATGCTTTTCCTAGTCTGTACTGTTTCTGAATAATAGGTGATGTCCACATTTTCTACTTTACGTAATTTTAGATCGGGTCTTTAGCTCTAGTGCAGACAAATGATGTATTTTATTTGTCTGCACTGTAATATCTTTGTACATATAAAGATATTACATATCTTTAGATCATGTTTAGGTAAATGAACTATATTTGTTTTTCAAATACATTCTCTGACCTAAGCTCCATTCACCTGAAGTGCATACGGTAATATTGTTATTCCTAATTAATGTGCATGAGGAACTACATTTTATTTATTTATTTATTTTGGATGAATTAAGTATAGGGAAGAAAATACAACTGTATCTACTAACAGTTAATGGCAGGTGCCTGAAAATTGAGAGGCTCTGATAACCTGACTAATAAAAGAAAAATTATTTTAATTTCTACGTTGAAAGCTGTATTTTAAATGAAAATATTCTCTTGTTTTCTTTTGCATCTCTGAATATGTCAAATTTATTTGTCTGTACAGTTTTAAAAAATGGGTGGGTTAAGTCAAAGGGAAGAATCCCTAGAACCTTGCTTCTGACAAAATTCAGGCAAGTGTCTGAAAAATCAGCCGGGAGTGGGCAGTGAGGAGACAGATAGGTTTAAGTGATTGGTCTCTAGAATACCAAGGGGTAATATTGGGATTTGGCTAACATTAATAATATGAATGATTTATTTTATCAGATAGTTTCTTACGTTCTAGTGTAAGATCAGACCTCACGGTGCGTTATCCAAGGTCTCGGGGGACCTGTTCCGGGAAAGTTCTACCTCTGAGTTCTGTCTACCAACTCAAGGAGACCTGGCTGGGGGCATGGGCTTTCTGTCACTGTTGTGTAGTTTTTGGTGGTTGATGGCTTTTCTGTCAATTTCCCATCGAGAATAATTGTGTTATTGAAATCATGTAGGTTGTGCAGTTGGAGTCTGCTTTCAGAGAAACTGTGATGAGATGAAATTAAACAAAGGTGCAGTTGACAACCACAGACATTCACTATCAGATTAAAACTTTGATATATTAAAAATTCATTTTCCCATTTTTTTTTCAGGCTAAACGTCCTATACAGTATCCCAACACAATTCAAAATTATAGGAGACATTTTATAACGTGATAACACACCAACAATAAATGTCTGTCTTCTCTAAAAGTTGCTCCATTAGATGGAGGAGGAATCATTTGCAAAGAGTACCTGCCACTTCCGTGAGAGTTGCCCACATATTAATTCCCAAAGCCTAATAGAGGGTGGAAGCGGGGAGATGAGGGAAAGACCCCGGCTCTATTTACATTTTTAAAGAGTGAGTCCGTGTTCTGAAAGCACACACAGTTCTGAGTTCTTATGTCAACTTTAGAATAACAAAGTTGAAATTCCACCATTTTTTTCAAACTGTACAACTAACGTTTTTAACTTTTGTAGGCTTGACTACCTCATGATAGGAGTCTTCCTCTTCTTTTTAAAAATAATTTTTGCACAATGTTAATTAGGAGTAAAACATCTTAAAGTCATAGGAAACCTGTAAGTTACATGAATTATGTGTACTGATACAAGCATATTTTGCCTTTATTGTGTGACTATCTCAAGTCAAACTAGTTTTGCATGCTCCGTTTGCTGATTAAAATATGTTTATATATGTTTATTCTTACTTTCTACCTACAAGTACATATTCTGAATTACTTTACAGTATTTTCCAAGTTCGTAGGTTTTTTTTGGCTTGGTGTTATGTATCGTGTTTTAGTTGTGTAGGTTCCAGAAAATCAAATGCTTTAAGTATTTTTCAATAATAGAAATAAGAAGTGGACGTGACCTTAGGGATTATTTTGTCTGACTTCTTAATTTTAAAGAGAGAAAGGAAACAAGTCCCAGGGAAATGAAGTTCATCACCTGAGGTCACATGACAGTTGGAGGTGGCACCCTTGAGTCTTAATTCCAATTTAAGGCTCTTTCTCCTATACCACATCCATTGCATCACCTTTTCATTTGGGGTCTAAGACGAGTTTCAGATTATTTTAGGTAAACTTGTGTGTAGTATAGCTTCTTTTTTAACTCCTAGAAGCTTAATACATTTTACTTTCCCATTCGGTTTTGTATTTATTTAGAAATGCTTACACATTTTACTCCATTGCCTTTTTGTAGTGGAAGAACCATGAGCTGTGTGGAATCATTTCAATGGTCCCGCCAATTCAATGGGACTTGTTAAGTATTGTCCTATAGGCAGGCCCCCCCGCCCCGAGAAATACCATAATGGTGTAAAACGTTATAATTTCCACCATATCTGCAACCTCAACAAAAGAGGCACGTGGAGGATTTGCTTTCTATGCCCAGAGACACCTATCCTCTCTATGCTCTTTCCTAGATTTAGCAAAATTCAATGATGGTGCTAAATCAATTTTTTGTTAACTTTCCAGGGAGAAAACACTGGCAGAATTGTGTTTTCTAGGGAAAGCTGTGTGTAAATGAGAAACAGAGGAGAGCAGCAGAGTGATCTCCTGTGGCCCCGCTACTACAAGCTCTCCCCATCTTGTCTCCTGCTTTTATATTAATTACAACTTGCATTATCAGCTGTGAGTCTGTAACCCAGCAAATAGAAAATACTGCCCCTGGAGACCTAGCTTCTTGTATCTATTTTCCATCTTCTTCTATTGTGCTCCACTCAGTATTCACTGCTTTCCTCCTGCTAACACCGCTCTTTAACGCAATTACATAAGAGCAAGGACAGTACCATATTTGACTCCTAATTATTAAAGCCTCTGGGAATAGAAGCATGTTTCCTTCTTGCCTTCGGATGTCTTCATGATACTTTTGGCTGAAGAACACGACATATATTGTGGAATGCATCTACCTGACTACTCACCCACACACGTGCCCACAGAAAGCATTTCTCTTTATTTTTCTACGTACGTCATGTGTTTTACATGCTTTCATATGCCACTTTGGTTTCAAGATTCACTAAACTTCTGCATATAATTTGGCAGAAAGCCAGGCAGTTATTCTTGAAAGATGTAAACTTGGAAACTATCTAGGGAGGGAGAAGAAGAAAGGAGTTGTGATACAAACAAATATTTCAGTCTGAGAACAAACCAGTGTTATGGGTAAAGGACTATATTGTATCTATCCATGTTGCTTCTAAAGCTTTTTTATGGAGGAGGTAGCAGTTTTTTATTGGCCAGATTATCAATATGTGTCTTTGATCAAGTCACCAGGGTGTAGCTGAATACAGAAAACTTTGGGGTAATTCTTCAACTTGAAACCTCAGAGGCATTCAGCTGTTTTTCCTACTTCAAGTTAGATGAATATCCTGGTACTAGCTTGTGTCAGTCTCTCAACCTAGATCATAAACCTTGAGACACTCTATGGAAATAAACATCTTGTGACACTTTTGTAGGACAGCATCTTTGAGGATATGAGGGAGATAAGGCGGAAGAGACGGGGGCATGGTGGGTTAGACAGTGAACTTGAGCAAATTTCAGGACTGGGCTGAAAACCCAAGACCCAACTCGTCTGGAGGAACCGGCTGCTCTAAAAGTAATATTTGCTTACGTGGCCTATTTTTCACCCCTTTGGTTTAGAGACCACCTCCTCCAGAAAACCAGGGAAGGAAATCAACTGAATTATAAACTAGTGAGGCCTGACTTTAAAACTCAGTACAGGTTTGACTGATGGGGACAGACCAGTGCTTTCCATTGCAGGAAGTCCTTCTGAGTGATCCCTTAAAATCATTCTAGCATCCAAACAGAAAAACTCGCTGGACCTTCATTTGAACGATTATATAATAGCTATTAGATGACATTTGCCTTAAAACATAGTTGAGGTGTTAGTGGTTAATTAGTGTAATTTTCATGAGGGGTAAGGAGCTTTTATAGCAGCCAGCTTAATAAAAAGCCTGCAGTGCATAAAATTTACATCACTTGCTGTATGCACTGAAAAGTTTAGCTTAGGTGACTGTGTTGCCTTTTCTAAAAGAAGGTTCTAGCCAGTGTTGTTGCAGGACTAAACTCACACCATGCTATTCTTTGTTTGTTTGTTTCTTCCTTCCTTCCTTCCTTCCTTTCTTTCTTTCCTTCTTTCTTTCTCTCTTTCTTTTCTTCTAGCTCTTTATCTGATTACCATTGGCAAACAGCTGACGCAAAGGGATGGCAAATCTTGAAGAGTCCCCATATTCTGTTTGCCTTTAGCTTGAAACTATTGGAGGGGTTTCTAATTTAGGTAAAAAGAGACATCACAGGCACAACTTTGTCTTCATACCGGCAGCAGAGAATCTTGGTTTTCATTTTATTCTGCTCGACTTTGTTCCCTAATCTACTTTCGAAAATGGATCTTTACTTTAGAGATCTATACCTGTGCCATATTCACAGTCACAACATTTCTGCTTAAGGTTTTCCCTCTGAATCAATGGCTTGCGTGATAGCAGTGTCAGCAACATTATTTGATAGAGGTGTCATTAATCTCTAGAGCTTTGGGTCATTTCACCATCTATCAAAAATGCTAAATATTAATTTACAGTGGTTTGTAGCAGGTCTGTAGAGGCAAACATGGTTTTTGTTGTTCTTCTTCCAAATGAGACTCGCTCCCTATGTTGTCTCACCTTGGTTTCTTGATTTCATTTTGGTGAAGTTTTATGTTCTATTTGTACATTATAGGGTTGAAGTTGAGAAAAATGATAGACTGATTTTTTTCTGGATAAACTATATATAATGACAACACGGCAAAGTTGTTTTCAGATGGTCAAGATGTTAACATGTTGCCTACAGGCATGTGAGTCTGAGTCCTTAGTCACCAATTCTTGTAAGAAGAAATAGTGTACTTTGAGAGATTGATGGGGCTTTTTAGATTATTTTGCCCCTAAAGTACTGCCTCGCACCCCAGAACAAATTTGCTTGCTAGTAGCTCTGTGTGCTCAGTTAAAGTCATTGCATACAGGTGACAAGTGTACAGCTCTGTCCTTAAGGCTGGTCTGTTTCATGTGCTGTTCCTACTCTCCATTTCTGCCAGAGGAAATTCCATCTCTTGCCTGCCTTCATGTGGTGCTGATAAAGTCCTTCCTGTACATTAGAATTCCTGTTTTCCTTTAAGCAACAGCAGGGTATTGGGAATGATCAGGAAAGGGGAGGAGGAACAGGAGAAGAATACACTCAGCAAAGTAGCGTGAGCTATAACTCTCGGCTTACCTTACGTGTCCCTTAAAACAAGCAGTTCTTCCAGGAAAAAGCACTGCTCTGTGACTTTAAGCCTTCCATGCAGCTCAAAAGGAAGTCCTTTCCATCTTATTAGATGGGTTACGGTTCATAGTTGTTTCATTTTCTGATTGTTGTTTGTGCAAATTAAAGCAGAAGGTATCGATGCAGTGATTAATATTATTGTCTCTGTCTCTGTATAATAAGTTGACGATAATTTTGAGAGTCAGTAGGGCAGTGTATTTGATGTGAAGGGCTGTCCCATACATTCTACAGTCTGTGAATTTTTTAAGGGAGTCATAGAGTTTTGTAGATGTTAATGTTCTGAAGTATTTGGTATCCAAGAGCACTGGGACCTATTTCTTGGAAGAGTGTGCCCTAATTAAGTTAGCAGGCTTTTAGATTTTTAAGGAGGTTTTCTTTTCCTAACTTTAAAAATTCACTTTATTGAGGTATAATTTGTATAATAAAACGCATCTGGTTTATAAGCATCTATTTCAGTTGGTTTTAGCAAATGTGTACACGGATGTAACCATCACTTCATCATGATTTTAGAGCATCTTTTCTTTCTTTTGGTACCTATTTCTGAAAAGACAACATACTGTAACATGGCATCTATATGTGCCCAATTCCCCAAATACTAATATGTACGTATTTTTTGTCTCTCTCTGCACCTTTCCTCTTGATTCCTCATTTATGGCTGAAATGGTAACTGTGGGAAAATTCCTTGGCCTCCTGACATCAGAATCCTGCATCTTGGCGAGACCACGATGATGCAACTTCCACCCACTCAGCAGGCACCCCAGGGCCCTCCAGTGGGGGCCATGCATCCCAGAGTGGAGACAACAGCAGTGAACAAGGTAAAAGGTCAAGCATTCTCCCTGTGCAAAGTGGGCATGACTAAAATAACTTCAGTATTTTATGATATTGGAACATCTGCCTCCCTGCAAACAGGAGAGCGGCAGGTTAGGGAGTGTAATCAGCTGCTATTTAGGGAGACAGTATTTCCTTTCCTTCACTTACATTACTTACAAAAAAAAAAAAGGCCAAAGTGAGATGTCTAATCTTTAAGCAGGCATTACAATAACAATCGATTAGTTCTGCCAATTCTTTTACAAATTTGGTTATCTGCACTTTACTCCTGTGTGTAAGTAAATAGAATGACAGACCTACTTTGCTGCTATGATGCAGTAGTTTGAATTATACTATAAATGGGATATTTTATTCGTAACATCAACTATAAGGGTTTTCTATAATCAGGCAATGTTGCCTCTAAAGCACACATGATGCAAAAATCTGTTCTTTTTAGCTCCAAAGTACTGTGTGAATTTTATATGGAATCGTATTTTGGGAAGGTGGATTTTGAAATTCTTAGATTATTTGTCCCCATTTCCATTCAGCTGACGTGGTGACTTTTGTCAACAAATCCTAAAAATTAGAATAATCAGAAGGCAAGGGGGACGTCAACTACAGGTGACAAGGAAGCCTAGAGTAATTTAGAATAAATTTTACCATTTAAGACTCACCTATCACACAGAGAACAATTATATATTGGTAGGGATGACTCTTCTGTGGCTAAAATAGTAATTTAAAAGAAGATGCATTATTGAATGTGGGCCAGGAAAGTGTATAGATTTTACTTTTTAATATTTTACATTAGATGGTGTCTGATCTCCTAGGTCTATTTCATCTCTATTATGACTGTGTTTATGGCCACAATATTTAAGCATTAGACAGTCTTCCAAGTGGAGGACAGTTTTTTTTTTTTTTTTTTTTTTGGAGGACAGTTTTAACAGCTTGAGCTGTAGTCATATATGCCATTTAGAAAAGGGTGGTTGATGTAGGGTGAGTGTCTTTACTCCTCCAAGTTCCTGGCCATGGATTTTGGATTCCTAGTATTCTAGAAGAGTCTAGAAAAGTGTCCCTTCTAGGATGCCATTAACTTATGAATGGGTCCAACTTAGAATCTAGGTTTAACAAGTTGCAACTAACACAGAAATGAATACTATCAGATGGTAAATTGTGGAAGAACTTGTGAACTGTATCTGTTTAGGCTTTCTATACCGTTTTTATTAGACCACTTAGACAGTATGTAAGAAAACTAAACTATAAGGCATTCTGAAGATGAAATGTATATACATTCAGTAGATCTGCAACGCAGTGGCTTCACTGTGTTTCCACATCGTGGAGAAAGACTTCTTGGTGTGGTTAAATCTGAAAAGCTTTCTAAGACTCCGCCCTTCCCCTCCACCCCAAATTACAGTGCCACAAAGGAGGGAACGTATTTATTAATAAAAGCAAATTACCCTAAACATGGTACGAGAGAGGGGGAAAGGAGAAGCAGACTAAATGGTCTAATGAGGCTATCTTCCAAAGACTGTTGTGTGTGAGGCTCGCTTTGACCTTTCACTTTGCTCAGGAGCCTGGCGCTTCATTTTTCACATTCTTGCAATTACGTTAACGCTTCAAGCATTTCTGACTCAAAGTCAGCTAGCAACACCAGGCATAACTCGACACTGTGAGTTTTTCTCCTCTCTGTAGATTCATTAACAGGTCACCAAGGTCCCAACTGAAATTTAAAACTGACTGGTTCAGTTGGCTTGGTTGAGTTATGGCCAGCGAGGTAGCAGGAGAGGACCAGAGAGAAGGGAAGGCAGAGAAGGACGACCCTGAGGTTTGGAGCACAGGACAGCTGCGGCCACGGCCAGGGCATAGAGTTTTATCATTTTGCTTAGTTTTGCTGGCTTATTATTTTTGCTTTTGTTTTTTGGTCGGGAAAGAGGAAAAACTCTGAGACCAATACATTGGGTAAAAACCATAACACACAAACCTCTGTGTTGTGGGTAGCTGCGCCCACTGATGCCATGTTGAAGGATTTGATCTCTGTAGGATTTTGTTCCTTTAATCATATCTCCGTGGGATTAAAGAATGGACATGGTAGCTTATGTATTTTGAGTACGAGGAAGTCAGTCATTTTACTGTATTAAAGTGTGAGGGACCAAAAAAAGTTATGATTCCTAGAAAATGGAGACTCTCTTGGCATGGAGAATTTCCTACCTGGCTGACCACATCAGTGACTCCAAAACACATGTTGAAGGGTATTCTATATATGTTTTCAAGGTGTTTTGTCCCACCAAATTGTCCAGAGTAGCTTTCTGTGGGAAAGATTAATTATCTGCTTCAGGGCAAAGTCAACAGAGATATTGACTGAAATCACATATGCTTATCCTAGGTTAAATCTTAGGGTCGATGTATAATGGAAAACCTACGAAGGAAATTTATGTTCTTCGTATTAAATATATTAAAGTGTTTCATTGGAAATCAAGCATTTTAGTTTAGAAAAGAGTTTTCTTGCTTATTCAGAATTTATTAGCACAACAGGCATATGGAAAACTGTAAAATGATTCAGTTTCAAAACAAATTATGATAAACAGAAAAAATAGGGATGAATTGTACTAAAGACAATGTTTTCATACACATTTTAAATTAAACTTTAATAGCCATATGCTGTAAAACAATATATGCATTTATGTTGCTTTATAATTTGGGGAATATTTCTACTAAAATGAGTCATACACATCTTTACTTTGGAACTTAAAAATATCTCATTATTTTATGACTTGATAGGGAAAGAGCTACAGTTACACAGGTGAAAGGTCATCTTTTCCTTCTCCGTGTTTGTGCAGCAAACCAAAAGGAGGGGGAAAAATCAAATTTTAAAAATATTCTAAGAAACAAACTTGATAAAATGTGAAACCTGACCTTACTATCTTTTCCACACAGCACATGCCTAGCAGTAAACTACATAAATAGGAACCAGACTAATTCACTCTGATTTCTTTGGCTAAAAGCAGCTAAAGGAAGGGAGTTTATCTTGTTAGTCACATGAAAATGAAGAAAAAAGTCTGGTTTTTCAGGGATAAAATTAGGGTGCAGACTGGGACTCTGGGGAAGTAACTGGCCCTCTTTGTGTCTGGCTTCCCATCAGTAAAATTGGGCTTGATAATAAGGCTTGGGGTCCCTAATTCTGTACCTGATGAGTCAAAAGCTGCTTTGTATTTCATTGTGGGTTTTGCCAGAGTAAAGACTAGGAAGCAGCCCCCTTGTTCACAGAGCACTTCCAGAGCCTTAGATGAAAGGCACAATATATGTACAAAGTATTATTATTATTGATGGGTTTGTGTAACTCCCATTAATGCTGATGGGAGTTACGCATGTGAATTGGCAAGAGAATAGACCTCTCAGTGTTTAGAGCACATGAAATTTACATTTTTTCCAGTGCTGTAATTGAGATGTTGACAAATTGGAGGATATTGATGAGCCTTTGTTTTAAGTATTTTGTGCCAAGTTTGTTTTATTTTTTCCGGGTTTGAACAATGGTATGGGTTCAGCAGCAGTGAATAAAAAGGGTAGAGTAAAGATAACTTTGTATTTCAATATTTTGATGTGCCAGTATGAAATAAATTGTCTTAGGCAAATGGAATATGCTGTTTTAATCATTAGCTAGGCATGAAAGAAAAATTGATGTTGACATCTTTGCTGTAAAATTGTTGTAATGGGGCCTTCCTTACAATTCATTTTTGTAAAATTCATTTTGTACATTTTGCAGCAATTGAACAATCCCTGCACTGTGAATAGGCAGGATTCCCAGAAATACCGAGACAGTTGGCCCAGTAACTGCTGAGCTCACACTGCACACCACACGCACGTTAACCATACTGTTGCCAGACCCAGTTTAACCTAAATCCATTAGCATTCGAGCATCTATACGTCTCTCATCTTTCAGGACACAGGGCTGTACAAGCCAGCATAGTTCTCCTCAACTCTGCCACCTACCAAACTTCTCTGTGGATGTCTCTTTCTATCATCCAGGCAATGAGACTAGAATTCCATAGCTAGATATTTATTTATTACACAGCTCTTCAGAAATCATGGTGTGGAAATCTAAAAATACCCACCGTAGATTTAGTGTGTTTATAGGTAAGCAGGAGTCTAAGATAGGATTACACTGTTGAGTTATTATATAATGCATGAAATAGTATCTTCTCCACCAAAATATTCCAGTTCTATATTTAAAGGAGGAGGGGGAAAAAAACCTCAAACCCACTTACATGGGTCCTGAATATGTTCTACTGGGATTTCTCATTCAGTCTAGGAAAACTCTGTCAATGGAATGTTTTCATAGTGGCGGCAATCTCTTTAAAATAACCCTAAATACAATATGACAGATGCCATCTGGCATAATCTTTTGCTAGTTGCTTTTAACTTTTATTTTTCCTAGAACTAAGTTCATCCAAAACTGGTCACTTACTGCTATGATAAATATGGTGACATTTCTTTTCCTTCCTGTCCTCCTAATTGTATCAGAAGATTCACTGAGAATGTAACTGAGAATCGAACATTGCCACAGAAGAAGCTGTTGCATTATAGAATATTTATGTTGCATTTTCATTCTCTTTTGGCTCCCCAAATAAAGTCAAAAAGAATACTATCCTTTAATCATCAGCAAACATGCAAATAATTTCTGTTGATTTTCTTAGGACTTTTTAGAATACCAACCGTTAGAAATAAAACTAAACTCTTCTAATAAATAAATGCTCTAGGAGCATGTAATGGTGCCCATAAATACTTAAAGCTTTCTATAATTGCTGTTAATTTTGAGTAATTTCTTCCTATATGTATCAATTTACTTGAAAAACCCGGAGTTGGGATTTCTGGATTTTTTTTTTAACTTAGTCATGTAAAGGGATGTCTCCTGATGCCAGTTAGAGTTTAATTTAGAGTAGTAATTAAACTTGAATACTGCCTCATAAACAAAAGATAAACAATAAACCAGCCACGTTCCCTGCTGTTTCATAGCTTTCTTTCCCAGATGTTTTAGCCTGATAATTTTTACACAGTGAACTACCGAACATGGAGTTGTGGACAGAGGTTGAGAAAGAGTTTTCTTTTTTGTTTTTTTTGGTTTGGTAATCTTTTTTTTCCCTCCAAAAGTCAAAATGCAGAGGATTTTCCACTATTTAGATTTTTTTAAATTCTGATAAATACTTAATGCAGATGTGCTTTAAAGATAACTCTAGTTCGTTTCCTTAGGTGTGTTCTCTTTTTTTCCTTTAAAATGAATCTTGTCATGAATGTCTTTTACACTTAGTAATGTAAAGAAGAACATATTTTTGCTTAAGTAAAATCTTGATAGCAAGTCAGAGAAAGGAAAGGTTGACAATGGAAAAAATTTTTCCCCCTTTTCCTCCACTTTTCATCCCTATTCACCCCCCCACCCCCCACCCCATGACCAGTGTCACTTTGTGTCTGTACTCTTCCTTGGGCTACAAGGGTTCTCTGTCCAGTTCTGGACCAGTCCACTGTCAGCCATGATCTTTCTAATTGTCAGGTACTAGTCGGCGTTCAATGCAGAAGCCATGTTATTTTCACTGGGTGGGGTAATTACTGAAAGCTGAGAATAGCTGCACTAAAGACAGAGGGATACTTTCATGATCCCATTAGCATAAGAGTGGGTAAATTATTCATGCCAAGTGAGGATTCTATGGGGAAAAGTATAGTTAATGCACATAGTTTTTAAATGTATCCCTTTCTGCTCTGAGACTAAATTCTTGTTGGAATCTGTTCTCAGACATTTACGGGAAAGCTCTGGTGGCGTGTTAGATGCAGTTCATCTCTTTCTGTTTGCAGCACTCTCAATAGAGACCATCTGGCAAAGATCCAAAAGGTGATTAAACAAAATGATCAGCTCTTGTTGCTGTGTTACATGTCCAATACTCCGGATTAAAAAACATGACCCACGACAGTCAAGCTAACGTCATGCCGTTTCCCCTTCCCCCTCCCCTTTCCGTGTAAGAATTCAGATGGTCCACAAATGTGTGTGCCATCTTTGTGTCCTTATGGCCCATAATCATGAACAGGTTGTGCAAATGGCTCTTTCTGTAGCACTGTCTGTTCCAGCAGCATAGAAGCATTTCATATTAATTGGGTCAGTCTAATATTCATATTGACATGGGGAAAAATTACTAAAATTTATTCTTATAACAGACAATGAATATGTGTGCTTTCTGCCATGAGGGAAGTGAAATCTGACAACTGGCTTGTGCAACTGATTAATTTTTCTTGAAACTGGAGAAAATCAGAGCATGAGAAACTGTCATTCTCTGAAAACAGTGCACAACCCTTTGTAACTAAACAAAATGGATTGGGTGGGGGGCTTTCTGGGAGCTTGTGGAAATGAGCTCTGGTTTGAACGCCATAATCAGGGATGAATTTACAGTGCCATTCAGAGGCATCCTCCCTCTCCATAAACAAGCTGATAATCACAGGGAAGCTGACTTCCAATTAGCTTTTCCTTCCCTTACACGGATCAGGGTGTTTATATGTCCTCCTTAAGCTTTAATATGTCACTCCTGAGTTGGTACATCTCATGTCACATTCAAAAGTTTGGAAATAAAATGTTTTATTATGAGGAAATCCTGCTGATAAGCAAGGTAATTTTCAACCAATCATTTCACGATTGAGTTAAGGTAAAAATGCCAAGATCTGTGACTAGCGGACAGATGTATCTTATCTTTGGGGGTTTGCACCAAATGCCAAGTAGAAATATAAATTGAACAAACCCCAGGCATTGTGAGGAAGTGATTGAAGAAATATTGAGATGAAATCTTGGATTGAACTCTGTATGTATTTTTATAACAATGCAGTGAATTGGTTACATGTCACGTTTGCATAAACCTGAACTCTGATTTTATTAAGGGGCAGTTTCATGTAGGTTAGTTAAGGCATTCAGAACATGAGACCATTACTAGGTTAATCAGAGATTATGCCTGACCGTTTAATATTGTGGAAATTGTGGATATTATAGGATGGATTTGAGTGCACATGTCCAGAAAAGATAAAGAATAAAGCAGAAAGAACAAAATTCTTTAGAACCACTTTAAAACATCCTCAGACCTGTCAGCTCCCCTTTCTAAGGGAGGGTAAGGCAGTGGGTTAGAAATACAGCCGGGCACAGTACTCAGGGAGGGGAAGTGAGGATCCCCTGGAGTCAGTGCAGTGTGGCAGATGAAAGGGACTTGCATAGCCTTGGGGGTCTTAAGGCTATTATAGGGCAACTCATGCTCTGTTATCATGCTGATTTTTCAATTGATTTTTGGCTGAACAGTACTTGTTGAAGCCCTCCAGAGCATCAAACACAGCCTTATGGTGCTATACATTGTAATACATGTGTTCTATTTTTTCCCTTCATTGTCTTGTCTTTACTTCGGAAGAATAGTCTATTATGACGCCATGTTATTTTTCTCCCTTTTCTCTGTCTTTCTTATTTCTACCCTCAGAAAGTTCCTTGAAATTCTTATTGTTTTAAATTTAGGAACGGGGGTGGTGGGGTAGTGGGAGAATAACTTTTTCTTCATCTTCCTATTTGACATTTGCTTTTAATTTGGCCTTTAAAAATATTTTGATGTCACAGCAGACAATAATATAAACCATTTTTATCTACCAAATTTATCCCTCAGTAGTCGTGAGCTATTCACTCCCTTTCTAACGATCAGCAAGAAAACAACTATGGGATTTCACTGAAATCTAATTTCTCGTAAAAATGAAAGTAAACCATTTTGATATCCCTTCTATACAGCAATAAGGTCCCTTGGCTTGCTGGAAAGCCAGGTCTTGAAAAGGGAAATAATGGAGCGAGATCTAAAGGAAGTGTGTCCCTCTCCTTCTGTCTAGGGAATTCTTACTGAGGAAAATCTAATTCTAGTGTCATCTCCTCCAGGAAGCCTTCCTGATTTGCCCGTGGCATAAGCCAGTGTTCTCTTCTCTGCACCCCAGTGGCACCTTCTGCCTCTATTTTAGCATCTTTCACATTTGGTATTGTAATTATTTGGTTCCTGGTCTGTCACCCTGCTTTTTCAAGGCAGAAATGATTACTTACTCAGCTGTCTAGCAGTAGTAGGTCCACTTCTGAATCAATAAGCAAAATCCACAGATTTCAGTTTTTTTAGGGTGGAAACAATTCGATCAAAACTTTGTGTGCTCATCAGCTCTATTTCTTAACATATCGATACATTTGGAAAAAATCCTATTACATCCTTAAGAGAGAATAAAAATTATTTTCTTTTACTAAGATGTTATTTTATGCAACGCTGCCTTAAATAAGGCAATGGCTGTCAGCTTAAACTTAGAATTATTTTGGTTACAGGTAGGGTCTTAAATTTTAGATTCTTATTTTAAATAGTCTTTTTAAGACAATAGTTAAAATGGGATTTGTCTTACTTGTTCTTTAATGTTGTCTTAAATTATATACATATGGTCAGAATTTGGACATGGGATTTCTTTTCATAATGTTATCTATACAAAAGTAAGTGTATGGATATGTCTTGTAGCGTAATGTAATGTAATGTAACAAGGGAAATTGCTTAATGCAGCAAATAGTTTCCCATGATGAACTCAGGGTCCACTTTGCTTGTACTTCTTGTTTAGGTTGAGACTGACCTTGGGGGAAGCCATGGGTCTTCACATACAGGTAAAGAGTCTGGAAGTAATTCTTGAATTTTTAGGCCGCACATGCTTTTGTTGATTTCCTACATATGCCTTCCAGTTTTTTCATAGTTTGCTTTTGAGCAGGTTTAATTTACTTTTAGTGATGTAAGCAAGCCCTGTATCGAGCCCTTTTTCATCCGCTTGAGGTTCTGTCTAGAATCTCGGACTGTGAGTCAAGAGGCCTGTGTGCCTTAGGGTCAGGGTTGCACTGAAAAGGGCACAGACTTAGGAGGCAGAGAGACATGGGTTCAAATCCCAGTTTTACTCAACGTCTGCTAGATTCAGTTTCTCCATCTGCAAAGTGGGGAAAAACTACTTACCCTCAAGGTTGTCCTGGAGATTATATTATATTACGTGAGACCTCATGGGTTAAACACATAACATTGCCTGGAACCAGTAACTGTTAGTTCCTTTATTCCCCTGTCCTCCTGTCCTATACCGACTCTAATTAGCTCTGTGGCCTTGGATGAGTCTCTTAATCTCTTCAGACTTTTGCTCAGTTATGAAATAGGACTGAATTAGATGATCTTTTACATTCAAGCGCCAGGAATCTAATGTTTACATTCATGGGTCTTATTTTTTCTTTGCGCATTTTTTATCTTTTAACATAGAAGAAGGCTGCAAGTATTTTGGTTTTTGCTTTTTTGTTTTAAATCAGAGGTGTAGCATGTGCATTTTTGTTTCCTTCATTTTACAGGATAGTTATAATATGTAGTGAGATAATGTTCTTCATTTCTTGCTTTTGTTTACAAGGAAAGACTATTCTTCCTGGTTTGGTAAGAGAATAACTAGGCCTTAGAGTTGATTTTCTGAGGACGGCAGACTGTCACAATTCAGGTGTAGGACACTGAAGGTGGGGCATTGATATCAGAAGTGTGAGGTGTATTTTGTAAATACAGAGCAACTTCTCCATTGTCCATTATCTAATCAATTAGAATCTCTCTCTGTTGGAATTTCTATATGTCACAAGTAGAATAATAAAGGATAATCATTACAGAGGCTGAGACCCTATTCTGAAATGAATTCCAAAAGTCTAAATAATTTTCAGGAGAATTATACAGTTAAGAATATTTTACTGTACTCTATTTTTAGACCAATAATTCATACCAGGTGAAGCTGTTACCCTTTTGTCAGTAGAAGTTTTGCTTAATCAAAACGCTCGTTCCTTAACCCTCACCGCCAGCTAGAGATGTCACTGTGGCCTCAAAACCAAGCATTCGGTTTTTTTTTAAGTTTGGAGATTTACAAAAGTAGGCTAGGAGTGTAAAATTTCATATTTCTTCTTCCAGCTAACATTTGTAACAAATGCCACCCGCTGAAATAAAACCTCCAAAATCTCTATGTACTAAATGTGAATGATGTAGAAAAGTTGATAAATCATGGATTATTGAAAGCTTATGGAATCTACCTTGTGGGTGTCCTTTTATGACACGTTGTCACACACCAGGGCTGATATGTACATATACCTGTCTGGAGGCGGAAAGCTCTTGATCTCTCAAGACCTCTTCTAAGTGTATGTTGCTTAAAATCAATACACAAAGATATTCATTGAACAAGGCACTCTGGGAATAAAACTATGAAAATTACAAGGGTCCCTGCTTTCAGTAACTTACCGTCTCCCGTGAGGTGGGGGGCAAGTATGCAAGTAAGTCTTAAGCAAGGCAGGTATTCAGTTCTGGGGCATGGATGGAGGAAGGCCTGTTGACACAGAGGGCGTGGGGTATACGGAGGGAGGAGCTTTGGAGGCACACGGCTCTGAACACTCAGCCTTGCCCTGCCACTTATAAGCAGCAATCTTTCTGAATGTTAGTTTCTTCACCTGTGAAATGGGAACAGTAACTATCTCATAGGGTAACTGCTAGGATTAAATAAACACTAGTTTTTAAAAAGTCTAGCTTGGTGATTAATGTGGACCCCCCCACCCCAGTATTCTCTTCTTTTAACATTTATTGACCATGTAATTGAGGGGAATCACTATCCTAGATGCTAGAGATACACGGCTCATAAGACGTGGTGCCTCTCCTCTTTATACTCTTTAGTAAGTAACTCAGAAATGTAAACGGATAAATGCACAGGCTTCTAACATCGCGTATAACTTACTGGTTGTAAGGTATTTCAGACGAGGGAGTGATTAATTCTGTCTGAAATCTCTGTGGAAGGCTCCACAAAACTGGGGAGGCTAAAAAAAGACTTTGATGGCCTTCAGTGGGTGTTTCCAGGCCAAAAAGGTAGGGAGTGGACGGGAAACAGATGGAGGAGCCGGTGCAGAGGCCCCGAAGTGTGAAGCAACATGGCATGTTCAGGGCAACAACCAGATTGATGCTGCTGTTTGTGAGAGAGGCTGCATGGGGAAGAGGGTAGCTGGAGAGGCAAGCAGGGGCTATAAGTGAAGATCCTTGTTTACCAGGCTAAGAAGCTTATACTTAATCCTGTAGAGCACTGTTTACCAAACTTTTCTGGAGATAAGGAGCTCCTAAGGGGCTTGTGCATACAGATTCCCAGGCAGACCACAGCCACACAGAATCAGGATCTCCATGGGAGGTCCTGGGCATCTGAATTTTTAATCCATGCCCCAGGGATATGGATTTACCATTAAAGAAATTTAAGCAAAAGGAGTTTATGATGAGATTTATATTTTTTTAAAAAGCTCTTCGAGAATGTGGAGAGTACAATTTGAGGAAAACAAGACTAATTATAGAATAAGGGTTAATAGTCCAGAGGGCAGATGAGGACTGAATTAAGACAGTGGCAGTAGAGATGGAGGTGAGAGGACTGATAGATTACATGTAGGAAGAAGGGAAGGGGCCAGAGTCCAGAATAATATGCCAGCCTCTCCCTTGGTATAGGTACCATAGTCTAGATAGTTTTCTTTTTCCCTGCCATGAGTTTTGAAGTATGGACATCTGTCAATCAATGGAGAAGATAAGGAATAATATTCCACTTACACATGCAAGGTTGTTCAAGTAGAAATGAATGATGCATGTTGGATGAATAATGATTTTTTTCCTGGTCGTGAGGTACGATAACTTAGGGGCAGTGCAGCACAGTGGTTAAGGAGGTAGCCTTTGGCATCACCCTGCTTGCCTTTAAATCCTCAGATCTGTCACTCATCATGGGCAATCCTCCACTTTATATCTGTAAAACAGGAGTAATAAATATCTAATCTAATAGATACGGGGAAGTAAGGATTGAATGATGTGATGTATCTAAAATGACAGTAATTTTATGCTTGGTTCATAGTAAATAAAATATTATAAATATTTTTTATTTAAAAGTTGCTTTTAAAAGAGTTGACAGCTGACCCCGTACAACTGACATCATGATGAGGAACCTAAAAATGCAATCCTGCATTCACCCCTGGGAAAGCGAAGTTACGGGCTCTACAGCTGGTGGAGCATCTACATGCCCTGAGCCCAGCCCTAAGCCCTGCCACTAGCCCCAGGCTCATCAAGTGGAAAGTAATTCCTTCCCTCTGAAGTCCTATTGCACATTTTTCTGATTCTCTCCTCTGACAATCAGGTTCCCCATGTGCTATAGTAATTGGTTACATGACTTATTTATTATCCTGTTTGACTGTAAGATTCTTGAGGACACTTTCCATGTCTTAAGCATCTTCCCTGTTTGCCCCCACATTGTACTATGATAACATAGGAGGCCTTCAATGATAATTATTATTTTTTTCGAAAGGAGGATTGGGTCCATATTGTGAAGGACATTGAATAGCAGGCTGGGGAGTTTGTGCTTGATTTGGTAGGTAATGGGGACCTATTGAAGATTTTTGAATGGGGGTAGTGACATAATCGCCTTCCTTCTGAATGCCAATGACAAATTCTTCACTGTGTCTTCAAAACAGCAGACCCATATGCTTGCCTGAAATACTGTCTGTTTGAAAGAGTGGATATTCTTTTGAATGAAGAAACAAATTTCAAATAGCTTAAAAAAAAAAAAAAACTTTGACATTCTCTCTAAAGTAATTTAAGCACTTAAATTTTTGGGATTCACAAAGGTCCTGAGTATGTAACTTCATTCTAGAAACGTTTATGAGGACACATTTTGGTAAATTTTTATAGTGTTGTTATAATTATTAACAACTAGAAAGGACTGAGTAAATATATCTTCTTCAATATTTGGAAGACTGTGGTTCCATGGATATTTGAATAGACGTCACTTTAAAAAAAATAAAAGGACTTTGTGGTTAAATAGATTGAAAGCTGGAGTGGAGCAGGGCTTTCTCTAGTATAGGAATGTTCAGATCCTCTAATTTGCTAATGTACATTTTAAGTCTTCAAGGAGTAGAAACACAGGCTTCCTAGACTCACTTAACCATTGAAACCCTTTTTTGCATTATCTCTGGGGACCAATCTTCCCCAGAACACACTCTGGAAAACGCTGTCCTCGACTGCTTCTTTCATTGAAGTACTCTCAGATAGGGTTTAATATCCTAGGGAGTCTTCTTGCATCTTGTATTTAAAAGGCAGGTCAGCATGGGCTCAGGATCAATTTTCAGTAGTATAAAAAGCAATTTCCTCTACAGTCTGAAGTCTTGCGGACTTCGGCTCTACTTGTACAGAATGTTCTGTTAACTTAGCTATTCTTGTAGTTATCCTTGAGTGTATTAATCAAACAATGTTTCCTAAATATCCCTTGAGTGTTTAATTCAATGCCAGCCCATTTAGTTACACCCTCAAAAATGTATAAATGAGGATCCCAGCAGAATCCTGTTATGAATCATATTAACACTTAGTTTGATGCAAAGCATACAATGTACTTTCTTTCCTCAAAAGCAAACTCTTTTTCCTTTTTTAAAGTGGCCGCTGGGTCGGAGGCTGGATGATAAATCCATGGAGGCAGGAATGGGGGTGGGGAGGGAAAACCATCTTCGCTCATTTGGGAGTGGATGGCTTGCGACCCCGTTTGCTTCAGGTGGTGAGCAGTGGACTGGATATGCCATCTACCAGTGGGAAATTTCTGGGAAACAGAGCCGCAAAAGCCCAAGCTGCCTGCATCTAGCTGTTCTGGGATCTCCAGAACGGTTTAGCAGACTGTTAGAACTGGTTGCCACCAGACAAGTGTTGCCTCTCTTGGCAAGAAAATTTTCCCTGACTCTTCCTTATTGTTGGAGGATGCCGGGAGGTGTCGTGTTCAGGGGCATTCAGGAGGTCCGGAATTGCAGTCTCTCTTGGTCACTAAGTGAGGGGGAAGACTTCTGTGTTCAAACACTCGACTCCTGAGCATTAGGGTGGGATTACCCACCAAAGTGTGTCACCCCCTTTTGGCTGCAGAAGGGAGAATTAGGCTGGGCACATTTGTCTCTCCAGCTTTGAAATGATCAAGAAGAGGCTAGTGGTACAACTAAGACTATCTTTGTAGTATGGTGAGAAAAAGCCTGATTTTGTCTTGTTTGTCAAGAATTTTATCTACAGGAGTTTGAGCTCTTTATAACAGTTAGCTCAGGGAGTTGGAACATTTCTAAAGGATGTCCTCCTTATTTTGTAGATTGGAACATGGACATATTTGGAGAGACGTTGGTCTTTAATATCATTAGTCAGCTTTCAAACCTGAGAGTAGAAACACGGGTTTACTGTGTAAACAGATGTTGGTGCTTCTACACATTTCAGCATAGTTATCAGCCGCTTAATGGTTGAGACTTTTTCTCCATGCATCTTATTCTAAATGGAATTCGAGTTGCTCATTTTCTGCCAGTATAAAGCATGAGTTGCTTTCAACTGGCAAAAAGAAAACAAAAATTAGACCCTGGCTGAAATAAAATTACACCAGAGTAATGTGTCAGATTTTTTTAAAATTAGAGAAAAAAGTGGTGCTCTTACACTTTACTATGTTGTTCCATATGTTGGACATTTAAGGCAGAAATATCGGGGAAGCTTCCCTTTGAATGTTGTCAGGGACCTTGAAACGTGGCTGCTTTGTGGGAGGACAGTGAAAGCCCTGAGTTCATGGACGTCTTCTGACCTCATACAGCTTCACTCTAGAGACAGTCATCTCTGAAGCTGTGACATTTTAACTGTTTCATCTACACAGATGTACTTTTTTTTTTTAAACTTACTTAAACATACTGGCCTCTTTTTAGGCGTGTTATCTGATAACATTTGCTGAGTTTTTATGGTATCCTGGACAGCAGGAGGTAAGGAAAACAGAAGCTGAGAAATCAATCTTGATTACGGAGACTCGCTCACCTACTGCTGGCTCCATAGACCAGCTCTCTGTATCGCCCTCTGTATACCCAGCAAAGTGCTCAGTACGGAGGAGTTTGTGATAAATAGACATTGGTCGAATAGATTGTTGTTTCAAATTGATAATTGGTTAATATCTAATAACTTGTAGCAACTTAGTAGATGGTGTTAGCATTGACTTAGGGATTACTTCCTTATTAGGAGTGTCAGCACACCTGAAATTGTTGAGTTTGTCAAAGTGTCAGTCATCAAATCTGTGATGGATTTATCAAGTGGAATTGAGTAGTTAGAGGTACAAGAAAGTGAGGACAAGGTCATGGCTAGAGATTCCACCAACTCCTACAGATTTAAGGGAAGTGCCTCTGTGCTCTATGAAGAAATTCAAAAGCGTATAACTTTGTTCTTAAGAGTATGGAGTTAGTCTAAGTGTGATCTTAGGTGACTGACTTAATTTCTCCAAGCCTAAATTTCCTCAGATAGAAAATGAAGGGCTTCCCTGGTGGCGCAGTGGTTGGGAGTCCGCCTGCCGATGCAGGGGACACGGGTTCGTGCCCCGGTCCGGGAAGATCCCACATGCCGCGGAGCGGCCGGGCCCGTGAGCCATGGCCGCTGAGCCTGCGCGTCTGGAGCCTGTGCTCCGCAACGGGAGGAGCCACAGCGGTGAGAGGCCCGCGTACCGCAAAAAAAAAAAAAAAAATTAGAAAATGAAGATTACAGAGCTATGTAGAGATGCTGTGACAATTAAACTAGATAATGTATTTGAGGCTCTAAGTGGTGGGCCAGGCATATGTGACACAACATCTCCATAATAATATGCATATGATCACTGACTATTAGTTTTGAGTCCATAACTTGAACTTTAAGACCACATCACTTTCTGTGGATTCTTATTTTAGGATACAGTATAATATGTTTTTTAAAAATATGAGAATAATAGCTCAAGAATAATTGCCTCTCTATTTTCCCCTGATTCTAGTCCTCTCACACAGACATACAGAGACAGGACTTGTAGGCACAGGAGGCTCAGGAAAGGGGTAAAAATATGGGAGAAGTACGTGACCAAAATTCTCATTTCCTGTGTACTATGCTTTGGTGCTACATCATGCTGTCCCACTGCCCTTTTTTTTTTTGCACTTTCTAATTTTTATTATCTACCTAAAGGCCAGAATGGAGTCAGTGGAGCCAGAATCTGAATATGGCTCTTCCAATTAGCCCGTGGAAGGCGTGATGTGGGGTGGCTTTGTGAGGCCCTGAGGTTATGGCTCAGACTCCAGAGTAGGAAAACCTGGGCAAGGTTCCAATTTCAGCTACCTGTAACCCAGGTTCATATCCTGTAAGGGAGTTTGGTGAAGTGCATGAGGTGATAATATATGCCTGGCATGTACTAACCATCCATTACATGTTCATTGTTATTAATATTATCATCATCTCTTTAAGCTCTCACGGACTTACCTTACATCTCTGTGTGATGCGGCTATTAGGGGATTCCAGGTCTTTTCCAACTCTAACATGCTGTACCTATTAATTTTTAAATAATTTCATTCAAATTCCAAATTACATCTGCCAAGTGATACCTTTCTGTTTCTTAAGATATTCTTACATAAATTTTCATTTGATTCCCCCCAGTATCTCTCAGGTTTATCCCCATTTTCTGGATAAGGCAACTTGGCCTTGAAGAGGATCAATTACTTGCCTATCACCATAGAGAAAGGATTTTAATTTTTTTCCTGTTCTATACCTGCAAAGTGAGTTTTGTATAAGAAGGTACTAGGTTCACAAAGGCATAAAATTTAATGAAGGCAACTGATTGTCCTGAGAAAGTCATTAAAATCCCCATATCATTCTCTCTAATCTAAAGGCTGCTACCCTTCTATTATTTCTTTATTACAACCTTTTACTTTTATTTCATCAACTTAAACTGGAGCCTGAGGGAATTCTCTGGTGGTCCAGTGGTTAGGGCTCGGCGCTTTCACCGCCGGGCCCAGGTTGGATTCCTGGTCGGGGAACTAAGATCCTACAAGCCACATGGCACGGCCAAAAAAGTTAAAAATAAACTGGAGCCTGAGTTCTCACGTGCCATTTGTTAAAGATTATAAATCAGTGACTTACACTTTCAAAAAGTAATTTCTTTTCCATCTTTTTTTCCCCATGTATGTTGGTCAGATCCATGGGGTCAGTCTTGGAGTAGGAAGGGGAGAGGTCAGAAGGGGAGAGGTACATTCTAAAGGCTTAGCTCTCTTCTCCTTGGACTTAGAAAATGGCAAAGAATACAAGAGGTGCTGAACCATAAAATAATGAGACTGCTTTTCTTCTAAGACTCGCCAAAACCCTTATTTCATAATCACCAACTTCATATAAAGTAAATAATGCTTGTTTGCATTTTACTATTTGCTCTTTGCATCAAACATCCATTGGCCTTGGGAATAACAAGAATTCTGCCACCCAAAGAAAATCTACCAATTCCATTAGTAGCATAGCAGACAGAATCAAAAGCCTGGAAAGTTAGTGAATGTTTCATATTGTGGGTTTTTTTATGATACTTCTGTGTGCATAAAAAAGACTGTCTTGGAAATACTCATTTCGATTTTCTTTTTAATTTGCTCACCAGCACCACTTAATTACCTCTGCAACCTATTAGAAGCATTCACAAGATGGGCTTAAAAAATTAAGTCAGGATGCTTTCCTTTTAGCTATAAATGGGTTTAGCATCTTATTTTTATCTGGCTCGAAAATATCGAATCAGTAAAATAAAACCACACTCTTTAATTGAAAGGTACTTATGCAATATTCAAACCATAATGTCAGTCACATGTAGTGTTCAAATTCTTTAGAGCTCCTGAAATACTTAAAGGTATCCACAGTATTCTGAGGAAGTTATTTTCTGCCCCGCTACAGAATAAAAAAGAATCAATCAGGGCTTCCTCTTCTCTTTGGCAATATTTTTTCTCTAAAGGATTTCTTGACACTCTCTTTAGTTCTTGACTTTGAGGGCTGTTCCTGACAAATCTCCAGAGATGAATTTCAGTGCCTATAGTAGTGTCAAAAGCATGAGATTACATGCCCAGGTGCTATGACCTCACGTTTGATTGCCTACAATGCACTAGATAAAGGGCTTAAACTGCAGCCTACCTAGGGGCTTCCAGAATTTACATTATACAGTTTTTGAAAGAATATAGTTTGAATTGGGGAGCATGAAAGTAGTTCTAATCTCTAGTTGGCCCAGTCTTGAAAACTTCTGGGCCGTAGTAGGTCATGAGTCATTTTAGGAATGAGAATATTAAGGCATAGTTTCAAAATCATGTAGCGTCCTCTCTTTATAATTTTCTACGCTTTTGTAAAGATCTAAAAATTACATTTGTAGATACCTAGTTATCTTTGCATTCAATATTTCAATGAGAATTAGTTGCCTAAGAAATCATAGCAGACAGTAGATAATTTATTCCCTCCTTAGAAATGTTGTACTTGTTTGTTGATTTTTTTTTTTTTTTTTTTTTTTTTTTTTTGCGGTACGTGGGCCTCTCACTGTTGTGGCCTCTCCCGTTGCGGAGCACAGGCTCCGGACGCGCAGGCTCAGCGGCCATGGCTCACGGGCCCAGCCGCTCCGCGGCATGTGGGATCTTCCCGAACCGGGGCGCGAACCCGTGTCCCCTGCATCGGCAGGCGGACTCTCAACCACTGTGCCACCAGGGAAGCCCTTGTTTGTTCATTTTTATTCACTAGATTGGGATTGTGGTTTAAAGAGAAGTTAATCCTGACTTTCTTAAAACCTGTAGAGTTTCAGGATTTCTTAAAGACAATGGCCTTTGATATTCCAATCCAATAAAAATTTCCCATGCTTAGGTAATTAACTATACCCTCTTTTGTTCAAGTGCTGGGACAACTATACCCTCTTTTGCTCAAGTGCTGGGACAATGTCGATGGTGTTTACATAGTTAAAATTAAGTTGAGACTTGACTAATTATTCAATTATTTTGACTCATGAAAATAAAAATTAATATTTTATTTTCCATACAATAGGAAATTAACCTATATTTGTTTAAACTTCTCAATTCACTATGCCTGTGTAAATGTGTTTTACTGTGTTATTTACTATAAGGATTCATAAAATGTTTCATTATGTCTCTTTTCTTCTAAATTTTTGTAAATGATAATAGAGTTTGTTTGTTTACAGTTGTGGAGATTTACACTATTATCACTGTATGTTATATCTTCACAAAATTACACAGATTCCTTATCAGCATTATACACTAAATATAGCCCCTGTCCATTGGCAGTTTGTTTTCAGCCCTGGGAATAAGTGGATGTGTACAAAGTCATCTTAAATTTCCTAGTTTCCTATTTATTTGATGATATATTGCATGCAGACACAGATGAGGTATTTTTTCTCTTCCGATTTCTTGAGTTTAGAAAAGATAATATTTTATTCTGGTCGAGATACCATAACAAGTCATGATCAGACTTTAATATCTGTTTATTCTTTGCTTTTATAAACTAAACAGTCTCCTCAAAAATCACTGCCTAATTCACCGTGAAGTCCTTTTGATCAAGTATTTCATATACTGGATATTAAACAGGTTATTCTGTTTCCTGCCTTAACCAGTTCTAGTCTAAGAACTGTTTGACTCGAGCAAGAGTTTTAACTCAGATCTTGCAATTCAACACCCATTGGGTGAAGACGTTTCAGTGGTTCATTTTTCATGGCTTCCTTCTGATGTGTTATATGTTAATAGGGAAGAGAAAAACTAATGTGATATGTGAGCTAATTTCTTGCTTAAGAATTTTAAAGAGCGCTGTCTGGGATCTGATCATTATCTTTCCAGATGCCAGCTTTGTTTAGTATTACATCTTTATTGTAGCCTGAGACCCAGTTCTTCTATTTGATTATTACCATTTTGGGACAAAAAACAAAGAGCTAGAACAAGGAAAAGAACCTATGATATATATGCCCAAATTTGGTAGCAATAGCAGAATCATTATCTTTATCACAGCTAATATTTGACAACTACTTTATGTCAGATATTGTGCTATGTATATTTAGTATAACTTAATCTTCATAACCTTGTTTAGACTTTTCAGTTGGAAAACCTGAGGCTTAAAGAGGCTAAGTAACTTTCCCTTCCTCGAATATCTAGAACGGGACCAGGCTAAGATTCTAACTTACGTCTGTCTGACTCCCAAACCCAGGCACTTAACTACTTGACCACACTCTGTCTACAAGAAGAGGTGTTAATGGTATCAGATACCTGTCGTCAGCCAAGAAATTGGGGCTGGAGGCGTTTTCGCCATTCTGAGAATTTCAGGCGAGTTTCGATATTTTCTGTCATCTATCCAGACATTTCTCTAGAGTTGTGTAACTCATCGTAGGGCATAGCAGCATTGGGAATCAAGCTCATTCTAGAAATCAACCCTATAATTCTGATTTGGTGGCAGGTTTGTAATGCCACATATAATCTTGAGACATTATTGATAATATATAGAATTGGCATTTTACCACATTCCCTGAAGGCCACACAGAGCCCTCCAACATTTTTCTGATACTGTTTCAAGAGACAGGTGACCAAATGAAGAAAGTTTTCTAAGCCCATATCTTTATAAATATGTTGATGATGAAGGTACAAAAATCACTTGTTCCCAAATTTTTCATATATTCCAATAAACATATGTTTAGATCAGTTAAATTGAAAATCTAATGTTTATTAGAAAACCGGTATGGCACACAATAATACTAAATAGAAAAAGGTAAATTTGGATAAATTCTTCAAGGGTCCTTAGTAGATTTCATAGTTATCCTTACTAGGATAAAATTAGAATTTGTGAAGGATCTAATAGGAATTTTTCTCCCAGGCAGTTGCAGAGGATAAACACAGGTATTTATTTTTATTTTAAATATTGACCTGTTCAATTTCCATGATCATAGGGCACCATAACAGACAACGTAAGAAGAAAATAAAGTTGCACATTCCAGCCTTCCACATGAAAGGTCTTTTTCCCCTCTGTCTCTTTGACCACATCTTTGGGGCCTATCCTCCCTTCCATGGCCTTATTTTTTGTTTGTTTTTTTGTTTCTTTTGTTTTTGCGGTACGCGGGCCTCTCACTGTTGTGGCCTCTCCCGTTGCGGAGCACAGGCTCCGGACGCGCAGGCTCAGCGGCCATGGTTCACGGGCCCAGCCGCTCCGCGGTATGTGGGATCTTCCCAGACCGGGGCACGAACCCGCGTCCCCTGCATCGGCAGGCGGACTCTCAACCACTGCACCACCAGGGAAGCCCCACGGCCTTATATTTTTGCAACTAAAGCTCTTTATTGATTTCTGCTGCTTATTATTACAACTTTTGACTTTGAAGCGGGGGGGGCATCCTCAAATAATTTTCCGTTTGAGCAATCCTACTTTCTAAGAAGACAAGTTAGAATACTTAATGATACTTAGGCCCCTGCCATTCTTATGTGGGGTGGGCATCAGAATGATCCCACGGTAAGAGGGGGAACTAAGTTGTCAAGTTAGTGCCACATGCAAAGTGTGTTAAATCAGAGACGTCTGAGTCACACTGGCTTACCCTGGGCATCTGGGTCTGTGGAAATTTCTTGTGCCTTTTATTATAACTTGTTGCTGTTGGGGCAGAGTAAAAACATTTTAGTAGGCTTCTGAGCAGATCACTGGCACTGGAGTGTCGGGAGCTCAAAGTTCTAATCTCAACTGTAATTTCCCCTATGACCTTATGCAGTTCACTCGCAGAAATAAAATGCCTTATTTTGAATTTGCAAAACTGTATTGATATCTTTATATTCTGCCTGCTTCTTTTAAGTAGTTTTAAAGTTTAAAAAAATTTTTTTGAAGATGTATCCTGGCTGCTATTTTATTTATAGTGGAGATCCAGTTTTCAAAAGTTAAGAGGAAATGCCACACTTTTGAAAAGGGTTTCAGGAAAACTGGCTCAGTGACTACAAATCTTAGTTTTCCCAGCCATCTTCCAAAAGGCCAGAATTTCTGCCTCCTTGTATAATTTGCCTCAAAGAAATAATTTGGTCACCTTACAGTTTTTTAAAATGATAACTGCAAGTATCGAAACATTTGATGCCAGCTCAAGTCCCTAATAAGTGACTTGACAAGGTGGGTATGGTAACCAGCTACTTATGAAATGGTCAGCATATTTTGAGTGTGGATACCTTGGCAACTAAGAACGCTACTATGTAGTAGTTTGGTGGTTTTACCTGAAGACTTACATGTCAAAGATATTTTACAGATGCAGGTGCAGTCATCGTTTGAGGTAGAATTTCATGGATGACAGAGACTTGTCCGCTTCCTGGGTGAGATGTAAATTAGCTCTCTCTGCCCTCGAACACTTCCACTGTGGGCTTGAGTGCTCTTCTCTTAAAGGCATCTGGACATATTGTGACATCTAACATAGCTTCTTCTAAGGAGGCACCCCAGTCCCTTTGACAAAGATCTCCCCACCGTTTGAGTCCTTGCTCCACTGTTACACTTAGAAGAATATTTGTGTGCACCCAGTGGGAAGGTCTGTCTTGACTTTAGAGATGGAGGACCTGGAGCTGGAGTCCTGTGTCAGGTGAGGTAGTAATAGGAATGAAAAGTGCAGATGTGGGGAGTCACACCACCAATGAAGATCAGATGCTCCTCTGTACAGGAGGCTTACCGTCCCTATTTAAAATAATTATTAACTGCATCCTGTATTCTCTATAGGGAATTCTTAACTTTCTGCTTAATTTTCTTTCTTGATTGATAGGGGAGCAAACTATGTGATACCCTCAAATTAGAGGATAACCAAATTCATGCCATTTCTTTATTAGGCACCTATTTTTTCCCCAGATTCCTTTGGCAAAAAACATGATTCTGGCCCCAAAGTTCCTATTTTTAGGGCTGTTCTCTACAATTGTTAGAATTGTACAGAATCCTTGCACTTTATAGCTGATGCCAAATGCAGTACCAGGAATGGTGACAGCTTATAAGTCATTACAAGATCATAAACACATTCATTTTATTCACCTTATTTCCTTGGATCCCACCTAAACTTCTATAAAAAGTTCAGATACCCATTTCTCCTCCCATGTAGTGTATATATTTTTTTCTATTCGAGTCTGTGTCATCATTGTTTAATTTATTTTCAGTTACCTTCCAAACACCCCGTGCAAAAGGCAGGGAGCACATGTTCCAGGGTTACAGATACTAAACTGGCAAATTTAGCACACAGTAACTTCCCGGAGCTAAAATGTCAGTGTAGAACATGTGCTTAATTTAACAGCCCATAACACTGTTTTTAGAACACTAAAGTACCTACCCAAAGGAAACCTTATAAAACCGGGCTCTTTAAAGTTAGTAGATTATACCAAGTGAAACTACACATTGTTAATAATATGCATCTTTGTCAGTTCCTGTTAATCCCAAGGCAGCTAAAAAGGGAGACAAGTGAAAGTCCCGACGATGAGTTTTGAAAAATGTACTTTGGAAAGTTTGATAATTAAAAACTAAAATGAAGATAGTGCATTTAGGAAAATACTGTATGTCTGCAAACATTGGTATCCTAAAGACATGTCAGAACTTGGATCCCATGTCTGAGGATATCTAGTTAAGCTTTTTTGAATAAACAAATGCACAAATTGCTTAGGTCTTACAAAAATTATCAGTGCCCTTAGATTCTATTGCTTAGGACTACGCCAAATAATTTGAAAGTATCTCTAATTCTTTATCTGCCATATGTAACATTTCAGCCATGACTATTTTATTTCACTCTTAAATATATAATTTATAAATAGAAGCAATGTTGATAGACTTGTTTGACTCCCTTCTAGAAATAAATGACTCATTTTGGATTGCATATGAGAGCTTCAAGCTGCTCCAAGTAACAATTCGCGACAATGAGAAAATCATTATATGATTCATCTAGGCAGCAGGGAATTAAAAAAAAAAAGAAAGGCAAAGCCTGCTTCCCTAGTAACTGGGACTTTTTTTTTTATTATAACATCACTGATGGCAGACTTTATGCTTGCTTAAGTTCTGAACGTTGAGCAAGTGTGCATACTTCTTACCCCCTCTTTTTTTTTTTTTTTTGGTACCTTGTTATACACTATATTGTTGGTCGTTTAAATGCAATAGAATATACATGAATCAAAAAGCAATCTTAATTTTTAGAAATGACTTTACAAAGGATTCTGATATATCTTTTTAGACTAATTTTTCTACTTGCAATTTCATATTTATTCAAAATACATATGTTTGCTTTAAAAGTGGGATTTTCCTTTTTAAAGAAATCCCCTGGAAAAGGGACACCTCTGTTTTCCTTTTAAATGCAGGAAATCAACATCACCTCTGGCAGTAATCTTTCCTCATAATATGGCCCGGTAAAAGTGGTGGAATCTTGATCCAAGTGATCCATGGAAGCTTTGCTGATGAATCTGATACCCATTGCTGTCCTCACTGTTCTGAAACTGAAGAGAATAGGAAGGAGGGAGGAAAACACATTTTTAACTCGGAAATTATTTAGGCATGCAAAGTTTGTTTCCCAATGAGGAAAGAGCTTTGTTAGCAGTGACTGCCCAGATCACATGATTCAACCTTTTGACAACTGAGTGTCTGCTGGAGACGGCTGTGAGAGATGACCTTTTGACCTAGGAAGGAATGCTGTGAAGGTGGGGAATGTTCTCTCAGCCCCTGCCCCGGAGAGACCATGGAAAACAGTCCCAGCCCCTCTGCTCACAGGATCCTAGCTTGGTTTTAGCTCTGAATTTGGTGTTAGATGATAACCACTTGAAGGATTCTCCTAAAATTACTTCAGACCTTCACTATTACTCCTACCATCTGAAATAGCGTTAAAGACAAAAAGCAATATGAGTTCTCCTATAAATGGGTGTTGCAAGTGACAAAAACCAACTCCGTTCTTGCCACCAGTTTATGGGCTAGAACCTTGTCTCTCACCTGTTTTCACGCAGGGAATGAAGCCTGTCTGTGCACATGGGTTGGGGGGCCATAGATGGGGTGTCGGGGAGCAAGAGGGGGTAGGGACGCGACGTAGAGAATAACTCCATTGCTCTAAAAGCATTCCCAGGAGCGATGGTCTCTGTAGGAAACAAAAATCCATTGTGCAGGGCTGTAATCTGAGAAACTTTCTGTTATCGTGCTTGTTCTACTCACCAACACTGATCCCCGGTACATGTGACCCTTTGAAAAGGAGCAGCACGTTGGTGATTCCTCTTATTACTAAATACCATTGTGTTTATAATGGCCATTTATATATGGTTACACTGCATGCCCGTTTGGTTCATGGGCGTTCCTGAACACACTGATGCCACCTGATCAGCAGAGGATACAGACCTCGGCCTCTTGATCACTCTCTTTACCTTTCCGTCTTCTGTCATTTCCTCGATGTCCTCTGTGAGAATGAAATAGGGAGCTTAGCATGGTTGAAAATAGGGTAGCACAAATTCTGGGGTTTGGGTGGAGGGGTGGCAGGACCAAAAAGCCTGTCAAAACCTTGAAGAAAACAGGTTACTTGATGCTGTTTTTTTTTCAGTTCCACAAAATGTCTGCATGCTTTAGCACTGATTTCTCAGCTAGTTGGGTCCCAGGAGGCCCCATTGAGCCCTGTACTGCTCAGGGAGTTGCAGCTGTATAAAATGGGGGGAAAAAAAATGTAGTTTGTATGAATTGTTCTTTACCTTGGTTTGGGTTCAGAATGGCAGCTGCACTCCGACTTTGTGTGTGACAGCACAAAGGCCAGCAAAACTGAAAAGCAAGTCAGCAAGTAGAGAGACAAAAGCAACGATCAGCTAATACAGCTCCACATGGCCTGACTAATTTATGAGAAAAAAACTGTTCTGTTCATTGGATCAGCACTCTGAGGGGGCAGGTGGAATTGTAGGAAGTTTTCATTGACTCTCCTGAGCGACTAAGGACGCCACGAGAGATTCTCCTCAGTTTGAACTTTATCAGGGTCTACGCTTAATCAATAGGGTATTGGAAAAAGAATTAATTACTAAAGCAGAATAAAACAGCTGCATTTTAAACTAAGGAAACATCAATTCCGTAATCTTCCAGTTACAGGCTAGGTGCCGTGAGGATTTGACTCTATGTAATGAGGAACCCGGGGAGTTTCCTCATGAACAGGCTGGGAATTCACATTAGCCTATTTCCAGCTATTTGTCATTAGTACAACTCATCTCTCGTCTCCTGCATTACAACTTATGTTTTATGTCCCATGGAACCCACGACGGCTCCACAGTCAGGGGAGGGAACGCGTGAAGGCAGAAATCATTGTCATCCAGAGAAAGAGTCTTCACCTTGCCTGGCCTCTTTCTTCTCGAACGTTCGGAGTGGACCCCGCTGCATGGTGCCCCGGGTGGGAGTCAGGGCCCTCCCTGCCTGTTGAAGACGTACTGGGTTGAACTCAGCCTGGAAATGTTTCATCTGTAATTTCCATAATGGTGGATTTCCAGGAGTGCTGAGGAGGGTTATGGGAGATGAATTAGGTTTTTAGTGAGCTCGTTAGGAAGCCAAACAGAGTTGAGACGGCGAGGCGGAGGCAGTGAGCGGGGCTGTAATCAGTTCTCGCTTTGTTCCTTGCCTTCGGGACATTTCTGGAAAACTTGGTGGCTGGGCGTCCAAGCCGGTGCTGAGCAGAGGCTGCCGTCCTGGTGGCTGACTTGTTGATTTGTAAACCTCTTAATTCATTTTTTGGGGTCCAATTTAATCTTTTCTTTCTGAAGGAAAATGAGTTGAATGTTGGCCCTCTTTGCACTATTCACCTCTTAAATTATGCTCATTTTGAAGGGCTTGTTATGCCTGAATAAACATGAAGTGACTTGGCGTTTTCCCATCAGAGGCACACACCCATTTTAACACCATGTATTTACCATTCCTGGAAATGTCTCATTAACTTCTGAAAATCTGCGAGCATGATATTTTGGGCTACTGTAACACACCTCTTGGCAGTCACAGAAGGCAGTGTGGTTAATGCCTCGTAATATCCATTTTTATTCTCAACATGAAGAAAGCCTCTCTATAGAAAATTGATGCAGTTTGCTCTGCTAATTTTCATGCTCATTCCAATTAATTTAACATGACCCAGATTTCCTTCCTCGGGCTCATCCTGACTAATTAGTAAAGCAACACCTAGAACAAGTTATGTTTAATAACATTGAGGAACACTAGTTGTGAGTGATTTTGATGCTAATAAAGATATTCACTTATGGGACAGATATTTTATGTCAATTATGGTATGTAATTTAGAAGTCCCAGTGTGCTGGTTGGAGTATGGAAAGGCTAGCAGATCACTACGGGAGATAAGTGTTTTTAAGACTTCCTCAGTACCTAAATAACCGCTGGGACCAATTACTTTATTTTTTATTTTTGGTGGAACTAGCAGGATTGTTAACTGATTCCATGGTAATGAAAGGGGTGGAGTTGCCTTACAGACCTGACCCATATTCACTGGGCCCGAGCTTTCAGTACTTACTGAACCTTAGCGAGAGAAGAAAAGCAATCCTGGGCATCAGAAAGCAGCATTTGTTCAGGGGGAAGGAGTGGTTTCTCCACCTCTGTGGTAGGGGTTCTTTTATCCCATTTTTGTCAGTGAGATGAATTAATTTTAGCGCTTCCAGCAAGGTTGAAGGTGGCAGTGGCAGTGGTGGGTGGGTTCCAAAGTCAAGTAACATCTAGAACGGGATTGCTTGAGAGCTCTCTACTTTGTCACAAGGGAGACAGGTGAGGCTCTCCGATTAAAAAGAAAAAAGAAAAAAAAAAAAAAACACAGGGAAGAATTCTTATTTATTTCCCTTTTAATGAACATTTCTTTGGTGCCTGCTGTGGCCTAGTGCCTGTCCTCATGACACTTACGGGTCATGGTGAAACGTAAATTTCCTGTTAAATTGGTAGACCACAAACATTTTAACAGACTGAATGATTCAGTAGGGTATAGAGATGTTATGAAGTTTCATGAGGCTGGCCGATTCTGGCTAAATGGGCTCAGGAGTCGCAGGGATGAGCCATCGTAGGCAGCAGTCTCTGGCAGTGTTTTAAGGGCACGGGTGTGAACCCAGTCTCAGCCACTTATTATTCATATGACCTAATTGCTTAACCCCTCCAAGCCTCGGTTTCTTCATGTGTAAAAGGAAAATCAACCCTGATAGGATGGTGAGAATTAAATGAGGTAAAGCATGTAAAATGTTTAGCAGAGTGTCTGGAAGAGAGTAAGTACTCGATAAATATTATTTTTTATTAATGTTGCTGTTGTTATTATAGGAAACATTTAGAGTGAAAATTTCTCCAGAGACATATGATAGAATATACTCTAATCATTTCTCAATGCTAATTACTGTTGTTGAAGTTTGAAATTAGAATTGACAAGAATACTTTGAATAACAGTATTCTGATCTAAATACCGTGAAGAGCCTTCTTGCTACATCCCTAGTTAAAAAACACAGCAATGTCTCCCATGGCCTAATTGTCTGTTGGTAAGTTTTTTGTGTGTAACTTCATTGGTTGCTCATAGGCTAGGGTTTCCTTTACTAGTGTTTATTTTCACTTTACCTTTTTATCTATTCGGTATGAAAAGAGAAAATGATTGAAGGGATTTGTAAGAGTGAGGCTAGACATATTGGTAAAAACAAGTACATAGAAAAGTAGAAAAAGCAAAAGAAACAACCAAGTTGATGATTGATAGTAAAGCTGGAAATATTGCTTTTATGAAATTGCCTTTTTGGTAGGTTAGAACTGGTCAAATATTAGCAATTTCAGATGGTTCAACCTAATAATCTTTATAGATTACAAGGAGTTACCAAATGTTAACCGGACGTACTTGGTTTACCTGTTAAATGGGGATAATAGGATATGCCCCTTACACTTTGTTGTAGTGATCAAGAGTTGGAAAAGTGTTTGAAAGCTGAAAAATCATTATGTAAATGTAAGGTATTTTTATCCAAGACCACACGTTTCTAAGTCCGGGACACAAGTCGCACAACAGTTAGGTAATTATTTTCCTAATATTTTGTGGTCGATGTATAGAGGATGTCAACTCCACTTTCCACCAGCATGATACATCAACCATAGAAAAACTAGGTATTTTAGTGGGAAAACTATAGATTCAAAAAATACAGTTTCAAAATGGAGTAATCCTCAAAGTTACATAGTTCTTGTCATGTTTCTGGTCATTTAGATAATATACCACTTTTGAGAATTTCTAATTTGCTTTAGAATCTTGGAATTTTAACATAAAGTAAGACTCGGGATATAAATACTAGAGGAAGTCATTATCAATTTCAGTGGCTCTTCATGATGTGAATCAGACAGTTATCACTTAGCTGTGCTGAGACCCTGTGTTAGGAATAGTTTTACAATTATGAAATGAAGTTGGCCACCTCTTTGGTGATTACTGACTGGTGGTAGAAATTGTGTTGTACTGGGTCAGCAGTGAATTCCTCACTCAAATGATGTCGAGTCAGCTGGTTTTTAATTTGTTATCTTCTCAAGAGTGCATTCACCGACTTTATCACTGAGAAGAATGACTCCCTAGCCTAGTGTGATCAAGATCCGGAAATTCGCTGCATCAGCATATTAAGGTTGGACTGCCGTTTGATTGGTGGCTCTTGAGATCTGATCTTACAGCAAAGATGTCAGTTCTCTCTTGCGTTGGTTTGCCGCAGGTATATGAGTAAACCTACTGAGAGACAGACCCTTTTCTTTTCCTCCTGGGAAATGGTTGAACAATGTTTTCTTTCAAACAAAGACCTTTGCAGCTCCTGTTTTATCAGCCAACACGGCCCGAATAAAGTTCACATTGGTGCCCTCAAGTTGGTCGTCTTCATGACAAAGTGTAGGGGTATGCTATGACAAACTAATAACTACCTGGCCTTCAGCTCCTGGTCTTCCTGTAATTGGACGGCAGTCAGATGTGGTAATATTTCCTGTGTAGTGGCAAACGTGGCCTTTTGCTTTTGTGCCATTTTGAAATATGAGTTCTGGAAGAATGAGGAAAAGATTAATTTTCTTAAGCAAATGTGTTTTTCAGCCAGTGGTGACTCTGTTTGCATAGGTTTTTTCTTTCTTTTTTTTAATGTGAATGAGTCATTAAAAAGAAATGAAAGAAGGAAGGAAAAAGTAAGAATGAAATTGAACTATTACTCGTTATCTGACGTGAGCCAAATATCATATACCTCCAAATTCAGATGAATCACTTGGCCATGATCAGGCATTAGTAAGTACCAGTTACCCAGGTTCAAAGCCATAAAGCACTGTTCTCCCCACAGTCTACTTTTTTTAAAAATATGAATTCCATTCCATATGGGAGTAGAGGCTATGTTGTGAAATAGAGTTCATAGACTTGAGTTGAAGATCCAGCTCTGTTACCGACTAGCCACATGACTTTAGGCAAGTTTCTTAACCTGTCTGGCTTCACTTTCCAAAGATACTAAAGTGATTAAAATACTGAACTCTGAACTATCCTGTGGATGAGAGCATACCTATTGTACCTGGCACTTACAAGGTGCTCCACAAACGTTAGTTCTGTATTTATACAAAGGATTCACGGATTATCTGAAGGTATGGAGCTGGTTGGCAAGGGTTAATATTAATTCTATATTTCCCATTCATTTTTAATCTTAAGGGCGCTCAGAGTCTTTCATAACGGTGTCATTTTCCTCTGAAATTGACTAAGATCTCCAGTGTTAGACCTTCTTATGATTAGGAGGAATGGGTTAATACTGAATTTCCCAAAAGAGTTTTAAAAGTGGCTTAAGAATTATTTCTATTGCCTTCTTGACTATTATTGGTACTTTTTTTGGTAACCTGAGTAGTTCTTTGTTAACAGTATTTATCATAATGGGATTTGACCAATGGAGAAAAATACTTTTGAGTAAAATCTGCAAAGTGCATTTTGACCATCTACTTCACATCTTCATGAAGTTAAAGAAAATAGTATAAATCAACAAGTTAATAAATATCATGATGGGCTTCTCCCCATACCATATTTCAATTGCTGCCCTAAATCATTTCATACTTTCAGAACCTCACTGCAAAAACTGGGAGAATCCCCACTCCTACACCTCTGTATTGTAAGCTGTATTTTCTTTTTTCTTTTTTTTTTTTTTTTTTTTTGCGGTACGCGGGCCTCTCACTGTTGTGGCATCTCCCGTTGCGGAGCACAGGCTCCGGACGCGCAGGCTCAGCGGCCATGGCTCACGGGCCCAGCCGCTCCGTGGCAAATGGGATCTTCCCAGACCGGGACACGAACCCGTGTCCCCTGCATCGGCAGGCGGACTCTCAACCACTGCGCCACCAGGGAAGCCCTGTAAGCTGTATTTTCCACTAAAATCTGTTTTATGCCAAATAACAGGTTTATGGAGATTTAACTATAATCTGCTTAACATTATTTTTATCAACTTTCTTGAGGTACAAGTTTCATACTAAATTCACCCATTTAAGGTACACAATTTAATGAGTTTTGACAGTTGTGTACACCTATGAGACAAGTACCATAATCAAGATACTGTACATGTCTGTCACCACCCAAAAGCTTCCTTGTACTCCTTTTTAGCCTATCCCTCCCTCTGTGTTTGTCCTCAGTCAACTACTGATCTGCTTCCCATTTGTTTGCATTTTATAGAATTTAATGTATTTGGAATCATATAGTATGTAGTTTTTTATTTGGCTTCCTCTATTTAGTGCAATGACTTTGAGATGTGACACGTTGTATGTGTCAGTAGTTTGTGCTTTTTTATTGCTGAATGGTATTTCAGTGTATGGATATACCACATTTCGTTTATCCTTTCATATTAGTTCATTTTAAGAATGGAAATAACTAGCATTTATTGATCCACCTTTGATGTGTTAGGTACTGTGTGAGGCTAGATGTCATGTATAAAGTTCCTAAGCTTGTAAAGCACCTGGTACAAGATAGGGATTTAATAATTACTCTTATTACTTCATTTAATTTTCATAATTAACTTATTGGGTATGTATAATTCTTCCCATTTCATAGGTGAGGAAACGTAGGTTTAGAGGGTTAATCTCTTGACCAAGGTCATACTCAGCCAGTAAGGAATAGATCTGGAAATTCAATACAAGATCTCTTTTATCACCCAGCTCATGCTTCTTCCATTGCATCAACATTTTCCCCCAATGGTATGTTCCTCTGTGATTATGTGTGGATGGGGCTGAGGGACAGAGTGGAGGGGCAAGCAGTATGTTAGACGTGAGCCTGCAAAGGAGGCTACTACAAACAGAGTAGTAAAGCTGCCCCCCAAAATACAATAAAGTCAGAAATTTAGAAAAAGAGTGAACCAAGTATGTAGGGCACTTTTCCAAATATAGGGCACCTCTATCGCTAATTATCTCTTTCAATAAAGTTGCTTCTTCCAGACAGTGTATCTTATAGGAAAATGTCTTTGAAATTTATAAAACATTAACTCTATGACCAGTTTTCAGCTCTTAGAGACCAACATTCGTAGATAGCTTCTGTTTCCAAGTTTTAGATATAAATGCACAAAGAATAAAACATATTCCAAGGAATATTAGAGTTATCCATCCATTCATTTAATTAAAGTTTAGGTATATACTACACCCATAACATTATACAAAGTTCTAAGAATGTTATGAAGAAAATAAAAGATATGGTGCCTGACTTGAAGAAACTTATGTAGAAGAAATGTAGTTGTGTGTGTGTGTGTTTGTGGAAGTCTTCTGGAGATATTCTGGTAGCTAAAGTAAGCCTTGAAAGAGGTAAATAATTAGGACTAGTGTTCTGCTGTAATCAATAGGATTGAGAGTGGAGAAGAATTAAATTCATTACCGTATTAAGGTCAGTCTACTTTCCATCAATGCGTATCTTTGTAACCTAAACAGTATAAAATCCATCCCAAATGTTTTTGAGTACGTATGTCTGTCCATATGCAAGGTGCTAAGATGACATTATTAAGTGGCCTAGAAATCACATTGTTTTGAAGCAATTCAGAAAAGATTATGGATACCTTCAAACTCAGCTACTAGACTTTTATACTTTGTCCAGCATGCTGTTTGTTTGTTTGTTTGTTTTGCGGGACGCGGGCCTCTCACTGTTGTGGCCTCTCCTGTTGCGGAGTACAGGCTCCGGACGCGCAAGCTCAATGGCCATGGCTCACGGGCCCTGCCGCTCCACGGCATGCGGGATCTTCCCGGACCGGGGCACGAACCCGTGTCCCCTGCATCGGCAGGTGGACTCCCAACCACTGCGCCACCAGGGAAGCCCCCAGCATGCTGTTTTGAATAAAGAAGCAAAATATATTCATTTAAAAAAATATAACGGCTTTATTGAGATATAATTCACACAGTATATGATTCACCCATTTAAACTGTACAATTCGTTGGTTTTTAGTATATTCACAGTTGTGCAACCATCACCATGATCAATCTTAGAATATTTTCATCACCCCCAAAGATTATATACTCGTTAGCAGTCATTCTCCATTTAAAGTGTACTTTTAAAGGGCCTCGTGTCTGTGGTTTTTTAGTCCATAGGCTATTTGAAGAATAGTCAATTTACTGTATCTTAGATTATTCTTACTAAGCTGTCACATTATGTTTCCCCATAGGACTATCACATGTATGTTGTGGATATCTATTTACATTACATTATAAAAATATACCTGCTTGTTCTCAAATCGTAGTAGATTTATTTAAAACAATCATAATAAGTAAAATCTCTAAATGCACAGTACTTTTTAAATGTTAGCAATTTAGTTTATAAACTTGTTAAACAGAAACCCAAAGTTTTATTAGGAAACTCTGTTGTGTGAAAATGTGCTTTGAAAAATGTACAAAATATAATTTTCTAATAAATAACACACATATTCCACTTATGGTATCTTAACAGTTTAAAAATATTCACCTAAAACCAGTTATCAACTTCACAGATACTATTGTTCTTTTTTCTATATGTAGAAAACTTTCCAAAGGGAATGTTGATAGATAGCCCAATCTGTTTTCTTAGTAAGCATTATTATTATCACAGAGATGGCTAGCTTTTGTTTAAAGTTAAAGGATTTTTGTTCTGAAATTATTTAACAATGTCAGTTGCAAAGTTGTACTTTTATTAAAATATTCTATTGTTTTCATTTTACAGTAATTGAGAAAGTGGAAGAAATATTCAGAAAGTCTTTTTTGTTGTTGTTCTGCTATTTGAAATGGTATCCACTGATACAAATTCACAGAGAAATACCATATTAAGAATTCAAACTGATCAACTGATATTATAAAAATGTCACTGCTTTTGTCTTAGATAGCAAATATGATAATGAAGTAAGGATCCTAAAAATTGAATGAAATAATTTCTTCTACAGATAGAACTTTGTTTTTTTGTTATTCCCCCTAATGAATTTTATTATTGGTTGATATTTAATGTTTCATTTAATATTAAAGTATGCTAAGAGAGATAGTAAGACATAAAATCCTATAGTTGATAAAATGAGAACATTGTTACTGTTACATACTGAACATACAGATTTAATATAATTAATACATTCTTGGAAGCAGAATAATTGTATTCTAGTTTCGTATAAAATGTTAAAAATACAGTTTATAAATGGTCTTTTGTAGGAAATTCTTTTTGCAAATATAAAGGCCATATCTTTCCTTGAAAGACCTGTTGATTTGGAGATGTTAGCCAGCTATCTTTACTAAAACACTTTACAATGCTAAAAATAGTCCACTTCAGTTAAATATGGATATTTTAAAAAAGAAAATCCCAGTTAGACTGCAACAGAAGGACTTTTGTGTGACAATATTTTGCATGATTAAAAATTTAAACAGAATAACAGCTATTTATATTTACAGTTACATGAGAGTAATTACTAAAGCAGACAAAATACTTAGAGCATAATTTAATAATGTTTTCCTCTAGCAAAGGTGCCAAAATTGTTATTTGCATAATTTTCACAATTTGTACTGAAACGTAGCTAACTGAAATTGGGAAGTCATCTCTCCCCAACCACCTTTTTTCTTTTATAGGAGATGTGGGAAAGAGACTCATACATCATAACAACTCATTTTTGTATAATTTCCCATAAAAATCATGACCCTTGTGTCAAACCATTAGGTGAAAGAGATGTGTTCCATTCATACTTTCTCTTTTAGAGCCTTTCTTTCAATGACCAGCCTCAGTCCAACTTCAAGGCTCCTAATTATAACATTTACTGGTTCAAAGATTAACCTTCTGAGAGGGGCATTCTGGGCCGTTGGTAACTTGATCAGCTTGGTCTTCTCTTGGTCTCTCTCTCTTTCTGGTTCTTTGTATTGCAGGAGGGAGATGATGGTATCTGGCACATTCCTAGGATGACTTGAAGATAGCAGCCTACTGTGTTTAGGGCTAAAAGATTGTGAACTCTGTTAGCTGAAATGCCACTCTGGGGAGGCAAACAGAACATTAAAAAAGCTTTAGCTGTAGGTAGTGTAATGCAAGGAGAGTCAAATTTGAGAGCTGGGACTTGAGTGGACATTTGTCCATGCTTTCCACCTTAATAAAATCTGAGTGTTACTAACTGTGGAAAGGGCATTTGAGAGATCACTAAAAATGAATCATTAGGGTGCCCAGAAGAGCTTTATTATGATGTCCTGTGAATAACTTTGGAACCTACTCTGTACTTTTATAGGTGCTTATCAGGTAACTGAGGAACAAGTACATTCTATTATCCTCTACTACAGAGATTAGGCAATCTGCTGAATTATAAAGAAAAAGGAATTTACTTTTCTACTGGATTCAGTCAATATCCTTTAGAGAATTCTGTGGGAGGCTAGGGGAATAGATATCCTTTATTGAAATATTTAAAAATTTTCACTAGTATATATAGAATGGATAAACAACAAGGTCCTACTGTATAGCACAGGGAACTGTAATCAATATTCTGTGATAAAGCATAAAGGAAGAGAATATGAAAAAGAATGTATATATATGTATAACTGAATCACTTTGCTGTACAGCAGAAATTAACACAACATTGTAAATCAACTATTCTTGAATTAAAAATTTTTTTCAAGTGAAATTTTATCTATATGTATAAATTATGAAATATATATATATTTCAATGAGAGAAATCAACTTAAGTGAAGCATAAATTAGAAATACATATACATTTCAGATGAGAGTAACCAGCTTCAGGGAAGCACAGGCTAAGAGTTTGGAAGCTTTCTTGTTCACTTCTGCTATAAAGGATTAGAGGGTTCCAGTCAATAAACAAAGCCATTTTATGGCTCCTGACGGGTAAATTGAGGGGACTGGTTTGGTCAAGGACCAGTATGAGGATGTTTCTGTTCAACAGTTAACAGGATTCAACATGATACGGAAAATACAGGCATGCAAAACTATACTACGACGCTCACGTTGCCAGCTAAAGCCTAAAACACTGCCACATTTACATATGTGTCCATCTGTCTGTTTTTACACTTTATTTTTCCAACCAGTGGGTGAAGTGGTTTTCATCCAAGCTGCAGTCTGAATTTTTTTTTTCACCCACCACTTTCCGTTCTATCATATAGCTGCATATTTTAAAGTGCATGTTATTTGTCTCTGGACACACATTTACTTGCACAGCCTTGGCTGGGTTTTCGTGTCTCTTCTGGAAGGTTAGCTCATCTTCTCCGGCCTGAGCTTTGCAGCGGCCTGCACCGGGCCAGGTTGTCTCGGGATCACTGAGTTAGGGCGCAGTTTGTCGCCTTCTCCAGGTGGCAGAAATCCCCCAGTGCAGGCCGGGCCAGCGGCCAGGGCCACAGTCCAGCCGAGCCAGTGAGAATGGAAGTGCTTTCGGTCTCTTCAGTGGAGAGCCTGCGTAAATCCTGTGTAAATAGAGGGAGGAGAACAAAGAATGAGCCCCTACAGCTCAGAGCATTTGGAGCCATTTGGGGCTGAATTTGCTAAATGCTGCTTATACAGCCTGAAAAGTTGAAGAGAAAGGAGCTTAAAATCCCCTCTTTTTTTCCCTTTTTGCTCATACCCCGGGGGGAGGGTGTTCAGGACCAGGGAAGCCTGAGGTAAGCCGATGAAGACTTGTTTTTTCAGTGCTCTTTTGAGTGTGAAAAAGGTGGCCTGGGTCACTGTCCTCTCTTTAATGTCGGAAAACCCACACAGTTAGTAAATGTTGCATGTAAACGAAAGCATTTCACCTCTCCTGCTTCCCTCCATGCTAGTGGGCCATGAACCAGTCACTTGAAAAATCACAGAAAAATTTCACTTTAACGTGTCCAGACAGTTAAGCACAGCAGGAGAGTAAAAGAGATCAGTAATTAGCAGGTCTCACTGCTGGCCCCTCACCCCACCTCTCTCCTATCGCCCTCCCCACATTTCTGGGTCTGTAGCTTCCCCCTCCCCCCAACCTCATCTGATGTGAAAAAGGTAAATTGCAGATTTACTTTGAGGATGGTTCTTGGAAAGCAAGCTTTGTAAGGCTAGAGTCTAACATAGAACTGGGCAAAGGCAGCTTCTTCTTCTTCTCCTTCTTCTTTTTGTCTCTTATTGAAAACCCTGATTCAGATTTCTCAGTGAGATGTCCTATGTTAAACTCTTGGAAGGTAGTCCCTGAAAGAAAGTATCTTTTGACTCAGTACATTTTAAACCTGTTTTCAAAGTACCATATTAAAGGGAAAAAAGCATAAAGAAATGATGACAGAAAATGAGTTTCCAAAGAGCTTTGTGTTGCAGTCCCATGGCTACAGGATACTTCATTTTTTAACTGTAATGCTCCGAGTAATCTGAACAGCCTGGGCAAGGGGCAGCCACTCTCTCCCAGCAGTCTCTCTTCCCCATTGGATTTGGGCAGGTTTGAGAAATGGAGCACTGTTTTCAAAAAAAAACAACATATCAGACATGTGAGGATCATCTCTGAGGAGGGCCATGCCCTCCTGAGCAGTAAAACACTGGGCATGATACACCCAGTGCCTCTAAAGTAGGAAGAGTGGTGTGAGGGAGCCCGAGGCTGGGTGGCTGGGTTACCAGAGCCAAGGACTCCCTTCATGGACCTTCTTCAAAGCAGGTTACATTCTCATAGGGGCCTAATAATATGTCTCAAGGCTCTTGCTGCCAATTTGTCCATCCCACTAACATTTGACTGTTTACTCTGTGTCAGGGCTTGGGAATCAGGGCCCCTGCCTTGAAGAAGCTCACAGTCAAGCAGCACAGACAACTTAGTAGACAGATAAATTGCAAAACAGAAAAGTAAATATAGCAGAAGCAAGGAACAAACTGCTGAAGAAATCAAAAGCATAGTATACCAGCTCTTACTGGGAAATAGAGAAAGCTTTACAAAGGAGGTTCTTTTTTTTGGGTTTTGAAATTTGAATAGGAGTTTGCCTGGGCAAAGAAGAATGGGAAGGAGTAAAAAAATGAAGACAAAGGGCATTTTTGGCCAAGGGCACAGGGCTAAAGGCATGGAATTTTGAAAGATCCCTTGGCTCAGAAAAGTTCTTAAAGTTAAACAGATACTCCTATTTCAAAATCATATTTAATTTTAACTTTAGGTCTACAGGGAACACTAATAGTCCTGCAGATAATGGACATAACTGTAAAAATATGCATCTGTTTGCTTCTTGGTTCATAGTTACTTTTAAGTGTGCTGTCACCCACTGTCTCTTTAGTTCATGAATGTGAGTATATAAGGCCTCACTCTTGGGGTTTGTTTCTTGAGCAGTGAGGGCTAACCCAGAATCTAGCTTCACTTTTCACCTCTTCTTGTTTTCCTGGCAGCCTAAGGGAGAGGATAGAGGTTGTGAGCATGGGCTTTACAGGACAAGCACCTCTCTGCCACTTCCTGACTGTGTGACCTTTGACAAGTTACTTAGTTCCTTTGAGTCTCAGTTTTCTTTATATATAAAATGGAGTTGATAATAGTAGTTATTTCATTCATTTGTTGTGAAGATTGAGGACTGGAACATTGCAAGTGTCCAGTGAAAGTTACTTGTGATAATGAGGATAATGAAAGTGACAACAGTATTGATAAGGAAGAGGAGGATACTGTATTCTAGTGAGACAGAAATGGTGTAGAAAAGGGACCACCCTATTGAACATTAAACACTAACATTTAAGAATTCTAGGGCTTCCCTGGTGGCGCAGTGGTTGAGAGTCCGCCTGCCGATGCAGGGAGCACGGGTTCGTGCCCTGGTCTGGGAAGATGCCGCGGAGCGGCTGGTCCCGTGAGCCATGGCCGCTGAGCCTGCGCGTCTGGAGCCTGTGCTCCGCAACGGGAGAGGCCACAGCAGTGAGAGGCCCGCGTACCACAAAAAAAAAAAAAAAAAAGAATTCTATAAACTTGTATATGTATATATATGTGTATGTATATGTGACTATAGGCAAAAATGTGCAGTTCATCTACAAATATATTTGGATACTTATGTACAAATTAGTGAATTCTTTGAAAAAGGTAACAATATAATTTATATACTTAAAGTTTATAATCAGACATACAAATATCTATATATTCATGAATACACCTAAGTTCTGGAAGTAGGTTGGAAGATGTGTGTGTGTGTCTGAAATTAGTGAATTTACATTGTCCAAAATAAAAATGATAATAAATATAGTGAGTTTCTATTTATCAAAAAAGAGAAGGGAAAAAAAAACCCATGTTCTTTCAGGCGAGATATCACTCTTTTTTACAGTATATATTTTATATGAACATATTTAACTATTAAACTTTGTCCAAAACTGGGAGAAGTGAGGATTAAATAATGTGCCACCGACTTACTCAAAAGAAGTATAAATGCTATTAACCAAAACATGTATTCATTTGTCCTAATATTTCTCTGAAAATACAATACTGAGAGGTTACTTTCAGATGTTTGTGATTTGACAGGGTGCCAAATGTCACAGAAGCCTTATTCTGTCTTTAAAAAGTGACTTTAAGGCAGGGAATCCATCACTTTAGTTACAGCTCCGTGAAGTAGTTCATAGTACTGCACAGTGATGACATCACAGCCTTGAGATCCTGACTGTATGGACAGTAGATTCTCAAATATTTGCAGCATCTCTGGGCTCTGAAGGTCAGTCTGGTGCTGTCAATACAAGGGCCTCCACTTGGACCACAATAAACCCATTAGAAAAATCCCGAGTCTCAAAGTCTCTTGCTGTACTGAATATATCTAAAGACTGTACAGACACTGGCTTACTTGTGAGAGAAAAGTTTGCACATTTCTGTTTGAACCTGGACCAGCCTGGACCAGTTCTAGCTCAATCCCAGCCCCTGGGCCCTAGATCTAATCTCTCCTCTGCACTTAGACCTTTACCTGTAGGATCAAGCCTGGTTTGATAACAGAGTTCAAATGAGGTAATGCTTTGAAAAGTGAAAAATAACTTACAATATGTGAGAATACCGGTGGTAGTAACACTGGACTTGGAGTTACCTGGACTCTGGTTTATCCTGGAGCACATGTAGCTGTGGAATCTTAGGCAACGATTTATCCTCTTGGCCTCAGTTTCTTCACGGATAAATGTCGGGGCTGCTTTTCGGGGGAGGTAGGGAGGTGGAATAGGAAGAAAAAGATGGACTAGGACCCTCTTGACTGTTGCACTTGCCCTATATTTCTGGTAGGGCAGAAGGCCACATCCCAGTGGTCTTGGACTCATCATAGCACATCATCACTGTTTGTATCGCTTCTTTATTCCAAGCCAACCAGTTGATGTCTAAAATATAGACAGATTTTTGGCTAAATGGGGTTAAGACAATATGCCGATGAAAGGAAGTGGTGTCCTTTTGCCTGGGCAGTTTTTATGGCCAAGAATTGTATGGATTGGGAATTTCTGCTTAGAATCACCTGAGGATCCTCTCATGTGCCCATATCTTTCCTTGATTCACTGGCTACATAGCTACAGAAATGGATTTTGCCTACACCTGGACACCCATGGTATCCCAGGATCAACTTCCTTGCAACTAGACTCCCTCAGTATTGCTCTTCTAGGTAGGTGTAGACTGGGGCTGCTTCCCCTGGCAGTGCCTTGTTCTGAGCATAGTGTGCTCAGCTATGGAAAGCATCTGTGACCTCCTCCCCCAGAGCATGGGTGTAAATCCAGCTGGAGATGCTCTCAAAATACCTCAGAGTCTTGAAACAGGTGGAGGACCCAGAGATTAGATTCAGGCCTTTAGACAACCACCACCAGGGGTAGTGGGCTAAAGGGATATTCTCTGTGCCCTCCAACAGTGCTTCTCAAACTTGAGTGTCATCAGAATCACCTGGAGTGCTTAGTAACCCTCAGATTGTCTGGCCCCATCCCTGGAGGTTCGGATACGGTGGGTCTGGGGTGGGTCCGAGAATTTGCATTTCTCGCAATTTCTTTGCAACTGCTACTGGCGCTGGTACGCATTTTGAGAGCCAGTGTTCTACAGCTTCTTTCTTCCTGTTTAACCCTCACCATCAGAAGATAAGGTGGGGCTACCTCGTGTTGGCCAGTACCTGAGATGGAGAGCACCACGGCTTTCCCACAGTGAATAAGGCCCTGGCCAGAGTGTAGTTTCTCACCGTGACCACTAACCCCATTTGTGGCAGTAGAATAGAATTTTAACTATTCACCTGTTCTTGAGGTTGCATCTTATCTCAAATTAGAAGGTCATCTAGTTTGGTGGCTTCCAAAAGCCAGTTTAAGAACCAGTGCTAGGCTGATTGTGTAACCAAACCCAAGGAACTTGTTAAAAATACAAATTCTTTGTCCCTGCCCCAGGATATTTTGATTTAGTAAGTCTGGGATAAGGCCTGGGGACCTGTGTTTTTTACAATCTCCCCTGATAATTTAGTCCACTTCAAAGGTATCTATCCACAGGCCTTGAGTATTTCTTTCCATGGTCACACACACACACACACACACACGCAGCTATTTTGAGTATCTTTGCCCCAAACTTAGACTGTGCCTTTAGTCAAGGGATTAGCAACCTTTTAAAAGAATCATGCCCAGTAGTTCTTTATTTCGTTTTTCCCCATCAGAGGTGGCAGTGCTGGTGGAATGGCCTTGGGTCAGCCCTTTAAAAAGGCTCTAATGGGCACTGAGTTATTCAAAGAAGTGCCATTCCTGGCATGTTTGGAAGTGACTACCTGCACTCAGACAGTCCCCCTAGCCCCTTCGGGACCATGAAGAGTGCAGTCGCCCCAGTTTGGGATTATCAGAGAGAGGGGAGGGCCCTTGAATAAACTCATTGATAAGTTTAGCCCTTTACCCATGCAGCAGGCCATCAGTGGGTGTCTACTCTGGCTCGGACATGAAGGTGTGCTCTCAGGATAAAAAGATAAACAAAACACAGTTCCTGCCCACACCATGTATCCCACACTTCTGAGTCCTAACTTCAGATGCATCTGTGCCCGTATACACACTATTTTCGGCATAGAAACTCATTTGGCACAGATGCCAAGGATTGCCAACGCAGCCCTGAAACAAGGAAACAATGTCCACTTTAAGGGTTACTTTAGGATCATCTGCACGGTTTTGTTTTAGGTTGCAGATCACACAGTTGCCTTTTAAAATTTTTCTTTTAAAAGAAAACTTGCTGTTGTTAGTCCTCTATGCTAGAGTTGGTTCACAGTCCATTGGAGGAAAAAACAAATTTATTGTGTGTTTGGAGAAGAAAATTCCTATCTTTATAGAGGTATAAACACTAATATTAATTTAAAAATCTCTTGTCTAGTATCCGGTTATTATAAAAATAGGTGCATTTTTCTTTACAATTATTTGTCACACTGGATCCAAATTCAAATATTTTACAACGTTTCTATACATTTATATAAAATGGACCGCTTTATATTAAAATGCATGTAATGCTCCTGTCTTCTCCAGTTTAAGTCAGTCATCAAAGGATGCTCACTCCAGCTATATTTTTTTTCTTGAGCTAAATATAGTGAATCATATAGTTTGAAGGTGTTACCAGCCCTCTCTGCTTTTAAGCAAGGGAGAATGCACTGTGGAAACCCTGTCTCTCATTTTTAAGGTCATTGATTGGGTTAAAAAGGCAAATGCCTTTTTTTTGTTGAACTTCCTTCAATTAAGCCGATAACCTTTTAAAATAAGTATATTCAAGAAATCTATCAAAAAAAGCTAAATGAGATTTTTAACAAAATCCTGACAATTTCAGCTTAAACATATACACAGAAACCATATGTGCTTAGGAAGAAATATATACACACAGGCATTGTTTACAGTGTGTGTTTTTATATTTGGAAGACATTGAAGGAAGAGCCATTCCATACATAGATTATCTGAAATGTACATCCAGATAGCCCACATAGATTTTTCCATCCAGAGACAAAGATATCTTTATCCGTGGTAGGTCGACAGACAGACTGACTTCAAACTTGCACTTGCAGTGTGGGTTTTTTTCCCTCATCTCCGGGTACTGCTTTTCAAAATCGCCTCAGGCTATAGAACAGCACCTCAGATCCCCAAGGCCCACTGCCTGGCTCCTAATAGCCACTCTCCATCTGTGTCACATGAACAGCTGATGAGATCGCTTCAGTGTCTGTATTTTGGAGAGCATATCCACCCAGGTTAAAATGCTAGGGTTGCCAAGGAGCAGTCAGAAGCCATTAGTGTGGGTGAGAATTTGCCTTGCAGCAGTTCTTTGGCATGGTGGAAAGTGTGTATGCATGTCCCTGCTTGAGCGTGTATGTGTGTGTGTGTGTGTGTGTGTGTGTGTCTGTCCTTGTGCAAGTGACCCCCTCGTGTACATGGTTGTGTAGGGAGGGTAGACAGATGAAGACTCGACTCCATCTAACCAGTATTCAAAAGTCAAATGCCTTTGTTTCCCTGTACTCTGATTAGTTCTTTGACTACTTGGGGTCCTTTCGACTCACTTTTTCTTTTTTTTTTTTAGTCATAACAGACGGCAAAGAAAAAGAGAACAGCAACTTCGGGGTCATGCTCTAGTGTTTGGGCAGATGGAAGGGAGCTGCTTTGCCTTGGGGCAGGGTGGTTGTAATGAAGTGGCCTGTCAGTCTGTAAATAGTGAGGGTCATCTCTTCCATGTGATGGAGGGTATCGCATTGCAGTGAAAATGGAAATGTCAATAAAATTAATCTGCCAGCTCTTTGCTGTGGCTTTTCTGCTTCTCTGGCCAAAGAAGGTTGAGAGTTTTTGTGGCGCGAAAGGAAAAGAACAGGTATAGGGAAGCCCACCAAGCAGACGGGACAGGTTAGGAGGCGAGGGGCCTGTGGCAGGATATCCCATGTGGCCCAATCCAGGAGGAGGGAGCTGGTCTGGGAATGAGCTGGTGGATCTATAGCATTTCCCTGGGAAGCTGCGGAGCGTCTAGCTCTGGCTACATTGAGCACAGAGTTTATTGTTTTAGGCTTTCTTGGACAAGGTTTTTACTTAGCATGGGATTTATGGCATTTACTGCTAATGAATGTCTATTCTTAAATTACAAAATCCCCCATCTCAGCGCAATTCCCAGATGTCCTTCCAGGACCCTGGCTTCTTAAACACCAGCAGGGAGCATAAACTCTCCACTTCTCTGTTTTCCTCTTTCGTGTGGCTCCAGGCTAATGATGTGCAAGGAAAACACAGCCATCTCTAAAGCCCCAGTGCTGTCCCCGTATTCTTCATTTATTTTGCATTTGATTATGCCACAAGTCGGATCTTGTTTCTTTCCTTTTTTTAAAGTTATTAGTTCAAATATTAATGTAGGGATATGGCATATATTGCTACTCTTGATTGATGCCTTCCCAAAAACAGGAAGACGTGCTCGTATGAATTTTAAGAAAGTAGGGGTCCTGCAACGCCTTGCCAGAAGAGTTTTTCAGATACATAATTTAGATGCCCTCCAGGCAGGCTTTCAAGGCATTTTTGCTGGAGGGCAAGAAAAAATAACTATGACTGTTAAAAGTAAATGATTTTTGCTAATGCACAGTTAATGCCAGAGAAAAACCACAGAAGAGAAAGATGTTGATAGAAACTTCGGATTAAGTGAGCACCCTACCTTGATGTGCATCTTTTTTTTTTTTTTTTTTTTTTAACGATAATGATCAGTGGTGCAGAGAGCTAAAAGTTTTCATGTCACGCGGATGCCGAGTCCAGGGTCATCTGAGGAGTGTGTGAATGTGCGTGCTTAGGAGGTGACAGTCCTAGGAGGGGCTGAGCAGGCAGTGTGTTACGTGCAATGAACAGTGACACAGTTACTGTCACCTATGCAGGCAGCCTAGAATATATAGACTACAGAACATTTAACTTGATTACCCTACAGTATGTGTTCACTCTGGGCATGGGGATGCGTTTTCACTGAATGGGTTTTCTGATGGCGGTTTTCCCACACTGGATCCCATAATTGACAAAGAGCTACTGCACTGTGTCAAGAGCACAATTAGAATTGAATTAATGATATGGGCGAGTGTGAGACGCACAAAATTAACATTTGAAGAGGTCTGGTTTAATTTTGTCTTTTACATATTTGTGTCTCCAATTATACTTTAATGAAAGAGAATATACCCGCTTAATGGATTTCTTTCAACAAGCTTAGCTGAGCTTGTCATTAGCTGCTCGTTGTTGTTGGCACCCTTTCTGTGTTTTCTCTAATGTATTTTCATTTCTTTCTACTAGGGGATGGTTTAGACAACAGTGTAGCTTCACCTGGCACAGGTGACGATGATGATCCAGACAAGGACAAAAAACGCCAGAAGAAAAGAGGCATTTTCCCCAAAGTAGCAACAAATATCATGAGAGCATGGCTCTTCCAGCATCTCACAGTAAGTCAAGATGAAAGATAACAATGTTTTGTTGTTTTGCCTTCTCCTAGCAAGTTAGATGGGCTCATACAGATTTTTTTGAAAATAGTGCCTGTTTTCCCTTTCTCAAAATATGATGGTTAACAGAGCCGTGAAGGTTTTACCAACTGTCACCACCCAAAGAGTACCCTGTAGAAAGGAGGAGTTTTTGTTTCCATAGGTCAGGAATGGACCTTATTAAAAATGGTCTAGGGCCCTAAACAGTATATATAAGTAAATGTGTTATTTGTGCTAAAAGGTCTGAGAGCAACTTCAGATAATACAGCTGCAACCAAGGGCAACAGCTGTTAAGAAGCTCATGAATCCATAAACGTCGCCGATTACACTCGTAACGAAAGCCATCCCCTCTAGCAGGCAAAAAAAAGCACTTTGCCACATGCATGTCCAAGCTCATGGTACCAGGGGCAACTCTCATTGCTGAAGCAGCTTGCAAACATGTTACATGTTTATATGACAAACGCAGAAGGGTTATAGGTGCTATAACGCCTTTGTTTATAAGATAGAGATTAAAGATTCGTTTTTAGCGGTTCAAGTCCATTATCTTATAAGCCGATCCTGTTCACTTGTGGGAAAAGATCAACTATGTGCAACATTTTTAAAGTAACAGTTTATCTTCCTGTTTGCAGTCGGTTTTATGCATCATTTTATATATACCATTGACTCTAAGACCCTCATGACAAAAACATTACAATATATTTTTACAGAGGAACTAGGCGCTCATATTTCGCTGTTCATTTGGAAATTCTGGGAAAATGGTGGAGACGTCAGAGGCTGTTTCTCGCTATGAGATTGTTTTCAGGCCATTCTATTTAGGCTAATGCTTAAAAATAGAGTAGCACATTGAAAGCTGAAGGTCTTTGATTATCCAACTTGTGGGTTGCCATGCTGAATGACATTAGTTACAGTGTCATGGGTCCAGCACAAGGTTCCACTTTTATTTATGGCGGTAGCAGCTGATCTGCTCTTGTAGCAGAGCTACAAAGGGCAAGGGGTAGGGCAGGAGGTGGGGAGGGCAACGCGATAGATTCACATTCCTAAATCGGCCATTTTGATGTAAGGACATTAGTAGCAAACTAAGGTGTATCGATCTGGCCGGTGGTGTCAGGATTAGCTGGGAGAACCAACGAGGCTGCCTTGGCAGTGGTTATTCTTGCCTTGCAGCTATGGCCATTTCAAAGGTCAGGGCCCTGCACTGACTGGGCTCAGAGGAATTAGGCAGAACATGCAGTCTCTGGGCTGATTACTTAACCAAAGACAAAATAATGAGTCCTAAGCAAATACTGACTAATTGAAAGGGCTGTAAATCCATTACATATTGGTCAGGGATAATCAGGAGTATTTAATCACTTTTATCTATTCAGGAGCACTGAAGCTGCAACAGCAAAGCCCTGAACCTTGCCATGTGGTTATTATTCTCATCATTATCAAAATTACTTCACAGCTGTTCTTTGCTACATCACCTCAGCTGGAGATTTACTAACCTGTAAAATGTTTTTAATTTGGAAGTCGAATGAGTGTGAGGGGAGGGGTTTCTCATTTTTAACTGAAGGTTTGTTTGGTTAGAGTAGCAAGTAAGAAAGGCAGGGTAGGAGCCAGTGGATGGCAGGCATGCCGCCTTCTCCCACCAGCAGCTCACCTGTCTGGCTTCCTCCCTCTGTCTTCCTTCATGTTTGGCCTTCCTTGGTTGAAAATCGAGACTTCAACGATTGCTTTCCAAGCCAACATCCCCATGTATTTTCACAGAACAGCAGGATCTTAGGGAATTTGGCTGCTTTGTTGACAAACCAGGAAACTCAGACCCAGAAAAGGAAGTGATTGGCTCAAGGTCCAGCTGCAACCAGGACCCAAGTCTTTCTTGTCCCCAGCTCTGTGCTCTTTCTACCACATTATGATGGCTTTGCAAAAATCACGATCACCTTTAACAGTTGCATATCAACCTCACAGCCTCTGCCATCAAAATGCTCAGCGTCAAAGAGGGGAAATATGGAGAAGCAAAGTGCTGTTTGCTTTACTTGTTTTTAAAATTTTCCTGCTCCCCCAACCTCTCCGAATAGAGAAGACTTACTTTGCACCTCTCTCTTGAGGCCAACTCTCTCCTTCACCGCCCAGGTGTGCCTTGAATCTCCCGCGGAGTGTCCAGAGCCCTGCTGGACCTCCTGCCTTGCCCTGTTGGTGTCTTATCTCCCACCTCCCTGTCCTGGATTCAACCCACTGTGCGCCGTGGCCACGGGCGAGGAATTGTGTGTGGCCAGTGATTCCTGGGTGCTCCTTTGCTGCTGTACCATACACTAGGTACTGTGTACTATGTACCTTCTCCCCACCCCGAGGTTGCTTTCATCTAGATAAATGTGCATGAGGCTTTGTGCAGAATTCTCTGTCCAACTGAAAATTTTAATTAATGCCTGTCCTTGGAGTGGGGAGAGAAGACTCAAATAGCCTGAGCCGGGGAGTCGGGAAACCAGCATTTCGAGTTCAATTTTCCTGTGTCCTGCCCGAACCTCAGTTAAGTCAGGTTCTCTGGACCTTCCATTCCCCCATTTTTCAAACAGATCTGCATGTTGCAGTCTCCTTTCCCACACTCATGTGTGTTGGTTACACTCAGAGAACAGTCAGAGCACCCCTGTGCCCCAAACTCCTGGTCATCCTGTCCTCTCAGTCCCCCCCTTCCTTTTTCTTTTCCATTAAGTGCTTTCTTTTTCTCCTCCCCATGACCTTCTTTCACATCATGCCCCTTTCATTACTTTCTCCGCTGGCTTTGTCTCTCAGTCCGTCTCTCTGCTCCCCTCCCCAGCCTTTTCTGCACCTCCCTTGTATGTAAGGAAATTCTCCTGGGCTTTTTCTTTGAAAACGTCCTCCCTCTTCATCCCCACGTCACCCCAACTGCAGAGAAGAGGTTCAGTAACTTTGATAAAGGTGGTTCTGTAAAACTTTTACTTCCCAATCTTTAATGAGCTGAAAGATTTACTCGGCTATAATTCTGAGCGCAGAAACCAAGAATAGAGACCCCTAACTAACGACATGTTAATTTAGACCCCTTTTCTTACATGCACTAACAGGCGTGAGGAAGTCCTTGGAAATAGAGATGCCCCACTATATTTTTCTGTCATTTAATTAATTTCAACTTTCAAAGTGAAATGTTGGCTCTAGCTCACTGGAAATAGATGTAGCCTAAATTATTATTTCATGTAAATTTCTTTACAAGTGCATGATTCAATGTGCATTCCTTCATTATTAGTCTCTTTAACATTATTTCAAACTGGTTTGTTCCCTTTTGTGCAGTATGACCTGTTCTTGTATTACAATAATCCCTGATGTACCCTTTTTTCTTTCTTTTTTTAAAAAGAGGCTAATTGAATTATCTCATTATTTTAATTTGTTAAGCAAATGTATTTTGCATCTCAGGATGTGTTCTTAAAGAAGGGGGCTGCTGAGGCTTTGCCCCCTGAATGGGCCATTGGCCCATTTTGACATTCATGCATTCATTAACTAGCAGAACATAAAAGAACTCTGGTTGTATTTTTTTTTTTCCAAACACCCAACCAGCATGGAGCAACTTTTCCCAATAAGCCACAGGGGTCTCTCTACATATGTTCTCAACTGCAAGCTATTGTCACCTATTCTGAATACCTCAAAAGGCCCAGGGAGAAAAGAACCCCACCTCAACAAAGGCCAACTGTAGCAATTGTTAAGTCTTAGTCTCAATATGACAAAAATCATTAACCTTCAGTTTTCTTGGAAGAACAAGTTCCACTACAACTGTAACAGTTAAAACAATCTCTCAAATTCCTGTGCACCACCAGCTTTAGGGGAAAAGGTAATAAACTCACAACTAATCGATAATATTGAGGAAAATATTTAAACTAAATCCAAAGTGGCCTCAAAAAACCAAACTCTTTGATGAATTGAGGAATTTCCATAGTCTGAGTTAAGTACTTTGAACGTACTTAGTCTGAAGCTAAATAATTCGTTTGTAGTTTCTAACTACCAATTTCGAAAATGTCCTTTAAACATCACAATACTTTTAAGGAAATGAATTCATATAAATATTTAAAGGCTCACAATAATTTTAAGGAAATAAATCCATGCAAATATTTTTTAGAAATTCAACTAGCAGACGCGTCGTGTGTTACTGTCACCCCCCCTCTTCTACTGGTGGACGGCTCTGCCTGGCTTCTCAGACTAAGAAATCTAGTGAAGATCGAAGAAAGAATCTGTCGGAATGTATGTGCTTTTGCTGGAAAGTACCCAATGGCAAAAAAAAAAAAGCATAGGGAAATCCTAGGGAAGTATATTCTTTTCCCTAACACATGGAGATTATGATATCATAAAAGTAAGCCTGCCATTACAACTGTTTTTATTTAACTTCAAAGATAGTTAAAGAAAGAAACAGCAAGAAATAATACCCAGGCTGACGGTTTATTCTTAACCATGAAAAACTCCTCCACGCCAAGAAGCCCTTAGTGTGCTCAATTAGGCTCTCAGGCACCTTCTTTTCTCAGGCACTTCTCTCGCCACCTTCAAGAGCTCCCCTAGTTGTGCTGCAAAGAATATGTTTGATCATGGAATGAAAACAGGAAGTGCTCACACACAGAGATACCACTTGCTCATACCCGTTTCTGACTAAAGATTTTCTTATTTGAACACAGAGGGATAAAGCTCCCCCTTAGTGGATGCGGGACTTCTTTCAAAGCTATGTGTACAGAATCAGAAGCAAATTTATTTTAAAGTGATGTAATATCATGCAGCCTGCTGGATGCAGGTTCTAAAAACTCTGCCCTTGGTTCATGGCAAAATGCTTCACCCCTCTCCATATCTCTGGTGGTAAAGGGAGTGGAATGAAGCGTGCCTCTCAGGTGTTCACCAGTTTTACTCCTTGCCTCTTAGAGTCTGTTCGTGGGATTTTGTAAAGGTCTCTTTCAAGTAATGAAAATGTGTCTTAAAGTATATTGTCCTACAGAGACAATGCACCCAAGTTAGGAGTAAGTACAGCTCCATGTTACGTAGAGAAACTTGTTTCTTCTCCAGTGAATTCAAGACCATATGACAGTCAACCTAGTCATCTCAAATTTTTTATTGTATTGTATATGTGTATACACACACACACAAACACACAGGAGAGAGAATGAGAGAGAGAAAGAGAGAGGGGGGGGCGAGACTAGACCATTTTGCCTTTTAACTGGTTCTGTTCATCTTGTGTAGATCCAGACAGTTTCTTTTCTCAATGAGGCAACACAATGTCAAGGTTAAGAGCACAGGGCCTGGAATCTGCAACACAGTAGCTTTTTTTTTTTTTTTTTTTTTTCTGTCCGGGGGCCTCTCACTGCCGTGGCCCCTTCTGTTGCGGAGCACAGGCTCGGGACGCGCGGGCTCAGCGGCCGTGGCTCACGGGCCCAGCCGCTCCGCGGCATGTGGGATCCTCCCGGACTGGGGCACGAACCCGTGTCCCCTGCATCGGCAGGCGGACTCCCAACCACTGTACCACCAGGGAAGCCCCACAGTAGCTTTTTGATCTTGAGCATTGAGGTCTCTTGACCTCAATATTCCATATCTGTAGAATGGGGATAATTTTAGAACCAACGTTGCAAGCATTAAATGAGACGACGTAAAGCATTCAGCTCCATGCCTGGCTCTTGTAATAAGTACATACTACAAAGTAACTATAATTTTGTCTTTTAATCTAGTTGAATAGCTACCAGGAGACTTTGACCAGTTGAACTGGGCAACCAAAATTACCACATACTTTCCTGGGACTGTGTGAGATGGAGAGACTAGCTTTGCCAGACAAGTCCCAAAGGCCCCTTGGCAGGAGAGAACATAGTCTAACCTCCACCTTCTAGAGCTTTGTAAACATTGGATGGCTGCCCAGCGGTGTTAGGTGATCGCATCAGAGAGTCCTGGTGCCCATGGAAAGCAAGAGCATCCCGGTGAGCCTTCTGGGATGGGGGTGGGAGGTAGAAAAGAAACTGGCTGTGAAACGGTTAAGAACGCCTCAGCTGGGGCCTCCTTTTGGTAGAGAACCTCCCCTTCCCCCGTACGGATTCCAGTATGAATAGCATTTAGAGGCTCCCGCTTCCTCAGAGTACCAGAGTCTAGGCTCTCTGAGAGACAGCACAGTATGGGTTTTTAAAAAGGGTCACTGGATGTGAAATTAGGCTTGGGTTTTAGCTCTGTGGTCGTGGGTGAGCTCTTCAACCTCTGAACCTATTTCCAGACCTACAAAATGAAAAGAGTAAATATGCGCTCTACTTAGCTGGTTGGGTTGCTGTGAGGCCCAGATGATGTGGTCAGTTTGTAAACTGTAATGTACTGCACGAAGTCGAGTACTTTGGTTTTTGGTTGTGTGCTTGGGACTCCAGCAGCTTGAGGCCTCATGAAATCACCACTAGTGAGAGACGCAGTACAGCCTGCCTCGTTCTCCTCTACCCCAGTCCCTCCACTTGTCCATTTCTACAAGGGTATCCATGGAGACACTGTGATAATTTCCATCATTAGACGTCTTTTTAAGGGCCTCGAATGGTAAACTGAATGAGTATTTCAAGGACATTAGTTATTTCTACTTGGAAATTAGTGACCTCATGATCCTGAGATCTGTCTACTTGAATACTACTTGCTATGGGCCAAATTAATCCCAAATATAAAATGTTGGCCTTACTTACACAGTGAAAGATGGCCTTTCTCATATTCAGGGATACAGATGTGCACGGAATACGAGTGGGGCTCATGGGCTGAGACATACTTGTGTGGAAATGGCTGTGCAGAACACACAGCTGAAAAACACCAGCCAAAAGAGCCTCCCGCAAACATGCAGCAAAGTGAGGCCGCCCCTAGCCTTAGCCTTAGCATTGTTTTCCTGCTTGCCAGGAGAAAACATCTGTGAATTATTTGAATGGAACCTTATACTAGAGATCGGCTGAATTGGTGTCATCTCTGTTTAATTTTAGGAAATGATGTCACAATGCATTATATAACAATGCTGGGTGATTTATTTTCCCGTGGACATGCTGTCCTAAGCATTCCTCTTCTCTTGCAATGTTTCCAATTAACTGTAAGCTTGAGTGTTCTTCCTATTTCATAATGATTTTGAAGGGTGGGGGCTGGAGATTGGGGTGGGAAGAGTGGTAATTTCAGAGGTTGCCGAGGTTCAGAGCTAATGGCACATCCGTCATCCGTTCTTATTGGGACAGGAGGGTACTGAACGTCGGGGCTGTGATCATCACTGGCAACCTACAACAGTGTTGGTTTTCAAGAATGTCTAAAAAAGAAATTCTGAACGTTCTGATCCTAGCTGTCCAACGAGCCACTAGATAGTTTTAATAGCGACCTGCATACTGTAGCTTCTGCCTTTATCAAAGTTTCCGTGCACTCCCTTCTTCAGTAAAGAATAGAGGACATAAGTCAATTCTGTGTGCCATCTGTCATCGTTTTTACAATTTCTCAAATTAAAGAGACAGGCCAAAAATTTAATGTTATGTTGAATCCTAGAAACTCCTCTAGAAGAAATGAAATTGCAACTAAATTTACTTTGTCTCTCTTGAGGGAAAAAAAAATGCATGCTGCTGTGTCATAACCTTTTACTCGCAGTCCCAATTTGGTATTTAGAATTGGATTATGAGGGGTTCTGCATGTGAAAGCCTGCTGTGTTTTGGACTCAGCAGCCTTTGTCCACATTCTGAATGACTTTGAGGTAAAGTCCCCAGTACAGTGACAGCAGCAGTGGCCTTTTGTGGAGGTGATGAGATGTATGGTCTCCTCAACGCAAACACATCTGGTCAGGACATTTTCAAAAGTATATCAGACAATCCCATTGATCTCATCTGAGTTAGACTTAGAAAATTAAGTCCCAGATTATGAGCTACGAGCTGACGGACACATTTTAAAAAATAAGTAACTGAGGGAGAAGGTTGAAGAACGAAATGCCTATTAAATTACCATCAGAAAGAAACTAAAATAATTATTAGCTCAAAGTTTAGCACCCAGTTTCATAAAATATCACTCTAATTGTTTAAAAATACGTTAAGGAATTCAAGGAGATGGAGAATTGAGGACCCTTGAATAAAAGAAAATAGAAAGCGTGTGCATATCTGAATATTCAGCTATTTAAAAACTCCAAGAATAGAGTGCCATTAAATGCTGTTTAGTGAAACCCGTGAATATTCATTCAGATCATAGAGAAAATTTCCATTTCTTCATTCCATATGACTGCAGTCTGCAAGTGTATTCTGTGGAGAGGTGGAGTTGTGGGGAATTAAAGTCCAGTTTGACTAGGTTATGAGAACACTAGCTGTCCCTCAGCTTTGCTGCAGGCTAGGGTCATAAAGTGACCCTTAACATTCAGGATTCGTTTTGATTTTAGAGACTGTTACTGCACAGATTTCAGAGGACTCCTGGAAATGCCCTGTCTTCTCGGTGCTGTAGTCTGTTTTTGCAATTTGAAACAGATTATGACGTGCCAAGATGATATCCAGCCCCACTGCTCCCATTAAGAAATAGTGACTTGGGTAGGAAGCCGTAGGTTGGGTGAATGGAATTTGCCGTGTTACATTGACGTGCTGCATACCACTTTCTCAGTTGATTAGCAGCAGTTGTTTACAGTATGCAGAGTAATCACTGGCACCCTTTAAAGGTATATTATCCTCTTAACACATAATAGTAATGCCATTTTCATGCTTTTACATTTGCTATTCATATTTTGAACTGCCAAGTCCCAAATCTGCCAGAACTAATTTAAGTTGTTTTTATCTAATAGTGGATAAGTTGTCAAATCACGATATAATGGCAGATAATTTTTTCTTAAACTATAGTTTTACTTCTTGGTTATAATAGATATTATGAGTATTTGTTAACTCTTGACTTGATTGTCCACAGAAAATATACAACTCAAGAGACTATTATCGTGGAATGCTGTGATGACAAGAAGTGAAGAGAATATTATCTGGTTATTCTGAGCATTATAGGAAATTAACATGAGCCACTAATCAGCCCTCTTCCAACCACCCTGACCCTCAATTTACTGATACTGGATTCGCCTAACATAGCCAGATAATGGAGATCTACCCTTGTTAATCCCAGCACCAAATCTTGTTGCTGCTTTTAATTTTAATACTTCAGTTATCTGATTATAACTATCTAGACATATTTACTTCTTGCATCATTGCCCTACACTCACAAGTATTCCAGAATTAATTTTGACTTGGAAATATCTGGTGATTCCATTACTAATAGTTTAGAAAAGCGTAATCCCGTAACTCTGGTCATCCTACAATTGTAAAATGGCTTACTTCTTGCCCTGGGACACCTGGTGTGACCCTGTCATAAGCCAACAATGAACAACCCAAGTGTACTGGGGGTGGTGCTACACTAGTGTTTCAAAAAGAAAAAGGCTTTTATCAAACAGAATATGTGAATGCTGGATTATTCCCTGTAAATTTGGTGACATGTGAAAAGTTACGGGTTCTATTTCAGTGTTTCAGGATACCTGCAGGCAGCTCATGAGTTGTTACACTTGTTTTAAACCCTCCCTCTCAGTGAATTAAAAAAAAAAGTGGTAAGAAAAGAATGCATGGGCCATATGAGATCATTATTAGTCAGTTATAAGCTCAGTTTAGTTTTTGCGTTAGTTTCTAGGAAACCATAAATTTAGACCCATGTGGCAAAATCCCCCCGATTACTTGATGGCACTTTGATGAAGACCCCTCTTATCGCTTAATCCTCATGCTTTTATGTTTGCTGGTGAACCACTTAAGTAATAATCAAATATGACCATGTGGAAAGGCATCAGTTTTTAATATGACCTTTGTTACCAGCCTGGGAATCCTTTCAAAACAGTTTGTACTTTTTTTTTTTTTTTCCCCCAGAGCAAGTTTAAAGGAAAGTGTGATTTCGTTCTTTTTGGTTTGTACATGCTTATACTCTCTTATCAGTGTCTATCGCAAATACCCCCCTGCTTATTTGAAATATATATAATCAATTAAATAGAAAGGGGCTGATAAATTCTCCTGAATCTATGGTTCGGCATGATTGGAGCAGACAATGGAAATGTTTGGAATTCATCACCGAACCAGTGCTTTTCTTGCCTTTAGATATCGAGGACAATCTGTTAATTCTTTGTGCTCTACAAAAACAAACAAACATTTGAGGGCAGGGAGAAAGAAATTCCTCCTGTTTATAAGACTGTATAAATATACCAGAGGTAGCAGCATTCAGAGCAATTCAGTCAGCCTTTTGCTCTCTGAGTTATCTTGGGCAAGTCAGTTAAGTTTCTGAGTGCTGGTTTTATCATCTTGTTGTTTTGAGGGTTAGCTGAGATTAGAAATAGCCCTTTGAAAAAAGCAGAATGCTCTGCAAGTATAAAATGTTCTTCATGAATGTTTTCGTATAATCCACTGAAATAATTAATTTGCTCTGTCTTAGCTCCATGAAACCTGAACTTGGATATGGGTGAAACACTCTTCAAAGAAAAATATTGTACTCGTTTCTTTAGACCTAAGTCTGTTTTGGAATGAGGATCAAATCCTACCGTTAGCGTGATACATACAAGGAAAAGGGAAAAAGATCTTGTGCACCATTCATACTCTGGCGCAGTGTTAGTGGCATCGCGAGTCAAAGTACCTTTTGAAATTGCATAAACTCAAACTTAAGAGAGAGCACAAGATGATAGCAAACTAACCTCACTATAAGCTTATTCATACTCGGGTTATTATAACTTTGGGACCAGCTCCTTGGAGGTTTGGACATCTTTGTTCTTTATTCATAAACTTTTCATCCTGAGAATTAACGGGTTCACCAGCTTGCCACTTTTCATCCTGGCAAGAATGAGCAGTTTTACATCTCTAAAATGGCAATCTCATAGGCCCACTCTAAAGAAGGTGCAATCCTGTGAGAGACACAAAATTATCTCATTGCAGCCGGAGACTAGTGGGAATATTATTTTTTTTTTTGAAGATAGTTTCAATCTGCGTGCTAAAATCAGGCTACATTTGATTCTACATTCAGAGATCTGTGGATGCTACAGCTTTTAAGACAGAATCCTCTGGCTGAAGCATAGAATATGTATGGGAGAATAGGGGGGAAAGTTCGGAAAGGTATACTGAGACCTTAGGTTTAGACGCATAAGCCAGATACCTGGGTAGAAAACTCTGTGGGTGTTAGAAATGATGAGACTGCAGTTTCAGAGCGTGGGCTGATCTTTGTAGAAGCAGTGCTTGAAGCCATGGCATTGTATAAAGGTAAGGAAGGAAGAGAGTGCGGAGAGAGGGGATTTGAGGATAGAATCTTTTTAAAAACTACATTCAAAGGGAGGAAGAGAGAAGGTAATGAACAGAGATAAAGAAAGATTGGTAGGAGCATAATCAGATCACATGAAGAGAGAAGGAGTTTCAAAGTAGAGGAAGTAGATTCTGTAGAAAGATCAAGGACAATGATATTAGCTAAAAATAAGCCTTTGGATTTGGCACTTGGGAGTCGTGGTCTATACCTGAGTTCCACGGGACGGAGGAGTGAGCAGGCACAGTTGGAAGGGAACAAAGGAAGAACAGGGGACTGTGCGTAGGGGTGGCAGCATTTGTCAGCAGAGGCAGATCAGGTGAATCAGGTGTTGCATCAGCAGTGGGAAGGGATCCTGGGGAGAGAAACTGAGGTGTAGGTGTTGGGAGAGGCAATGGGGGGTGTGTGTGAAGAGAATGACAGTGGATAGTCCAGGGTTCAAAAGGAAGCCAATGAAGGTGGGGTCAAAACACAGGTAGAAAGGTGAGTAGGAGGCAGACACATTTTGTAAAGGGTAGGAAGAAAGCTGAGGGACTTGAGAAAAGAGCTTCTCTAACTGGATGAGCAGGAACTGTGGAAAGTGTGATCCAGAGCTCCAGAGGGAATTAGGAAGACAAAGCAAGGTGGCCTCGAGCAAATAGGGCCAGGCTGGAATGGACCTGCTCCACCTCATTGCAGCCTTTCCCAGGCAGAGCTCAGGAACCCAGGAATGAGAGGGCAAAAGGAGACAACAGGAAAAATCTAAGCCTGGGATTGATAGCATGAGTGAGAGAGAGGGTTTTACTTAGAGAATTCTTTAAATGGCTGACTAATAAGTCAAAATTCCCACGAGATATTCTTTCATCGGATTGTGACTGAAAAAGGATTCTGTGGTTCATCTGAATAATGAAACAATTAAGAAACGTCAGGATATTTTTGGAAAGGAAAAATGATGACGGTCTTGCACTGGGTGTTATTAAAATAGATTATAAAGCTACAAGGTGTGGCGCTGGCTAACACAATAGGCAGAATGATCATTTGAACAAAATAAGAATACACAATTTAATCCAAATATATGGAGATATTTATTAATTTTAAGGGCATCACTTCAAATCAATTGAGAAAAAAAGAGTAATTCAAAAAATGGTTTTTGGTTAGTGATTTAACTATTTTTGAAAAAAACATCAAAATAAGTTCTGCATTTAAGGGTTCTTTGAAGTAGATTTAACTGTTTCTCTTTCCTTTATTTAGTGAAATCCTTTCGGAGCTCAAAAGCAAAGAAATTATAAAGAAAAATGGTGACTGATTTAATAAAACAAGAATAACAATTAATAGCTTTTGAATGTCAAGAAAACACCACAAAATAAAGGCAAACATTAAACTGGCAAAAATATGTACACCATATAACAGGCAAAGGGTTAGTGTCCTTAATAGATATGGTGTACAAATCAATATGGAAAAAAGTACAGTAGATAAAAAGGCACAGGTGAATAGGTCCATTCACAAAAGAAGAAATACAGATGGCCAATAGGCATTTGAAAAAATCTTCAAGGTAATTAGTAACTAAATTAATTTTTAAATCAGCAAGAAATTTTTTTTTATAAAATTAAGAAAACTAAAAAAAATTAGTGTTCAGCACTGTTCAGAGTGGAAGGAGATATCTGGCTTAATAATGACTATAAATATTGGCTTATTCTTTCTGGAATTTAAGCTGGTAATATGTATTACTATTATAACTGTGTTCTTATCCTTTAATCCAGTAATTTAGTTTCTAGAAGTTTAAGATAAAGAAGTAATAAGAAATATATATAAAAATTAAGCAAAATTGTGTATAAAGATATTATTTATGATAATAAAACATTGAATATTCCCTAATATTCCATTATGGAATATTGTGGAATATTATATAATCATTAAAAATTATGTTCTCAAAAATACTTTGAGATATGGAAAAATCTCTCAGTATCTTACCAGGTGAAGTAAAACAGATAAGGCAGTATGCATAATATGACTACAGTTTTGGAAAAGAAAATATTTGAGGATATATGCATAGAAGAACAAATGAAAATGTTAACAGTGATTATCTTTGAGTACTGAGATCTGGTTGACTTTTTAAAATTTCTTCTTTATACTTATCCATATGTTCTAAATTGTCTATAAAATGTGCATTGTATTTATACTACAAGACAATAAATTTTATTTTAATAAAGAGCCATGCTGGGTAGAGGGCTAATAAAGTGTGGTAGTACACTGGGAACACAGGAAGCCCACTGAGAGGCTGCAAGTCCAAATGAAGATTAAGAGGGAGAACAGAGAAGCAGGGAAGGAACATTTTAAGGTCTGCAATCTTGGAAATGCAGTATCTCTGCTTGACAAAATCCAGGGCTGGGGAAGTGGAGATGGATGACATTGGAATGAAGAGAGGCAAAATATTAGAAAGGTCTTTGTCATATATACTGAAGCCTTCAAAAGTAGAGGCAAGTGATAGGGGGAAGAGGAACATTCTAGTGTGCACAGAAGCCCCTGGGGAAGGTGAAAATGGCTTAGAGGTCAGCATTCTCCACAGCAGGGGAGAGGAATGGCAGCAAATGCTGTGAACTTCATGAGAAAAGTGAGTGGAAAGTCTTAGGTCAGGCACTGAGAGCTGGAAATGAGAGAGAAATGGGGAGAGTCAACAGTCTGGCCTCTCTTCCCTGATTCCAGAGGGACTGGTAAGGAGGAAAAATGGGTTACTTCAGTGGGAGAGCATCTTAGCCAGTTCAGGCTGCCATAAAAAATACCACAGACTTGGGGGCTTAAACGACAGAAATTTATGTTCTCACAGTTCTGGAGCCTTGAAGCCCAAGATCAAGATGCTGGCAGCATGAGTATCTGGTGAGAGCTGTCTCCTTGGGTTGCAAATGGCTGCCTTCTCACTGTGTCCTCACATGGCCTTTCCATAGTGTGTGGTGGGGGGGAGGGGAGAGAGAGAGAGAGAGAGAGGGCTCTTCCTCTTCTTCTAAGGCCACCAATCCTACGAGATTAGGACCCCACCCTTCTGACCTCATTTAACCTAAATTACCTCCTAAAATCCCAGTCTTCAAATCCAGTCACAGTCGGGGTTAGGGCTTCAACATATGAATGTTGCAGAAACACAGTTCAGTCCATGGCAGAGAGTTTTTAGGGAAACAATATTTCAGGACAAACTCAAGTTTCAGAAAGTCAAGGATATGGAAGTTATGTTTGTGGAAAAGATCAAAGTTATTTTTACTCCATGACACAGCAGGTGAGGGCGAGGGCAAAGGAGCCAGTTAACTTAGGATGTGGCGAGACAAAACAAAGGACCAGATGGCCAAGAGTCGTGCCTTGAGGATAGCAGGCCTTGGCTTGGAAGGCTCTCTAGGTTACGGTGGAAGATTGAAGTAGAGAAACCCAAACAATGATTCCCGAAATGTTTCCCTGAAGCACCTGGACGGAGGAGGGAAAGAAGAGCAAGGAAGGTGTGGGGACGGCTGCTCAGTCGGCTAAAGGAAACCACAGACTGGGTTCCTATTTTGATCAGGCTCAAGGTTTGTTTGATCTAGCGGTTTTTCCTTAGAGTTCAGTTTTACATATGCTCCGGCGCCCCAACCAGCTTGTGTATCTTCAGGATGTTTTTCCCCCTCTTTCTTTCCCTTCCTCGCGGTGTTTAGATCAGGGAGGGGAGGGACTGGGGGAACTGAGGTCGGCGGGCAGGCTCCCTCCCCGGTTGGTCAGGCTGTGCTCCTGACCCTTCCTTGGGACCTGTGATTAATACGCGCTTTGTAGCAGAGACTTGGCAAACCCCATGCTCCCCAGGACTCGATTCATAATTCACAGCAAGCAGGAGGAGTGGGGTCTTTGTGGTGGCTTGTTTGCTCTCTGCAGCACAAAAAGCAATGCGTTCTGACCTTCACTGTTATCTAATCAGGAAGTAGCCCGTCCTGGCGTGTGGTTGAGTCCTCCTAGGGCTCTCTACAACTGTAAATTATGTTCCAGCTCCCCGGATCTGGGGCACACCACACTTTACATTACTATTGTGTATCTTAAAATAAACAGCATCGCAAGCTGTTTATTTTGGTGTTACTATGTATGCAATTTTAAAACAGTGGTTACTTAAACAAATGTCTGTGTTCCCACAGCACTTGAAAGCCAGTGTTTGCTCCTGTGGTTTTGGGTTTTGTCACTTCTGTTTGGAATATATCTGAAATCCATGTTGTGAGCAATTGGAATGAACCTGGCAGTACCTAAGACGGGACCTGTTGTTGGGCCCTGACCTTCACTGTGTGCAGCTGTCTTCCCCGGCCCGCCCCCCTGCCCTCTGTAGTGCCGTATGCACGTGCGCAAACCTGAGATTTTATTTTCTCTATGGGGCGCTCAGTTTATCCCCATGAGTCATCTAGAGGGTCCTTTAAGTTCCTTGATGCTGTGCGGTTTAACTGAATAAGTGGTATTTGTGATGATTCTGTAACAAAATACTGCTTCCAAATACTCACGTAAAATCATCGTTTGTGTGCTGTAGATGGAGTGCTTATTCCATTGACACAGCTGGGGCAAGATGAATGAGAAGAGGGGCAATGGAAAAAATAGATGTAAAGTTTTGATAGTGACTTGCCTGGTGCCCTTGAGTCCTTCTGCCTCCACTGCCTGCAGGCAGGGGTGAAGTAGGGAGAGCCAGTGTCAGCACAGACAAGTCTTGTGGGCAGGACTTCAGTTTGATTCGCAAGAGGCCACTTGCTAGCACTGTTTCTTTGGGCAAAGTTTTCAACATCTCCAATTTCTTCATCTGTAAAATGGGTAGGATTGTCTGGGTGGGAGGGGGGCTGGATTAAATAGACTATGTGAAATAGCCTATCTCAGTGCCTTGAACTGAGTACCGGTACTCAAGAGTTAATCTTTCCCTTCTTCCTCCACCCTTCACACCAGGACATGAATTGTAGCTGGGGGTGGTCTGGGTATGGTCCCCTCAGCTTGAAGCTGCAGTTTATGTAATGTGGGACCCTCAGCGTCTGATCTGGCCTGCTGGGTGATGCTTGGGGTAGTCATTACCCTGAATCTGCTTAACCATGGCAGATGGGGCCACAGCACTCCAGACTTCCTTCTCCATTCCCTGGCCCAGTTTTAAGGAAAGAAGCATAGATTTGAAGTTCTGTATTATATATGTCTCACTTCCTGACATTGGTGGAGATATCTAAAAGCAAATTGTAATCATCTTTCCATCTTGATGACATAAATTTCTTCTGTTGTACTGGTACATGATAAGGGAACTTTGGGAATAGATTTACTGGTTAATGAATGGATGGATGAAAAGCCTGTGGATTCTTGGGTATTTCAAGAAGTCTAAATTCTAGTTGTATAATGTATTGCCTTTTATACTCAGACTAAAAATTGGTCTACACAAGTATAATGTTATTCTCACAATTCAGTTGAGGTAATGAAATAAGAACTTGCATATATGGTTATTATTTATGTTTTCTGCAAAAATCAACAGTACTTTGAAAAATTTAGATTATAAGCCTATTATATTGAAATCGCATAAGATAATAAGGCTAAAACACTAATTAGATGATGTGAGTCTTTATTGGCTAGATAGGCACATTTTTCTCTCTTCTAAAGCATATATACAAGGCACTAAGCTGTGAAGAAGTGAAAAAAATATCCCTTGACTCATTTAGATACAGGTTAGATCCAATAACTGGTTTTTGTTGCTCTCTATGAGTCCATGAAGGTTACCATGTAGAAGGTTACCGTGTGTAGATTTTTTATTCCAAATATAAAGAAAATAGTGATCATAGAGGGATTGAAAGCTTGGGTAAGGGTTCAGTGTCTCATTAGCTTAGTTGCCTTGGGCAAGTTATTTAACCTTTAAACAGCCTCAGTTTCTTCCTTTGTCAAATGGGGATAATAATAATTCCTCCTCCCAGGGTTGTCAGGATACAGAAAGAAGATAATGCATGGGCAAAGCATTTACCACATGGTCTGCATTAAATACCAGGGAAGGTTAGTTCTTATTATGTTGGCCCTTTAAGGGGTAACATTTTTTTTTTTAATTTTCAAAATTATTTTGAAGGTGAAATAATTTCAGAATTCTTGGTTTCGTTGGTTCACCTCTGTCTTCAACACTGTACAATCCCATTTCCCCAGAAAGAACTAACCACAAACACATAAGAGGGGTGTGGGATAAAAATAAATGGGGAATAATGTTGGACTATAACTAGGTAATCTCCATTTTCACTCTTCAAAGCTAAGAGGGCATCCTACCTTCCATCCTTTCTACGGTTGGCCAACCTTGTGACATACTCTACTTAGTGCTGTTTTTCTTTCTTCATCTTCTTACTCCCTTCCTAATAATTGGACCTAATCTGGCAAGCTTTCTGTATATGTTAATTCCTTCTCCCCAGTTTTGGCCACCTCCAGCCATGTTGTCTTTGTCTGGTTTGACTTCTATTTCCATCCTTCCTCATTACTTTAATCTCCTATATGTCACTTACATCCGGAATTAAGATAATTGTGTTATTTTCTATTGGTCTGCCTCATCGAAAACAGCTCAAAATTCATATTACAAAGAGAATGAAGGAGAATGTACTTTTTTGCCCCAATAACATTAGATGGCATAGTGACAACTGTGTGTTTGTTAAAAAGCAGTTAGCACAAATTAGAAATACTTCACAACAGATGTGTTTTGTGAAAGGATATGCTAAAAAATTAAACAGAGAATACTTTCCGGTTATAATTTTAGAAAAATATTGTGCAATGAAGCAAATTTACAATTCATTTAAAATCAACCTTTTTATAGAGTGTGTGCCTTCACGATAAAATTTTGACAATTCTGCAATTTGTTTCAGTGTTTCATTGAGGGGGTGGAAATCCATCTGCTAGTTATTTTGGGGGACACCATTACATCAATAAAATGATTCCAAAGTTGTACACAGATTTCATTTTAAATTAATGTGTAGCTGTTTTAAGTATAACTGACTTAGTTAAAGGTAAAGGTTTCTATTATATGAGTAATAGTAGGAATTTCTTTTTTCTTTCTGTCAAACACAATCCCAGGGTACTGTACTCTCCAGGAATATTTTTGGGCCCTGGGTTCTTGCAGACATTTCTTATTTTTACCTACCTCACTGACCCCCTTTTCAGCTGCTGGAGAGGCTTTTTTGGGGGAAAAGTTGCTGCCGTTGATACAGTTGCTATTAATCATTGTCTGCCATGGTGTGATGTAGGTTCTGATAACGTCCCATTGAGTAGCTTTTGCAAGCTGGATGCTTACCAATAGCGCTGGCCTTTGATATTCGGCTCACACCAGGAAAAAGAAAATGTAGAGTTAAAAAAACTGCAAATAGGAAAAAGAACAAAAACTGGAGAAAACAGTGAAATCAAAAGCAGATAGCTTTCTGTGAGCAGCTTAGTTTGCCATGGGAGCAGTGAAGCTATGAATCTCAGTAGCGTTGTTTGAAAACTGAACACGAGGCTGCTAAGTTTATCATTCATTCTTTGTTGTTTCTGGGAGGGTAGCAGCTCGCGGACTTGGTGAACTTTGGTTCCTGTCCCCTATCAATAACATTTAATTTTTCTCAAAATAAAATCAAAATTAGTCTTTTTCTGGATCAGAGGATACTGGATAGAGGATTTGACCAATTGTAGGGCAAAGGAGGAAAGGAAGACTGGCTTGGAGTCTTCTCAGTTATGTAACTGAGATTTCTTCCAACTCCTGACTGTGGGGCTGGGGTGCTTTTCTTTCATGGTAGGAGGAAAGGGTATACACATCTCCTGCTATGTACTTTACAAAATTTAAATCCATAAGTGGAATTGGAAAAGCATAGAGAAAGAAAGTTCACCGCCGTGAGCAAATCTGGACCTGATGAAGCTGCAGAATCCCCTCCTTTTGTTTGCACGAGTGTTCTATGTTGCACTGCACAGGGGGAAAAGAAGGTAGAAAGCAAGCCTGCTACAGATGTGACTAGCTATGAATATTCATGAGGACCATTGCTCCTCCTCTCCTACAGCATCCAGGCCGTTCTGATCTCCCTCCTGCACAGCTCACAGATGCTCCCCCTGGTACTTCCTCCGCTTCCCCCACCTCAAACCTGCCCTCCCTGACCAACCCTTGAACAAGACCGTGGTTTATTTCGATCACAGCCTGGCGTGATACGGTGATCAGTGGCCTTAGAAGTGTGTGTGTGTGTGTGTGTGTGTGAGTGAGTGAATATACTCTTGCATCAAAACAAAGAGGGGGGGAGAAAAAAGATGTAATTATCTACAGTTTTACAAATCCAACTCCCCTTAATGTTCATTATTTAAACCAGCAGCAATTACAAGTTCAAAGGGGTTTAGAGGGCCAGCAATCCGCATAATCACTGCCAAATGAAGCGGGACTCATTCGTCACAGGAGAGTACACCCTGAGCAGTGAATCATGCATGCCATGACAGGCTCTGATTTACATAAAGCAGAAATCTGTGCCCGCTGGGGCTGCGTGTTACTTCATCTCGGTAGCCCTGTGGTACATGATTTTGGGGGGGGCGTTAGGAAGCTGATCTGACTTCATACTTGGCAGAGCATTACACTAGATGTTGACAATAGTTACTTTAGTGTGGACTTGTGTTCATATAACAGGTTGGACCATGATGCGAGTGAAATTCTCATTCTTGAAAAGAAAAGAACTTATTTCCCAAAAGTTTCTGAATTAGGTACTTTCATGGTTCAAAACAACCAGAGTTTTGCAGCAGTTGTGTTTCCTTTTATCCCAATCTGTTCAGGTCTGTAGTTAAAATCAGTGATCCCGATAAGGAAGCAAAGCCCCTTGGATCCAAGACCTAAGCAGACCTAAGGGGGTAATCCATTCCCCACCCTGAAGGCATTGAGAAAAAACCCCTAAGGCTTTCCCGGCTGGCATTGATTGGCATTGGCTAGCAAGGGTTGGGGTCCATCATTGAAGGAACCAGTGCTCTGAAGCTGGGCTTTATGTTACCAAACTTTAGAGGGCTTCCAACTGGATAGTTCAGGAAAACTACTTGAGAGCTGTCATCAGCCTTTGGAATCTCTTGGGTCTAAATAATAAAAATTCCAGAATTGGGTTCAAGTGAAAATGAATTAGCTTCAGGATAACGATGGAAGACAACACAACAATATTTGTGGCTTTTCGTCTCCCATTCTTAAACGTACTGGGATGTTCTGTCTTGTCCTTTAGGCAAAGCCTCATACTCAATTGTCACTTGTTTTTCCCTCTTTTGGGAATTGTCACTTATCTTTCCACTTGTGGCTGAATCATCTTGCTATTATGTCACACACACACACACACGCACACACGCACATACATACACACATCGTTATCTCTTCCTCTTTTCTCAGATATGGAGCTGCATCCACACTTAGGATTTGAAGTGCTTGGGATTTGAGAATTAGGTTGGCAATTTTAGAGATTACCTACACTTATATTTTTGTGCTGGCTTTGAAGTTCAGATAATGGTCTTGTGGTTTTGTCTCTTGTAGCTGGGTCTACACTACGCTTATATCAAAGCAGCATGGTTTAAAAAGTTCTTTGAAGCAGGTCACAGTAGTTTTTGAAGCAATGTGACAAAATAGACCTACCGCATCCTCAACCAGGCTTCCTGGTGCTCTGCTGGAGGGGCCTCTTCACCTCCACCATGCAAAGACTTCAGGAGTTCCACCTTGCACTCCAGCCTCTGGAAAATTTGTTTTCCCTGGGTTCTTTCCTGTATTCTCTTCCCTAAAAGTCTTCAGTAAGTGGAGATCTGGGGTACCAAGTGTTAAGTTACAGGTATACTGAAGGCAACATACTTGTACTGAAAAGAGGGGTAAGTTAGGAATCTAATTCCGAGTTAGTCTAGTTAAGACACCCTGTATTAGCCAGGTTAAATGGACAAGTCACTTAACCTCTTTGAACTTATCTGTAAAAAGGAGATACTTGTTTCTCTCCTAACAAATAAGTTGTTGTAAGGAATGGTAGTTTTTGTTATTTTTACATGATGGCCAGAATTCTGAACTCATCAAGCTGTTTGAGTTCCTCCTAAAGTCATCTTTATTCCTCTCCTCTCTTCTGTTCATCTTTATTCCTCTCCTCTCTTCTGTTCATCTTTCTTCCTCAGAAGCAAGATTCTTTCACCCTCATTTCTTCAGCCCTTATTGTCATGTTCTGGCTGAGCTTTGCCATAAAATGCCATCTGGTTTTCGGACTGAAAGGATTCTTCGGGACTCACCCAGTGAAATCTTCCAAGTCCAGTTTTAATTCTCCCGCCCACACCTCTAGTGCCCTAGTGAAGCATTGTCAACATTTTGACCTATGTCCTCTTGTCTATCCTCTTCCTCCTCTAGAAGGAATCTGCCTTTTTTCTGTTTATGTGATTTAATGCCTTTTAAAACCCGAATACTGCCAGGTTTTTAGGGTCACTGAGATTGAAATACACATTTACAGAAGAAAAGGATTGGTAGACAGATTTATGCACTGTAATGTAGCCCAGAAATGCTCTAAAAGTTGTGGAAGAAAGATCATTCCAAGCTTTCATATATCTATCTGAAAAATGCAATCAACAGTCTGTAAGTCCAAATAAGATTTATAAATAAATTACTTAAAAATAGTCTAACATAGAGTTTAATGTAATTGAATTTGTGTACACTAGGGCAATTTTAAGTTAGCATACTGACAGAAATAGCCCCGTGATACTAGCTTGTGCAGCATATTGACATACACATACATGTAGAACAGACAGCATGTAGATGCACACACGTGAGTGTGCGTGGACACACACAAACAAGCAAATTGTGGGAAGGTAAAACCCATACGAAGCAAGTAAAGGTTCGTAGCATTTTCTCAGTGAAATTCATGGGACATTTCGGTGAGCACACTTCCACCTGAGGGGCACTTGCTAACTGGCCTGTGAAGAGGATGTCGATTCTGAGGTTCAGTTAGTGATAAAGCTGTAAATATGCTTTCTGTGCAAATTGTGCCTCTCCATTCACATCTTATTTTTTTAGCAATCTGTAGTTTCTAGCATGGCCGTACTATTGGGAAAGGACCTAGGAACAGGGAGGTGTTTTAATGATCAAATTCCACCTTCCTTTGGTCCAGCCTCTATAAAATCTTGCTGCTATATTGAGCCAAAGTACCCATCAATGTTCCTTTTATTGGACATGCTTCATATAGTGTGATGAGATTATATGCATCCGTAGAGGTTGTTAAGAAAAACTTAACATGCCACTGATGTGCAGTGAAGGAAAGTTAATTGTATAGATGCCACAAAACTGCGTCAATGAGTAGAGCCCTCTGTCGGGAGTATTAATCTGCCTTGAATAAAAACTGCTCAACAGGCTTGTAACCAATCGCCTAAGGTGAAACCTGGTATTAATAAACCCACGGCAATGAATCAAGCCACAACTGTCTTTATTCACATAGGGATCTGTAGACTGTAAAACCACTGATAGGTGCTGGTCTGCACATATTGCTCTTTCCTACTGCTCCCAGAATTTAAGTCAAATACAATTATTGAAAATGCACATGATTCTTTTCAACCTCTATCATGTTATCAGTAACAGATACTTTCATTTAATCAAGAAAACTAATTATTTTGGACTCTGTGTTCATATAAATTTGTATCTTAATAAAGAATTTTCTTTTTATATTTGAAATCTCCCATGGATAATTCAATTATTCTGGAAAATTTCAAGTAATGGACTTATATCCAAACAACTCCCATACAATTCAGCTGCATCCAAAATTGGTCACTGTTGGGGACAAACTTGGAAATGTATGAGATTGGCATGACTGGATTATGTGTAGAGATGAGCAATAACTACTTTAATTAAAAGTGATGTCTCTAAATTTAGTTAAGTTAATTATTAGTGTCTCTGTGGTACAACAAAAACCTCCACCTCCAAATATATATACATGGAGATCATTTGCACATGTTCAGCTATTTATATGTACTTTCATCTGGATAATTGTCTATAGACTGGGTGACATTTCAGATACATTTCAATCCAACAAACCTGTTTACCTGTCATGTCTTCATAAGGAGCAATAAGACTGTGGTTTTGTTTCATTTGCAGAACAGTGACTAAACCTAAAGATAAATACAGAGATGTAGGCAGAGAGAGGTACGATAGGAATGGTGGTTCTTTTGAACTCAGATCAAGTTTATCCTGTGTTCCCTGAATCATTTGGATACAATTAATATTGTGAATTCGATGTTCTTCTAGACGGAAGGAGGTTGAGATGTGTGAGTTTGGAAAGAGCAAGAGATAAAGCCAGATCAACCGTAAATCCCCCTGTTCAATTAGAAACGTTTTTTTGTTTGTTTGTTTTAAACAACTGATCTAAAGGGCTTTGGGGATTCTCCTAAAACAGTGCTTTTCAGGATTTTCCAGGCCATGGAAAACATGGGTTAGGACACACCAAATGCAGCCTGTCCATCTCCTTACCCCCATTTCTAATAGGTCATTCATTTATTCTGCTTTTATTGAGAAGCTACTAAATATGTTAGGAACTAGTTTAACTGATTCAATTATTTTTCAGTGCCCACAGTCACCCTGTATCTATGCATATGTATACACACATTAGGACTGCATGCATTCATATATATTTTTATACCTTCATTTTCAGTCTACAGACCCCTGTCAATAGAAAACTAAGGAAAGTGAGGAAATCTTTGAGTTTTCCAAGGATAACTTTGTGAAGCATCAAAGTGATTAAGAAGCAACTTTCTAGAATACATTTTTTTCAAAACTACATGTTTTTATATAATTGAATGGTAATTTCTCACTATCATAAACCCACCCCAAAGGATATATTTTAAAACACTTTCATTGTCTTAATAGACACAATCTTTTGTGTAAATGTTTCTCCAGCCAGTATTTTCCCATTTACAGAACACTTAGGTATCCTAGCAGTGCTAAAATAAACATTGGCTTCAGCTTAACAGGACAACTGTTTGCACTCTGGAACTGTTTGTTGATGAAATAAATATTTTCAACCCAAAACAAAACAAACCTGAACTCTAAATTTATTAACATGAAGGTGAGGCCAAATTTACGTTGGGTTTATGCTCGAATTGACATTTCATTTTAAATTAATTTTTATGGTCACAGGTGTTCTACATTCATGGGTTATCTTAAGGAATCCAATCAATAGGAAAAAAGTAATAATTTAAGAGGTAGGGGATATGTTTACTGGTTTAGGGTTCCATTCTGCTTTTTTTCAGCCTGAAAATTTTCCTTTATACCTAAATGTGTGCAACACAGAATGTCATTTCTTATGTTTGTTCCTATAATGCGTTCTTGCACTTATGTGATGCTTCACTTAAAAATACTTTAGCTCTTTCTTTTTATTCTCCCAAATCAATAACTTTAATGCCTGCTCCAAATAAGCTAAAATAGTTTTGATAATTTTCTAGCAAATGGCAAACTTTTGCCTTTTAGCAGTTAAAAACTTTCTGAAATATTTAAAAATCATTTTTGACAGTATATTAAAGTGAGCGTCTTTATCTGAAGATCCCACGCAACTTTTCATGTACTTAAAATATTACAGGCAAATTGAGGAGATGACTTATTATAGAAATAAGCAGACCTAAATGAACAAATTTTGTGATAGGAAAGTGACTTTTGTGAAAGAATTCAGATGGCATGCTTCATTTTGTATTTTATCTTCCTGGCTTTTACTCACCTACATACATTTACAAACCCATGGAAATGGGTCAAAGGTCACTGTGAAACTTGAGAGGGAATGCAGAACTTCTGTGGGAAATATGTAGAAGTACATTTTAAAAATATTTAGTTTATTGAACTTACAGTGGGCTGATTTTATGACTAATATATAAAACAGTAAAAATTGTAAAACCAAAGTTAATTGTCCTAAAGATTATGTAATATATATATATCTTTTTTACATTATTAGAGATTATGTATATATAATCTCTATGTAGTTGGTAATAAAACCAAAAAGTAATCTAGGGGAAAAAATTGAAATGTTCTTACTTTGAGCATTCTTTAAATTGACTTGCTATAATCAGGATAATGGTAGCATATAAATAAATACTTTTCTATTGTTGAATTCTCTGTATTCAATTTAACATTTAAAAAAAGATATAGTTATTGATAGCAGAGGTTTCAGTCCACCCGTATACTTTTTTTTGTGTGTGTGTGTGGTACGCGGGCCTCTCACTGTTGTGGCCTCTCCCGTTGCGGAGCACAGGCTCCAGACGCGCAGGCTCAGCAGCCGTGGCTCACGGGCCCAGCCGCTTCGCGGCATGTGGGATCTTCCCGGACCGGGGCACGAACCTGTGTCCCCTGCATCGGCAGGCGGACTCTCAACCACTGCACCACCAGGGAAACCCACCATATACTTCTTATATGAAGAAGTGAATGTTAGGTTGTAAAATCATTAAGATTTGCTCTGTTAATGAAACACAGTTTTCTAGAGGTCTGCTGGCCTCCTGGAGACGACATTATGCTAGGTGTGAGCACACTGATGAAACGTCAAGGGTATTTATCAAGTGCCAGGTGCATCTTTATTAACACAGCAGAGGTTTATGGACATTAATTTTAGATGGCTTTTTAATAAATGGAAATTTTGAAGAATTGAAATGAAGAACAGGGAATTTTATAAATCAGTGGTTTCCAAGTGTGTATATTCATAAAGAGGTGCTGGAAAGCTATATGAGTTAGAATGTTTTTGCCTGCAAGTAACAGAAGACCACTTTACAAACTGACTTACCTTCCAAGGTGTGCGGAGTGGTGGACTTCAGAGAGATGGAGTCAAGGGCTCAGAGACCCTGAGAGTCTTTGTTCTTTTCATCCACGTGTTGGCTGCACCCTCAGGTTAAATATATTTGTCTGGACTTATTCAGTAAAAGGTGGCAGAGAGTCCTGAAACCTCAGTTGTCAATTTAAGATACACAGATTATTTAGTCTTTTCATTTATACCTAGCAATCTCCAACCTCTTCCTATAAAAAAAAAAATGTACGTTCAAAATATGGTCTGGTTTGGAAATAGTGCATGAAGCAGTACATGTTTTTACAAAGCTACAGCAGAATGGCTTCAGCAAGTTTTAGCCGGCAAGAATTTGTTTTTACTGTTATTCAGGCATTCAGCACACCATGGTCATTGGATTATCCATGAGGAAGTGGACTTAATATTTTCTCCAGGCGACCAATGAACAACGCTGTGTCTCTCGTGAGCTATGGCAGTTGTAAGAGGGAGAATTTTTGAGGAAAAAAATCTCACTGGCATTAGGTTGAGAAAGATGTATAGCTATCAAATATCTGTGTGATAGAGAAAAGGGACAAGATGAATAATGAAGGAAGGGGTGATTTGCATAAGTTGAAAGTTAGCAGCATAGTTTATAAACCACAGATCGGGCTGTGATGGAGAAGATATAGCATCACACCCCTGAAAGTGTTGGATAAGTTGGCATCTCAAATTTCCCTAGATAATAGAAATTATATCCATTTGCATAAATGGAATTCATTTATATGGTTACAGTGCCCAAATATTTTGTGTCCGTGAGAGGAAAAGAGAGGCTGCCAGGCCATGGCTTAATTTTAGGTTTATTTATAGGTAAGTGTCTTTATTTTTGTCAAAATTTTAATAACATGATTGAGTTGTTGGTTATGAAAATCAGTAGTGATGCTGAATCACTATCAAAAGTTAGTGTTCAGAAAAATTAAATGAATGGCAAAAGTGGTCAAAATAAGAATGTAAAGAATAAACTATGTATTATGAACAGGCAAGATTTTTTTTAAAAAATTCATATAAAACTATTCAAAACAAGGGAAGGAGATAAGTAATTGAATAACAATAAAAAAATAATGCAGCTCTTTGCGTCCCAAAGGATCTCTAAGTGCTTTACAGAAACCCCTCGTTTCTTCAAAAGATGTATAATAGATTCATTCACTTATATGCATAGAAATAACTTGTCACACCTTTGAAATTCCTCTCCTGCAGGGATCAAATCAGTGTTAGGAACTCATTTTCAAAAGTTCTGCAGTAATAGGTAGGGGTCATATGGAGCTGGTTTGCGAATGCAGTGACTCAGTTAGTAAATAGTGCCTGGAATGGTGTAGAGCCGGCAGGAAGGGTGCTGTGACAGGCCAGTCCCTGGAGCAGGAACAGGTTTTGCTACCATCACACCAGAAGTCTTCAGGCAGGATCCCATTCACTGGAGTCCTGGTTTGTTCCATTAGTTTTTTTCAGTCAAGTCGATTGAGTCCCTGTCGAAGTCCCACAGTTCACTCTTCTCACATTCATTTTTTATCATTTTACCCTTTCTCCTTAAAGTGTCCTTTGACTTTTTGAATCAGCTTTGTATTTCATTCAGAAGTTAAAGCCCACTTAACCAGGAGTGGCTGGATAAAATCACAATGATGGCTTGCATTAGTTAACAGCGACTTCTTTAGGTAACAAGGATGTGTGTGCTTAGGTAGCAATGATGTTGAAAAGGCAACTAAAATGAACTATAGATATAAGGCGTTTCAACATGATTTTGAAATTTTCTTTTCTTTGGGTTTTTGAGAATACCAAACAAAATCAACCAGAGGCTGCAGTGCTGCTTTCCTCTGCCTCATAATCTTGAACTGTTATATTCCTGCAGTCTAGGGTTCGGTTGGCTGCCGTGGTTCAAAGCCTGTCAAGGCACCATCTTCGTGATATGCAAGGGACCTTGCTGGGCTTTTTCTGACCGAGTCTGAGTCTTGTTTTTGAATCTCCATGGGTATTCTCAGTCTGTGGTGTCAAGAGTGCTGCTGACAGGCCTTGAGGCAGAAGTGTGGACACATGTAAAGAGCAAGGAGTGGAAATTCCCTGGTGGCGCTCTGGTTAAGAATCCGCCTGCCAGTGCAGGGGACACGGGTTTGAGCCCTGGTCCAGGAAGATCCCACATGCCGTGGAGCAACTAAGCGTGTGCTCCACAACTACTGAGCCTGCCTACCACAACTACTGAAGCCCTCGTGCCTAGAGCCCATGCCCCACAATAAGAGAAACCACCGCAACGAGACACCCACATACCGCAACAAAGAGTAGCCCCCGCTTGCCGCAACTAGAGAAAGCCCGCGCACAGCAGCGAAGACCCAACGCAGCCAAAAATAAATAAATTAAAAAAAAAAAAAAAGAGCAAGCAGCTCAACATGACACACGTGAGCCGCCTGGGACGTGCCAACATGTCCAAGGGAATCAACGGTTGAGATCATTTCCAGCTCTACTATTCTATGAGTCTATAAAGTTTCCTGACATCAGAGCAGATTATTTTCATTTTCCTGTAGGATTGTCTGATCATGCCTAGAGCAATGAAGGCCCTAACCTGCTCAGACTGAGTTGTGCACTTGACCATCACAGCTGAGATTTATTATTGGAATTCTGATCATAATAAGCACAGTGTTCAAGATGGCAGCACTCATTAGCTGAGAAGGTTCAAGTTCACATACTCTTTGAACAAAGAGAGCCCTTAGTTATGCTAAAGCATTGATACAGGTAATCACTTCTCTGGAGTAGAGAAAGGAGCACTTTGTGTATTCTTTTTAAAGTATTTTTCTCCAGTTTTAGCTTCAGAATGGTAAATAGGAACTGCTAGCCATGACCAGCACTTAAGTCAGGCAGTAGTTGTGGAGGTCCACACGCCGATTTGAGAATTGCTCATTTGTATTCTATTATGGGGACTGAGATTCTAGAAAGGAATTCAGAGGGGAGAGGAGACTCCAAAAGTCTGGACCACTTTTTAGTACATAAAAAGGTTTATTGATGTCAAGTGGGTAATACAGATCGGGTACAGTCCAACATATGATGTTCTGGTCTCTAGGTGATAGAACTCCTGCCTTTATTTTAGATCAGCCTTCCTTCTCTCATAAATTTAAAAGAAAAAAGAATGTATGAGGCCTAAAATTATTAACAATTCTAAGATAGAAAATTTAGCATAAGGTCTTTTTCTTTCACCCTGAAAGGATTGCTAGTATTATATTTGAGCAAAAATGAGGGTTCTGATGGGTGGAAAGCTTTTGACTTCCTGAGAAGTATTTTCTGGAATGTCACACAGAGTCACCAACCCAGCCCTTCACACAAGGCTCACTGGAAGCTGGAAGGAGGTTCAGTGCTGAGAGGGCAGAATGATCAGAGGGTGTCGCTGCTCTCTGGGCAGCTCTGCGGCTTGGTTTGCTCCAGGCTCCCTCTGGGGGTGTCACACTAAACTCCAGGGAGCTCCAGGCTCTCCTCCAGCTGTGGTCAGCCATTCAGGGAAACATCTTTCTAGAGGTGAATAAGCCTTCTAAGAGACATGATTTTGTATTGTATAATTTTCTTGTTAGATATTGGGAGGAAGGCTCTGAAAAAAAATCAATGAACTTAATTAAAAAAAAAATCCCACATTCCTTGTATCACTGTTTTCTAAGAAATATATCTATTAAAAACAAAACGAAATGAATAAAAACTTCAATTGTCACCCAAAACAGCCCTTCTTCCTCTGCAGCTATAGGATGACAATACTGATTACATCCCTTTCATTTGTCTTGTTTACCTGACAGTAAATGTCAGTAAAGGTAGACTAAGATGTGTAAGAAACTCCTTCATCAACCTTTGCTAATCCCTCTCACCACCACCAAAACACAGATGAATTGTTGGGGAAAAAAATTCTGCTTGATGAAAAAACTACTTTCATCAAGATTCACTCACACCAAAATGTTACCTGACTCATATATTCATTTATTCAACCCATATTTAGTGGTAGTTATTTTCCTATGAGCAAGTACTTTACTAAGTGATAGGAGGGTGCAAAGATGAATCAGAAGCAGAGCCTGCCCCCAAGAATTTTAAACACATGTAGGAGAGAGAAAATGTGAGTATCTAGCAAAAATTAAAAGTCGAAAGTGGAAAGTGTCCAAAGAAAAGTGTGGTATGGGTAAACGTGTGGGTAAAAGTGTCAGAAGAAAAGTATGGGGGTTGGAGGAAGGAAAGATTACTTCCAGCTGAGGGAATTAGTGGCTGTTTTGAAGAGGCTGCAGAGGGGGAGGAGGAAGGAGAACTTTGAAGGCAGGTGATGGGTAGAGGTGGGGGAGTGGGAGCAGAGGAACAGAGCAGGGAAAGTGAGGCCAGCAGTGGTCAGCAGGGCTCGGTTCCATAAAGCCTGAGACAAGACTGCCCCAGCAACCGGAAATGATGTTGGGAAAGCTGGTCCATTCAGACTGGAGACAATGCTGGTTAAGGATTTTAAACCTGACTAGATGGAGAATGCAGTTGACAGGGTATCCTTGTAATTCTGAACAATTCATTTGGAAGAATTGAATCAAATGGATTGAAATGCCAAAAAACGGGAGATGGAAATACTGGCTACAAGGCGTTTATTTCTATAATTGAAATAAATGTTTATCCCAAAGTATGGAGAGTGTATGATTTGTGGTATGTAAGGTGAATTTAAGTGGTATTCAGTTTTTAATTATAAAATAGCTTAAATATGTATTAGAAGAATATAACATCATTATTCATCAGGGAAAGGCAAATTGAAGCCACAGTGAGGTATCATCTCATACCTGTTAGAATGACTATTATAAAAAGACAAGAAATAACAAGTGTTGGCAAGAATATGGAGAAAAGGAAACCCTTGAGCACTGTTAATGGGAATTTGTGCAGCCACTATGGAGAACAGTATGGAGGTTCCTCAAAAGATTAAACAGGGCTTCCCTGGTGGTGCAGTGGTTGAGAGTCCGCCTGCCGATTCAGGGGACACGGGTTCGTGCCCCGGTCCAGGAAGACCCCACATGCCACGGAACGGCTGGACCCGTGAGCCATGGCCGCTGAGCCTGTGCGTCCGGAGCCTGTGCTCCGCAACGGGAGAGGCCACGGCAGTGAGAGGCCCACGTACCGCAAAAAAAAAAAAAATAAGAAAGAAATAATAGCTGAAGTTGTGAGATTGTAACTGAAGAATACAGAGGAAAGAAGAGGGCCCAGGATAGATCCTTGAGGAAGCATATGTTTAGGAATGATAGGAGTTAACGAGGCTCAGGAAGATACCAGAGAACGGAAAAGCGAGAAAATATAGGATCTTGAAAGATCATCCCAAGTCTGAGCCCTCCGTATTTCCCTGTGGTTGACATAAGGTAACTGCTAAATAAATACTATGAAAAAGAAATGCATAATCAACAGAGCTAGATCTACAGAGAGGTTGAGGGGCAAAAGGGAGCAAATACCATTGAATTTGGCCATGAGGAAGTCATTGGTGACCTTTGGGTCTGTCGAGTCTCAGTGGAGTGACAAGGGCAGAAGCCAGATTGCAAGGAGGGAAGGACAGAGTGGGGGGTCCGGAACTGGACTCTTCTTTCAAGACTGTGAAAATAGAGAGGATGCTAGCTGTAGGGGGTGGGGTAGCAGAGTTGAGAATGGATTTTTTTTTTTAAGGAGAGTGTATGCTCAAGCATATTTGTAAGCAAAGAAAAACGATCTGGTAGAAGTGAGGAGATTGGAAGTTCAAGGGATTGGGGGGAACAAGCTGACGGGAAAAAAACAACCGAGAAGGGAAAAAGTGAGGAAATCCAAGGCACGCATGGAGACATTAGCATTGGCAATGTGGAGGAGCAGTTGTTTCTCTAAGACTGGGTGAGGATAGATACAATTAGTGACATGAAGAGGAGAAAAAGGGAGGAAGCTTGTATTAGGTGACTACTTCATTATTTAGTGCAAGTAGTGAGTTCATTTTCAAGTAGGAGGTTTGAAGGGGCAGGACGGAGATTTGTTCCTTGAGAGACATGGAAAGCTTGACAGTTCTCGGTGCCAGGAATGAGGGGGGCACTATTAGGGATGAGTGCCAAAACTGCAAGGACAACTTCTTCAACAGATCTTGGCCATCAAAGGCAGAAGGGTGGGTAAGTTTCTATGCAGAAGTAGTAAGTTTCTATGGCAAGTGTTTCTATGGCAAGTTTGTGGTAAAGAGCCCTCGGTCCTAATTAGAATCTAAAGACCTTGTTTTTTATTTAAATTAGTTCAAATATCATCAAGCAGGTAGTGGAGGAGGTAGCTCTGAACTTCTGTTCTCCAAGTGCCCCACTGTAGTCATTGTCAAGGCCTTGCTTTAGGGACTCCAGGTGGGTCCTGTTAATCAAAGTCAACCGACTGAGACACTGAGGCGTGAAGAAATTATTGGCCCTGATAATGAGGTAATGACCTTAGGTACCACACCAAACTCCCTCCTCCAAGAGTACTTGAAGACAAAAAGCCAAGGGTTCACCTTGTTTTCAAGTGGGAGGTGGGAAGGACACTGCTTTTGGAGTCAGAAGTCCTGGGTCTGATGACTCTGATGTACCAGCTGTGAGACATAATGTCTGCAAGTCTCTGTTTCCTCATTTGTAAAAAAAAGTTCCCAGTAGGGTTACTATGAGGACTAAAAGTGCTCAATACAGTGCTAAGCACATAATAGTTGTTCAATAAATGGAAGCTAAATTATCCACAGTCATTTTTCAGATTTCACCTTGATGGCTTTTCGTGGAATGTCTTCTGAATGAATTCTACATGTATTTGACTTTGGAAACTGTATTTCTTGTAAGTTAATGGTTTTGAGGGAAGGGAAATATTTGTCACATGGCTGGATGAATGAAAACCTTGGCCCTGTTCTCTTAAAAATAAAAACTCCCGTGAGTTAGGTCAAGTGACTTACCATAGGCTAGCGCCTGCAATTCTCACAGCAGCAGCATCCTTACTTGGTGAAACTGTTCTGTGTGCCCTTTGCTTTGCTCATTTTGCTGGGCTCAATACTAACTTCCTTCCCCCAGGCAGACAAACTAAGTGTCACTGTGACATTTTCCCTCCATTAGAATAGGAAACCATTGATCACTAAGAGTCAGCACAGGTTTTCTATGAATGAATTAAACCAGACCTATCTTGGCCTCTGACAAAGTTGTCGTGATGCCTTTGTCTTTCATCTTTCTATGTCCATTACCTGTCACAGATCCTGGCATGTACTAGACACTCCGTATGTATTAATCAATTCAGTCCTTGTGAACATGATGACAGGTCACAGGCTGGTGAGAGTTTGGTCAGATGGCTTTGTTAAGAAAGTCAGCACCGAGCTTCCCTGGTGGCGCAGGGGTTGAGAGTCCGCTTGCCGATGCAGGGGACACTGGTTCGTGCCCCGGTCGGGAAGATCCCACATGCTGCGGAGCGGCTGGGCCCGTGAGCCATGGCCGCTGAGCCTGAGCGTCTGGAGCCTGTGCTCCACAACGGGAGAGGCCACGGCAGTGAGAGGCCTGCATACCGCCAAAAAAAAAAAAAGAAAGCACCAACAGATTTCTGGAACCCAAGCTCCAGTGGCTTTTGTCTTCAGCCCAGTTATGTGCAATTGTTTTAAAAATAATGAATTGTTTGAGCACATTGATGGCTCTTTCTGTTTATAGTGGGTGAAGAGAGAGCCAAAATGTCAAATGGCAGAAAGAGAATCCAAAGAAATCCTAAGATATAATACAACAAATTGAAAGAACAGTCTGTGCACAGTTAGATCGCTAAGAATTGAACCTTGGTTTCACCACATACTAGGGGTGTGACCATCCGTAATTCACGTAACCTTTCAGCCTTAGTTTTATCAGCAAAGTTAGGAGAGGAATCCCTACGTCACAGAGCTCTTGCATGGATGAATCACGTTGGTGCAATGTGGACGCCTTCAGAGCAGTGCACTTCCCACAGAGTAGGAATCATTCAGCTTGTTTCCTACGGCCAAAAGGAGTGTTGGATCTGTTGAAACAATGAGCCAACTCTAACAAGACAAAATTGTAAAGGACATAAGTGTAAAGAATGCTTAAGCACCAAAATTCACTTACATAAATATAAGACAGGAGCTATGTGACAGAAAGAGAGATTATAGCTAACAGTAAGCACAATATGATTTGGATAAAAAGAAAAAAAAGCCTTCTATTAATACAACAAAATATCCAGAATGATAGAAGTCACAGAATGTAGTCCACAGTGATCAGACTGGCTTTGGACGATGGTACCGGTTTTGGGCTCCATCCTTTAAGGGGGACATTGACAAGCCCGAGCCCTTGGTGATGAAATGGCCGGTGTGGTGACCTGCCTCAAAAGCCTAAGGTATGAGAAATGGCCTGAAGCCACAGGGGATGTTTGAATTGGAGAAGCAAGCAGTTAGGGGGACAATACAGCTGTAAGTGTTGGAAAGATTGTCCTGGGGAGGAAGGTAACTAGGCTTGCTCTGTGACATGACCAAGGACAGGACAGGGATCACCGAAGGTGCAGGGCTGCGGATTTCAGCTTGACCTCAGTCAGCACTTTCCAGGCACCAGTTATCAGAATGTGGAATGGGTTGCCGCTGGAGGTGGTAGGCTCCACCCACCTCCGCCTGCTCAGGACGGGTGTGTTTGTTCCTTGACACATGCATTAGAGGGGAATCAAGAATTGGCTGAGGCACTGGACTCAGTATCACCCATGGCCCTTCCAACCCCGTGATACCTGGATTTCCTGTACCTCTCCTAACTCGGAGTGAATACATAGCTAATTGCGCTTTCTGCCTCAAAAAGAGGTAGAGTATAGTTCAGTGTGCAGGCAGACAATAAAAATTAACCTTAGAAGGATAAAGAGCTTTTCAGCCCAGTGTGTTTGTTTTACAATGTTTTCAAAGAACCAAAAGCTGAATTTCATTCTTAGCTTTAATCAGCTTCTCCAATTAAGAATTCTTCAAGCACTCCACCAAGTAAGCAGTCTTTCCTCTCACATCTGGCAATTTTTGTAAAGAGAGCAACACGCTCAAGGCATAGCTCAAAATAGAACCTAAATTTCCCAACTTCTAAATCCCTGGGCTGTCTCTATACAGCACTTCTTAGCCCAAACTTTCCAGAGGCTGTTTGAATTTACCCTTCCCAGCCTGGAGGGCTTCTCTCTCAGTGATTCAGAGCTCTGACTGTCCAATTTCAGAAAGGTTAGAGGGCTTCAGTAAAATCTCGGAGAATAAGTAATAAAGGGAGGCCTGACTGCAAAGATGTGACACATAGGGTTACTCCCATTTCTGGGTGGAGAAATGGTGGTTCTTATTTTTAGCAAGGAAGACAATGGGATGAAATCATGCAGCTGAGAGGTCTTGGCCATTAATCACAAGCCCGGTCAGCCCTCAGCGCCCTTGCTGGCGTGAAAGACGGGTCATGCGCAGAGTTCTCACTCCCTTTCCACCTGCCCCGTGCCTCTTACCTACTGCTTCCACTTTGTGGCACAATCCCTGACCTGCTCATAAGAATAAAACACAGTGTCTGCCTTCTGGGAGGAAGTCTTGGTAAAGTTTTGCAGATTCTCTTTGATTCCCCGACTTCACCCTGAAGAAACACGTAATTCTTCTGAGAACCCACTATTGCTAAATGGTATCAACAGCAGACATTCAAGCAGCATTTACTTTCAGACCTAACTCTAAGAGCTCATTTATATTATTAATTATCCTAACTTTAGATAAAAAAGTAGTGGTGGGGGGGGGACGATAGTTTGATCAGTGGTAGTTCTGCAGATTGTCACCAAGAGCCATTGGTTCCCCGAGGCTGATGACTGCTCTGCATTCTTCCAGTGTGGACACCCAGAGCTGTTGAAAAGAATTGAGACGCTTGTCAACAGAATGGAAAGCTGGCCTTCATCAAAACAATTTTAGTCTGTGAGACTAATGACCTTTCCTTGCTGTTTGTTTTAGTTTGGAACTAAATGAGAAAATTGTTTTAGATAACAGTAGCTTGGTCTTCCTTTCCCAAGTATTTTATTGGGACAAGCCAAGTAGCACAATTGTTAACCAGGATTTAAAAATATATATATATATAACAGACTAGAGGAAGTGGTTAACCAGCCCAGAAATCTAACTTCAGAATGGGTTACGAAAAAAAATAATCACAAAAGCATCATGTCTAAGGAGAAAAATGCCCATTGTTTGCTCACACTACCGCAATAATAATAGTCCCACATGATAAAATACAACACTTCTAAGTACTGTTTGCTGCCAGTTTTTTTTTTTTTTTTTGGTTGTTAAAAACTTAG